>NW_017534406.1:2140517-2210561 GCF_001853355.1 Bactrocera latifrons
ACTTTTAGCCTCTTTTTATATTGTAATAATTTAAGTATGTAAGCTTTCTCAGTATTTGCTTTTATTGTAATAAATGAATTTTAAGTTTTATAACTTCTGAAATAAATAAAAACTTAAAAAAACACACTAGCATTTTTTAATTCTGAATATATCTTCTTGATGATTCAAGGGTGTAATTTTCGAGAAAATTGTTGAAATCGAATCAATAGATTCGCAATAGAATTGCCGACCGACCATACAAACTGACCGATCAAAATCAATTGCTTTGTATTTGTGGTATTATTACTTGGATGCAGCCGTAGTTTACATTTTTTCTTGTTTTAGGAAATAAAGTTTCTTGGTTCATATATATAATAAATATGCATATACCCTTTTTTGCATATTCTACAGAAATTGTTTTTCGTGTTGTCGTTGTACCAATAATGCTTTGTTGTTGTAGGCCTTAATCCATGCTGAAGCGACTGAAGTCAATTTGGTAAAGAGAATGGTACATAGAATCGAATACCGGACAAGTGGTCTGATGATTAACGGTTAACAAAAGTATTTACACAAAACTTTAACTTTCGTTTCCTGTATTTATTTTCGATAATTTTTAAATTTTGTATTGTTGTTTAGCATAACTTACTGTAATACCTCGCCTTTCGTATAAATAACTTCCTGTAATCTGCTTGGAATTAATTCAACTAAATTGTGTGCAAAATCAACTGCCAATTTGGATCAAACTTTACCTATTTTATCAATTGTGTCCATATGTTTTTGGTCCTTATCAATTGTCCTCTTTAGGTCGCAGCTCTGCGGAGGCCATGGAAGTACAACTTATTTTGTCTTAGTTGCTTAAAAGTCGCGTTGTAAAATCCAGTTAACGGTTGAAAAAGCCGATTGCCGACATAAAGGCTTGGTCCTTTAAAATTTTGGCATATTCGGACTGATTTAGAGTAGGGTAATTAGTACAAATCTCCAGAGGCGTAGTTAGAAAAATATCCTCAAAACATGACCGTGTCAACTTCGAATTTGTTAAGCGGCTGAATTGCATATTTCCTTTTCTTACGTAGTAAACGCATAAAGTGTTTACTAAGCGAGCCCTGGAATTGAAATACAGCCTCAACTGTCCACAATACATATGAGAAACGTGTTGACTTATCAACTTAAGAAATTTCGACCACTACTTTTAATCTACGGCGAAGTGTAGCATCACTGACTTTTTCCCAACAAGTTGATTCGATGATTAACGGGATTGCAATCCTAAAGGGACTTATTGTGTCATTTTGTTTGACTGTCACTATTAATTTTCGACATTCTCCTTGAGTTATCACTAATTTCACCCCTGTCTACCTCGAATTGTCCAAGCAATTATTATTCTATTTTCTTTTTTTTTAAGTAAATTGTAAACCGTTTTCTTTGAAATTTTGTAGAAAGAGACTAACTCCGAAGCTGAAACACCACTTTTACATTTGGCAAAAATTCCGAGCGAGTTTCAATCGACAATTCTTATGTTTTCGCCATTTTATTTATAATTCTTAAGATTTGTAGCACATTTGGCTTTTTACGAACACAGTAAATATGATACTAGGTATTAATCTAAGTAGAGTGAACAAAACATTGTGACATTTACATATTTTTAATTAAACCAACACGCTTCGTATAAATGAATATATAAAACTCAATTTATTGGCATGTTTTTCGTGTGCACGCAATTTCTTCGAAATCCTCAACGTGTTCTACTGCTACGCCGATGCACACGCACGCGCAAAATTTTGCTTAACTCGGCACTTTCGCCCATTAGATAAATTGCATTATATAATCTGCACTGATCCAAATCTGCAAAATATTAAATTAAATAATGCCACACAATTCGCTGAAGTACCGTTGCGTTGACAGTGGCAAATATAAGCGCCGGACAGTTGAGCTTACGCACATAATACACACGCACGCCGCCAGGCGACCAAGTCTCTTACGTAATAGTCACGTCGCGGCGTAAACCTGCGACTTACAACAACAACACACACACAATTGCAGACGCGTAAGCATTCCTCTTTGGCGTATTTAATGCCAACGTTCAGTGGCCACTTCAGCTTCATTCGTGCAACAAGCGGCACGCTGTAGCCAACGCGCGTGTCTGTATGTGTATGTGTGTGTGTGCGTTTGAATGCTGAAGTCAGTGGCTATCAGTGTTGGTTGCTAGTTAATTTTCACACGTCCACGCCGCTTGTTGTCGCATTTCCGTGCCGGCGCACATGCACGCACACATACATACTGCAGCGAGACAGCAATCATACGCCCTGGCGTCCTTTGTTGCTCTTTATTACTTGACTTTTATGTATTTCCATTACAGTTATTTATATGCATGTGTGTTTGTGTGACACCCTTGCGTATCTTCTGCTTCCTGCCACCGCCTTGCCACCTGTTCTGCACGTCTTTTAATTACGGCTCTCACCACGAGTGGCCGTTCTGAGACCAAATATTATATAAGCGAAAGCAAAAAAAAACTGCTCGCTAAATGAAGTTCGTAAACTCTCGACTATTGCCGGTAGTTGAGACTGGCACTCACTTGCTGACTGCTGACTATTTGCCGTTCATTAACTGGCTTCCCGCTGACTGCGCGCTGTCTTGTAGCATCTCAGAGGCGTGTCAACTGGGAGTTCACTTATTTGTCCGTCCGCCGTTCGCAGCCACTGTTGATGACTGTTATTATTATTTTGTTACAGTTTTTCTACTTCTTTATTGATATTTGTTTTTGTTTTTGTTTCGCCTTCGCTTGTTTTCGTATTTGCTGTCGTTTTGTTTGCAGTTACAGTTTCCAGTTTCGTTGCCTGTGCAATTTCATTAGCTTTGTTTCGCTCTTCGCCGCGCTCTGCAGCCTTGTGATATTTATTTTTGATTTTTCGTTTTGGTATTTTCTTTCTTGCTTTTTTTTTTGTCTGGATATCGTTTGACAGCCACTTGCTGCGGCGTGACCCGCGCGACGTCAGCAAATTGTGTTGCATATTTGTTGTTGTTTGCATTTGTTTTCGTCCGTTTTCGTTTTTACAAGTGCTGCCGACCACTTGAGTGTGTAAACGAGAAATCTGTCGTTAGTTGAAGGATCAAGTTGTGCTTTTTCGTAGAACTCAAGTATCAGATCTGGCGCTGCTCAGCCAAATGAGCAAATAGTCGAAATATTAATATTTTTTCTATTTGTATTTTGAATTTAGGTTTTGTTATCCGTCTAGACTATCAATATTAAAAAATAATTTTTTTCAGTTTTTAGCAAAATGCATGCATTCGATTGGGTTTGTTTTTAAAAAAATCGAATTGCTCTTTAACCTTCGGAAAAGAATAAGAAAGTAGTTGAAAAGCAATGACGTAGCCTACAACTTTTTAAAGGAGTATCGCTTCCTCTTAAACAATTAATTCTAAACACGACTACCTACATTAACTTCGTCTTTAGAAGAGTTTGTGTGTTGAAAGTAGACAGTGACGTGTTGTTGTTAGAACTAAAATTTTTACAGTGGACAAAAAATAGCTTGACTCACCCTTTCATCGAAAAATTTTCTTGTACTGTGTTAGTATGATTGTCAGTGAGGTCTGCGCCAAAGGTTACATCAAAAAATCATTATTGTTTAGTGTACGCTTGGCTTGCTATAGTGTATTGAGCGATTCAACAAAAGAAGTTCCACTAAATTTTGTGTGCGGAATCAAATCGAAAAAGTGATAAATAATTGTCGTAAGCAAGTATTTTGGATGGGTATAAATTATTAAAAGAGGATCGAGAACGCGTTGATGACGAACGTCCAGGAGAGTCATTAACATCCACAGATGATCAACATATCAATAAAATAAAGGAACTGGACAATTAATAACCAGAAATTTGATCAGAGTATCAAAAGGGTCAGTGAAAACCAATTTGAAAGATCATTTGGGCGTAAGAAAAGTGAATTACGTTTAGTTCCAAAATCAATCTTTTTTTTTCGAAAAATTATCTGTGAAACAATGCTTTTCAACCAACAAGATATCATGAAATGTATGATTACTGGCGAAGAGCCTTGGATCTATGTTTACGACACGGAAACAGACGCTCACTTGGCCGAATATTGTGGTAAAGATGAGCCGCAGCTGAAAAACCCGTGTCAAGACAGCTCAAACGTGAAGGTTATATTGACAATTCGATTGTTGAGGTGTGGTGCAATTCGAGTTCCTTCCGACCGGTCAAACTGTCAACAAGAATTACTGTTTGAGTGTTATGTGTCATTTTCGCGAAGCTACCCTTAAAAAAATGATTCTTTAATAAACGTGAATTTATGAAATCGAACATCTCAATATGTTTCAATGCTCAATTCAAAACTTTCGGCTAATGTTTTGGGTATGAATTGATATTTCGTAAAGGTAAAGTAAATTTTTTTCTTAAAATATGTGAAAATGTAGTATTTTTGTCAGTTAATGTCAATTTTAATCAGCTGATATGATATATTAATAATTGTGGGACCAAATTTTTTTTTTGATTTTTCACATATTGCCCGAGTAACAGTCTTCAGGAAACGATATACGTATGAACCATTTTTTTTAATAAACTGTAAGATGATAGAATGGGTTTGATTACTACGAGGTAAGACATATCAAGCGCGTAAGATATATAACTGCGTACGCATTCCTAGGCCAATAAAAAATAAGGCATATCATAGAAAAAATTTTTGTGGACTTTTTTTTGGTATCAGGATCTCTTTTTCACAAAATATGTTTCATGGAACAAGAAATTATCTTCTAAGTTTCTACGAAATTCCAACTGAAATCTCTCAAAACACTAAAACGTTCGAATCAATTGCCTTATGGTACTTAGATATGGACAGGGTTGCGAGGTTTTCAAGTTCAAATTTTGAATTAAAACAATTTTTTTTGTTTTATGTTATATAAATCTAGGGACTTACCTTTTCAATAGCTTAGATGTTATTTTTGCAATTAGCGCATTCTTTTAGAGTAAGTTATAATTAGCACTTTGATTCGCTTTTTACAATTCAAAACTATTTTTAAGGGTTTGAGAAGATGTTTCACTTATTGTTGTGCAAGCTAAAATGAAAAATGAGAGAAAATGTATAGAATGAGACATGCTATAAAATAATGTAACATAGTTACATATTTATTTTATATATATTAAATATTTACTTTAGGAAAGTTGTGCACCGACTTTTCATACTGTATGCCTGTGAACTTTGTGGTTATTAACAAAAAAAATTGAACTTGAAATAACACAAAAATGAGCGTCTTAAATCTGCTAGACATCTTCGCTTTCTGCATTAAAAAAATATCAAATTGAAGCTGCTTTCATTTTATCTCAAGAGACACTGAACGATTAGATAACTAAAAACATAAACTAAAGCAAATTTTGTCAGAGCAAAAAATGACAGCAAGTGCCACCATATTTTATTTTAATATTTCTGGTTTCTTGTTTTTCTTTTTTAAATTTTTTTCTTGCATTTTTTGCCACTGATGGCATACTCGTCCGCTCAATTTGTAAGAGATGTGCAAACACACGCTTTGAAGGATTTGTGACTAGCAGCCGACCAACTTACCCACATGTCACGCGTATATAAAACTCACACACATACATATGCAACGCGATATATGTATATGATGTGCAACACAGATATGTCAGAGAACTTTTCATTGTGAATATTTTATCTGCAGCGACACAGTCACGGTTAGACGCCAGCGAATGTCCGAACGCACAAGGTGCCACCGAATACTTGTGTGTATGTGTATGCACACCCGATGTATGGTATGAAAAAACAAAAATGATGTCAAAGGCAAATCTGTGTACTGCTTACCGATTCCGAAAAGGTAGGGTAGCCCAAGTAATCTTATTTCGTTTTGAGTGGTCATTAATCATGACAAAGCCTATTGAGAACATGAAATATATTTGCGTATGTCTGTGCATGTTTGTTGGCAAAAAATCGCCTAACAAGCTAGACATATTTACGAAAGTGACCGAAGTTGCGTATAAAACCATTAGCTGGCCGCCCATTAGGGTGGCGCTTCAAAGGTCAAGCGCTGGCATACAAACAAGCTAGAGAACTGAAGAAACATATTCGTGGTTATATATCTATGTGTGCATATATATATATGTGGGTGTGTTTATGCGTATATGTGTGTAGACCAGATATAATTATGACATATATCATCATCATCGTTATGCGGATGAGTAACGATTTGCACAGACAAATGGGTCAAGTCCCCCGTTAAGGGAACAAACAAAGCATTCAAGAGCTCAAACAACGCCACTATTTACCAGTGAGATATTTGTTAGTGCTACTGCTGCTTAATGTTGGTTATATAAACGACCATCATCATGACCCTGAATGAGCGCTTGGCTGGTTTCCACACATTCATACACTCAGAATCGCCCGGTTTAGGTGGATATGATGGAGTAGTTGGCAAGTAATGAACTCGCGCGAATGTAGCTGTAATGCCAGTGGACATTTGTACAACTGAGAAGCGGATCTCACTTTCGACGAATGAAAAAATATTGTCTATAAGTCACTCAATATCCCTTTCCTATTATAATGCACAGAAATAAGGACGATAACGAAATGAGATCAGAAAGCACTTGGCCCATTTGAGATAACTATTTGCGCAAGATCTTTGGTGCTGTTCGCGATGACTGTGGAAGAATATGGTACCACGAACTGTATGAGGTATAAAAATCCAACGAATGAACTGGTTATGCCATAATGTTAGCATGGAGATGATGCTTCAGTGAAAAACTCATCGAAAGACAACGGTGGCAAGTACATCCAATAGAAGAACCAAGTGCACAGCGACCTATCTGACATGCAGAATTCATATAAAAAAGGATTGGTTTCAAAAATTGGATCACTCGAATGACAAAGCTTTTAAAATCAAATCTAAGGCAATAATCCATCAAAAATTTATTGAAACTTTCTCCTCAGATGAGAAATCTTTTCGTACAAACACTTGATTCCGAACAGTTTGTATGGCAGCTATATGCTATAGTGATTGGAAATCGGCAGCTCTGACAAATGAGCCGTTTCTTGGTAAGCACAGGATTGATATCGATATGATTCGTTTGTCATTTCAAGTTTTAGTATTTCATCGTAACTAATGTTTCACAAGTCTTGGTCAAAAGTGGATCCTTGTGTTGCAGCTTACGTAACTTCTATTTATAGTGATCAAATTTAGTCTGGTACAGCAGTTTTCTGTTCTTAGATAGCTTGGCATCACGGCATAGAGGTTTAAAAGTTCTAAAGTCGTCAACAGCACAATTCGCTTTTATTTGGGGGGTCTACGTTATGTAACTTCTACACTTTCAATGACGTTTCGTATAACGACTAGAGTTAACATTCCGGACCTAAAACTATGCTGGAGAGCTCGCCAGCTTCATTGATAGCTTCATTGATAGCTGCTTTCAGTCTAGGTTTAAATATGCCTTCATAGAGTTTGCCGCTGCGTCGAGCATGCAAGAACGTCATTCTGATGGCAAACTGGGATCCCCTTTTCCTTGCTGATTAGGGCAATTCGTTGTTTCTTCCAAACTTTAGGAAATGATCTAGCTTCGAGGCAGGTGTTATATATCTTTAAAAGTACTGCAGGTCGTTCTGTGGCGAATGGTATCCCGTCCAGGCTCATCAGTTTGCTAGTTTTGAGATTGCCTGCGATCAGTTGCAGTTCTTCGGGGTGGGCTGAGGGATTTTCGGGTATAAAAATAACTAAGGAAGCTAAATCTTTGGACTAATATTTCTCGAGATTGCAGAAAAGCCAAAAACTGAGTCTTAGTTGGTTGGTTTATCAATAATTTTTGAAGACTGCAAAAATTCGCCTTAGTAAGCTTTAACCTAAAAGTCCAATACAATCAGTTTGGTATTGATCTTTGCGAACAGGAGAAATAAAGTCTTTACAAAGACATTGTTTCTTGAATTAGATTAACTCTCCCACTGGTTCCGGAAACTGATTATTACGGAAGTGCATCCAAAACACTGATCGAGAATAAAGGCAACAATAATATAAACTTACCGATCAGCGGCAACAAAGCCAAGAAGACCGAAGCCGTTCTTTGCTATGGACGCCCACTCTTTACGAGTGAAGCTATGGAAAAGAAATAGGCTCGGAAAATTGTTCCTGATAGCAAATACCTGTTCTATGACAAAGAAAACAAAGGTTTTAGTCCTTACGAAGATACAATCAAACTGAAACATAGAGAACATAGACATGTTATAATTTTCTGGTAGGCGTCCTTCTGTATAGTTGTAGTTTCAATTGATTCCAGGTAGTGAATCATAGAACCTACGAAACCTTTTAATTAGAAAGTTAAAACAGAAGCAAAAAACATTTAAAAATAGAGAACCAAAGAGTCATCGTATTCTAAGCTTATCGTTAGTTGATCCAACTGGAAGAGTTACTCATTGAGCAAAACCTGGTTAGATTGGCTTTGAATAACACAATATGATCACATAGAAAACTCTCTCTCACTGATCTAAAGTAAAACATAAACTTTTTCCGCTTTTGAGCAAAAGTAAGTAACATAATCAAGAAAAAAAAATCGAAGACTTGAATTCACAAAGTTGCTAGTTAATGCATTTCTCTGACAATCTTCGCAATTCATTTTGTGGCAAACTTAATTCATTTCGAATTTTTGCGGTATTTTCCAAGTTTTTTTTCTCTTTCAGCGCGCTGAAATTTGAGAGTTGTGCAGCAAGTAGCAGCCCGTCCACCGAAATTGCTTGGAATCAAAACAATAGCGCACATTTTCCTGCTTACAAACACACACGTTAGTTTTTGCTTAAATGCTTAAGTGCATCGAGAACAATTGGTGTGCAGCCGGCAGCGCAGAAGGCGCAGATAAACATGAACTTTTTCAATTTTCAACGAGGGATTCTAAAATATTTTCATCCTCAACACTTTTTTGTATTTTTTAGAACCTTTTGTTTTCGGCGAACTTTCAGGTGAAGTAATTTAGTATGCGCGATGGCTGGCTGCAGCATGCCTCAAAAGTGCGGCTTTCGTGGGTTTTTAAAGGTAAAAAGGAGAAGGTAGATGTGAGTAAGCTCTATCAAATAATCGACATAAAGTTGAGCTGGGGCTTAAAGAATCTGAGGATATGTACATATATATATAACTTAGACTAAACTCGCGGTTCTGCTAGCATGAAATTTGGGACTGAAATAATTCTTTATTGCGTTGTTGTCGAGGATTTCTTGAAATCATCTCAAATTCGCTATCTCAGACACTTCTTAGGTTTCCAAAAGAAGGTGAAACCCCAAAGAATGATTTTTTTCTTAACACAGCGGTTTTCTACTTAGATTTTTTCATGAATATTACAAGTACTATTCAAAACTAACTTTTAGGATAGGTAGACTTATTTGACATGTAAAATGCTTAAAATTTGGTTAGCAACCTAACGATAAACTGGTTCACACAATTAGAGTCAGCGATTGCGGGTTAGCACCCAGCTGTCAGTTAAGTTCTGGTGAACTCAAGCAAAAGAAAAAAAAAATAGTCTTGAGAAAACGATCCTTCAGAGTTTACCTCAATAAATGTTGTTAAAGTCTCCGAGCCAGGAAAGGCCAAGAAAGATCAAGTTAGATTTAAGAAAAAGGCATACGTTTTTTTGTTTGTATAAAATTAACATAAAAGCAAAAACAAAAAATTTTCTCGAGTGTTTAACCTAAATTTTTGTCCGTTAAAATTTTAGACCCAAAATTTAAATCCTATTTTATTTGTGATAAAAACCAAGGAGTTTTTCTAGTGGGTTCTACTAAAAATTTGGTTAGTGATAATTTTAAACCCAAAAAGTAAATATTTTTTATATTTGATAAAAACAGAAGAACTTTTCTCGAGGGTTTGACCAAAATTTTGATGCGTATTAAATTTTATCCAAGAAATAATACAATTTTATTTGCGTTATGAAGAGAAATAGTTTTTCTCGAGGATTCGACCGAAATTTTGATAATTTTACCCCCAAAGCTTAAATGTGTTTTATTTTTTTATAAAAACAGAGGAATTTTTTTCAAGGGTTCGACCAAAAATTTAATTCCAAAAAAAAATTAAAGTTTATTTGTGTTATAAGGAGAAGTAGTTTCTCTCGAAAGTAAATATATTTTATATTTGGTAAAAACAGAAGAACTTTTCTCGAGGGTTTCACCAAAATTTTGGTGCGTATTTAATTTTATCCAAGAAATAATACAATTTTATTTGCGTTATGAAGAGAAATAGTTTTTCTCGAGGATTCGACCGAAATTTTGATAATTTTACCCCCAAAGCGTAAATGTGTTTTATTTTTTTATAAAAACAGAGGAATTTTTTTCAAGGGTTCGACCAAAAATTTAATTCCAAAAAAAAATTAAAGTTTATTTGTGTTATAAAGAGAAATAGTTTCTCTCGAAAGTAAATATATTTTATATTTGGTAAAAACAGAAGAACTTTTCTCGAGGGTTTCACCAAAATTTTGGTGCGTATTTAATTTTATCCAAGAAATAATACAATTTTATTTGCGTTATGAAGAGAAATAGTTTTTCTCGAGGATTCGACCGAAATTTTGATAATTTTACCCGCCCAAAGCGTAAATATATTTTATTTTCTATAAAAACAGAGGAATTTTTTTAAAGGTTCGACCAAAAATTTAATTCCAAAAAATAATTAAAGTTTATTTGTGTTATAAAGAGAAATAGTTTCTCTCGAGAGTTCGACAACAGATTTTGATATGTGATAATTTTAACCCCAAAAAATAGATCAATTTTATTTCTAATAAAAAACAAAATTGTTTTTCTCGAGGGTTCGATCAAAATTTTGGTCCATTATAATTCTAATCTGCAAAATAATTCTGTTTTTTGTTTTTTTTTGAGGATTCGACCAAAAAGTTGGTGCCCGATAATTTTAAACATACAAAAATTTGTGGAACAAAGGTCAGTGTATGGATTTCCCCATATTTATCGAAAATAAGTACAATTGCAATAAAAAAAACTAAAAGTAGGCAAGATAGAGAAACTCTGGAACTCCTCTGCTTCTGTCCGGCCTTACCTAGAACACGGCTTAGATATAGAGGCGCATTCAAGGTCAAGGGATGGGATAAAATATCTGAATTAGATATTAAATTTTTATTACAATTTAAAAATAGCGTTGACGCCCTGTTCGAAGCAAACTTCAGCTCATGCTTACAATGAACCTACTTCCGGTATTACAAAGTATCCGCAGTGTTTTATATTGTCAAGCCATACATACCCTCCCTATAACCTAACTTAACCTTTTTGCGCTTGCGACACCAAAATCGTTCAAAAGAGGTCAGTATCAGTGCAGATGCAGAGATCATTAAATATTGTTATATTAAATTAATAATCACATGCTGTTATCAGAAATGAGGGACATATTTATTTCCCCGACGCAGTTAATCTCTCTCAGTTGTGCTAGCCAATAAGGCTATTTTACTTAGCATATTTGTTTTGACGAAGTAAAAAATTTGAGAAAATTATAGTTCCTGTATTTACGCAAAGCTCTTTGTTTGCAATTTTCAGTCGTAAAAGTATCAAAGCCGCAGCTGAGCGAAAGTTTTCTTGAAATTATTATTAAACTTTCAAAAAGCCAAAAGCGGAAAAAGAGGAAAATACGAAAATTTTTGCGCTAATAACAAGTCATTGCAGCAAAATCCCAGCGCGGCTGTCAAATCAAACGTTGGCAACGCCAAAGTTCATCATTAACGAGCGCGCACTCATACGCCCCGCCGACTGCTAAAGCCAAAGCCAAGGCACAAGCAACGCTAAAGCGACGACCAATACTCCGAGCAGTTAGTCAGCCAAGCGTTCGTGCATTTGCAACCGCCAAAGCTAACGGTAAAGCCGTGGCAGTGGCAGCGGCAGTAACATTTAAGTCAAACTCAGCGATGCGAAGTACAGCACAAAACTTTCCATTCATCATTCATTCAACGTCGAGAATGTTGAAGCGACTTCCAAAACCTCAGTGCGTGCGGGGGTGTGCGTGTGTATATGCGCACATGTGTCTTTGTTTTTGCGCTCAAGTTCGAGCGTGTCTGTGTGAGTGGCGTTCAAACTAACCAAGCAGCCGGCGTGTGTTCCGACTATTCATAGCCTCGCACTCGCAGTCATCATACTCATCAGCAACTTCGCCAATGCCATTTGGCCTTCACTTGACAAATTTCCCTAGCCTCCACTGTCGTTACAATATCGCTTTGCATTTCCTCCGCGCCATGCTTTCTCTCACTAGCAGCTTTGCTTCACTTTCCTCCTTTTGTTTTGTGAAAATATCTGCCCCACAAAAGCAAGTATTTTGGGCATCCACCCGCTGAGCGTAGTCGCAAGTGTTTTCTTAGCCGGTAGGTAAGCCGCTGCCGGTGTATGTCTGTGTGTGTGTGTGCGGAAGACGTTAGCATTCCACATTCAGGCAAGACTCGGGTTTGCAAGGACACAAATTTTGAAAATTTCACTCACAACATGTCCTAAAAGGATTTTTGTGCAAATAAGCGCTTGTATATCTGTTTGTATGTATATATATATCTGTATATATATATATATATATATATATATATATATCTGTGTGTATGTGTTAGTGTGCTTGCTCGGCGCTTGTTTTGAAAACAAAAGCATGCTGCCGTCTGCTGTTTGCAGATAGGCTGTGCAAACTTGCTGCTGGCAACGTTCTTCTTCGACTTTTTGTTGACTCTGACATGTTTTCGGTTGGACAATTAATCTTTTCGCATATGAATGGGCTGCAAAGTTGGCCAAATAGAAATTGAGATCTCATAAAATTGCTTGACCTTAACACTTTGGCAGTTTTTCAAAATCTCGGCATAGAAAATTTTGTCTTTGACTGCAATGAAAAGGTTGTTCGAAATGGTGGTGTGAGGACATATTGCAAGAAATAGAAGTTGTGACTTATACCAATAATAGAGAGATAGACCTTGCCGTGGTTTGACTCTGATTTGTTTCATTTATCAGAAACATTTTCATAGCAGAAATGTCGTCGGATGCTTGCGTAGAGAAACAAATAGATAACATCGATTCTACCTAAAGCTAGAATACCCTTCACAAATAATAAAATTTTTCCATAAAATATTTTATTTTGATCGTTCAATTACTTAGTGCAGTTTATATCGTCAAGAACTATAGAATTTACAATATTCTCCTGAACTTCGATAAGATAAGTAAGATCAAGTAAGATTTTTCGCTCTTTTACTCTTTAAATTTGTTTGTAGTTTCGTAACTCACTTTCTCCTTTCCCCCTTTCTCTTTAGGTACAATTTCTCCCAAAGTATTAGTGACAGAATAGTTTTAAAGGTTTGTGAATCCATTTTAGAAATATTCACCCATAAAGAGGCACTTACAAATAATATCCGATCAAAATAAGGTTGATCCATTTCTAGGTTCCCTACTTGTTTAAAGAAAAACCACAGAAACTTCAACGTTTAATGGGGAATGTTTATTATTGTTCCAAAGAACATTCTTTACCATTTATTTTGTGAAGATTATCTCTTTTGAATGTTGGCCGCGGCTACGTCTCAGATGGTCCATCCGTTGAGCCCAATTTTCGTTGGGCTCGTTCGAGCATTTCGACTGGTAACTAGCCAATGAGACGCGTGATGTTTTGTTTCAAGACCTGAATCGAAGCAGGATTGACTTTAGACTTTTCATATCCCCACAGTAAAAGTCTAATGGCAGGACAGGACACACACGTGATCTGTCAAAAAAAGGTTATTAAATAAGTACTTCTACTTGGATCCCTCGTTATATGCATTTAACTCAATAGTATCCGTAGGTCAGGTAGAATATTTTCATAAAGCTTCGTAGAGTTCTCAATTTCCTAAAAAATCTCTACAATGAAATATTTTTCTAATTCATAGTTCAGTTGCTACGTGTACAGGTATTATAGCGACCTTTTCTATAACATTTTGTTATTACGATTTGTCTTTTGCTTCGAAATTGGTCTCAGTTTCGGTGATCCCCGCTTTATTCAACGAAAATTTCGTCCAATCGAAAGCAGTCGTTTGAGATCTGAGAACAGGAAATAGTTGCTGGGGACTAGATCTGGGAAAAACGGTGAAGCTGGCAGCAATTTTTTTTCTTAAGGTGCGGAAGGTGTTCATACGGCAAAGCTGATCAGCTTGTCGAACAATTTTATAGAAGCACAACCAAGCACTTTCTCCTGCTTTGTTCAACTTTTTCAAGAGTTAAGTTGAAACACCACGCCAGGCCACCAGTAGACAGAACTGAAAGTATATTAGCCGCTCAATAAATTTGTGATAGCGATTTATGAAGATTTTGACTAGCGGCCGCACTTAGGCCATAATTAAACTAATTGTGCTTCCAGTTTGTAACCTAATTAAGCCCTATGCAACAACTCAGTGGATTTGGGTAAAAAAACCGTTTTTTTCCACCCCAGCTGCAAAAATATTTCTGCAGAATTATGATATGTGTTTCGACTAGACGTTTGCATACATAATGTTCCAGAGTCTCATCATCCCGCGCGCATGCACTGCATTCCAAGAAATCCACTCTTCCGATTTGGTGAAAGGTGAAGGTTTGATCTTAAAAGTAGGTACCCTATGATATTGTGCCCATACAGTATTACTAAGTTCCCTTTTTTATAGAAGTAGAAGCTTTGTAGTATGTGCAACATCAAAACCACCCCGAAATAACTTGGGTTGCTGATTGTGCCAGAAACCCACTTGATATCTTCTGATATGACCTCAATTTGTGGAAGAAAGATTGAGATGTAGTTACTTCGATTCAAGCTACCTTCTGTGTCTATATTTCGATCTGATTCGTCGGTGAATATGTAGATTTCGTCTTTGGAACAGTCGATCACAGAATTATTGGGAAACGAAAATGTTGTGTTTAATCCCTCATGAGTCTCAAATTCGAATATGTGCCGGTCGTAAGCATTAAATCATACTTCACTTATTTCTGTAAGGTAAACTCCAGAGACTTGAAGTAGTTTTCATTGCATCCATAATTCCCACCAAGCGGACCCGTTGCACCTAAATCCTTTTTAATACGTTTATTTTTCATTCTACATATCTCAGGTACGGTACCATATATGTTACTAAGAGGCGAAGTACACTTGCGTAGAGTCAATAGATCATGTGGGATCCTAAGCAGTTCCAGATTCGAAGATCTTTGCTCTCAATGTCTTTTCCTCAGCTTCGTTTTTTGTTTAGGATAACTTCGAGATATTTGACGGAGTTCGAGAGTAAAATAGTTCCCCATAAAGAGGGAAGAAGGAATTGCAAAATGCTTGCGCTTCTTGTGAAAATACAGATTTCTATTTTCTCTGGACTGACAGTTACTCCGCGATCGCACGGACCGTTTCTATGAGCAGCGATTATACATATATATTTTACAAACAAACTTCTTCTAAACTAAAACTCATTAAAATGCAACGTGTGTTCTTTAAACTTTCTCAGGTGTTATTAGACACAATAACTGATACATGACTCTATAGAATCGCGTATTTTTGTCACGTGACGAGCATTTTAGACTACATAGGCACTGAGTAGACAGGACCACAGTACATGAAAGAGGTGTAAAGTAAATTCATAAAAATAAACTTCAAATCAAATTTATGTTTCTACTTTTCTGCTTTCACTTCACACTCATCTCATTAAGAATTATTTAATTTAAACCCACTGACAATCTGCAATCTACAAAGTAACTCGCAACAAACTACATTAAAATAGCCAGTATACAACAAAGCAGAACAAAGCGAATTAAGCGCAAAAGTAACTTTGCACAACGGTAGCGTACGGTAATGAGGACAAGCTTGAGCAATAGAAAAAATGTAAAGCAACAACAATAATAACGTTATTAAATAGAATAGCAGAGTGAAAAGACGAAGTGCCAACAACTTGTGTCAACTACCAACAGCGACACCAAGATTAGCCAGCGGACGCAGCCGCACCGCTAATATACGCGATCCACCACACATATATGTGACCACCACGCCTCACTTGCGCCTCATCAGCGCCACAGCGTGGTTATTACCTCAGGTGCCCTGCGGCACGGCGTAATGCAACGCATTAATGCTCGTGCAACGCGGCCACAGAACCATAGGAACACGTAGCCGGCGAGTCGCGCATGGCTGGTGCGCCCCAAACCCCAGCGGAAGCCAGCACTTGAGCTCAATTCACCGTATATTCATTTGTAGTTTCACTTGTGCGCCCCCCTCCGGGCACATCCAATCGTGTGTCTCTACATTTTATGCCTGGTCATCTCTAAGCCACGGCCTTTGTCGCTATATACGTTGTCGCCTTCGCCGTCGACCTAGCGGCCACCAGTTACAACTACTTCATTACCGAGCCGGTCGCCAGCCGCTGCTGCGTACTTCATTAACATCCTGATTATCATTTTCGCCTGTTGGCATTTTTACAGGATTTACTAGGACTCTAGACAATTTGCAGGACGCAAGCACGTCGGTGGCATGCTACCTGTGTCCTCGTTGTTGCAATAGCAAATTCGCTTTTTAATTTAAATAAAACAGCAAAAGAAATAAGTGTGGAGCAAACACTAAAAAAAAAAAATAAAAAAAAATAAAACAAGCGCAACAAAAACAATGAACGTTAAGTGTGGAAGAAAAAAAGAACTTGGCTTGATGAGCTAACACAAAAAGCCTTAAATTGGCTAAAAATCTTGTAAAGCTGGCGCTGCTTACACGGCGCTTAATCTAGTCGCATTTCATTGTAGCTCATTCGCTGGTCGCCTCGCCTGGTAGTTCATAATTCAAATGCATGTGTAGCTTATCTCAGATGTAGTTGTGATTACGAGAGCTCGGCGAGCGCAGAAGTTTGGCGGAATGGCTGAAATTTTCGGCGGAACAATAGTGAGCTCATGAATTTTTCATTCAAATTTGAGCTCGCTACATGTGTAGCACACAGTCTAATCCTAATTAAAAGGTACTTAGGATAGGTGTTTTATGCGACTTTCTTTTCTTTCATCGTCTCTGGACGGTTGATATTTTTAATGATGAGCCTTATAATGTGAGATGTAACCTTAGAATTTTGATGTAGCTTGTGTGACAATCTTTCTCAGATACAGCGCTCTCATTCGTTGCCCGTTTTGTGATCGAATTTTTGATTAGATAAAACCAGCACTAACCAACTTTTTCCAAGTTATTGAAGAAAGAAAGAAAAAACACGTGAACTTCAATTGCACCGATTCGATTTTGATCGGACAGTTGGTATGACCAATATATGTTATATAGGTATGACCAAACAATTGTTTCGGAGATTGTAGCGTTGCCTCAGAAAGTAATCTGTGCCAGTTCTCATGAAGGTAACTTTTGCATACAGAGCTCTATTTATATAGGCCAGTTTGTATGACAGTTATATGCTGTAGTGGGCCGATATCGACGTTTCCGACCAATATCTCAAAAACTAAATGACATACCCGTACTATAGCGCACAGATCGTATCTTAAATTTAAACGTAAAACTTCTTCAATATCTTGAACGAAAAGCGACAGCTTACGTACATCCAGGCGGTCTACACATTATTAATATAACTTCAGAATTCAACAATCACACGCTGTTCGAGAGTAAACTGCGTGACAGCTTAGACTGCGTTCACACACCGATACTTTTATGTCGCTCATTATCGCCAAATTCTCTTTCCGTACCGCTCATTGCATAAGCGACACTGGCCTTCATCCATTCTCGTCGTCCCTGCGCCAAAAAACAACTGGTTTAGATGACAAAAGAGTCCGTGTGTGAACGCAGACTTATGCACTTCCCTAAAAATTTTATATAAATACAAAGATTTTCAAGGCTACTAGAACCATGTGCGATGTGAGGCATTAAAGCAGGATATTAGTGTCTGTTAGCCTTGGGTTTCAGCTATACATTTTTACTAAATAAACTACCTTTTATTGAGAATGTAAGAATTTGAATGACAATAAGAAAGAAAATAATTTGAAATTCACTAATGAATCCGTTAGCCTGCAATTTGCGAAATGCACTGCGAACTGTGGTCTATTGTGCCCTCTCCTATTGCGTATATTAACTCACTTTGTTTAACCGAGTCAAATCAAATAGGCTTAGTGGAGCTCCTGAGCTACTGGTTGTAATGCGTTCTCTCACCGGATTTTATTGCCCGATAGCCTGACTCCTTCCTCTTTCGATTGCGAAACAAATCAGAAGAATGTGTTCTGGTATCTCTGCTATTTGATCACCGAAGCGACATAGATCTGTAAAGCAGTACATTAAGCCGTGAATATGGCAGCATGCAGTGATCTGCATAAAATTCTACAAATTGCCTTAATTTGTTGCTAGTAAGAGCGTTTAGTTTCTTGAACAATTTTGTACTAAATATCTAAGAAAAAGACTCTCGATGCCCAAGTACTTGTTGCCAGCCGTATTTTCCACCGGGCCTTTACTCTTTCCGTAGTTCCTTTCATAAAATATAAAAGCTCATAGCGAAGATTGGTTCCGGTTTTATTGGACTGTTTTCAGCAGCTTTTTTCGCCAGAAAATCGACTAGCGCATTTCCATTTCTGACGTTTTCGAGCTGTCTGTATACTGTATACTGTTTCATTGAATCCATAAGAAGTACATAAAATATCCATGTCATACTAGTCTTCTGATAAGTTTTAACTCACTTGAAAGAAAAAAATATTATATATCAGATTGATATTTGGGGACTAGAAAAACTATTTGGATGCATAACAAACCATTGCATCCAAAACCTAACGAAAGAAACAGTTTTTACTACTAAATTTTCTGACCTTTGCTGGACAAGACAGGTGTTATTAACAAGTCCTTCATATTACCAGATTTTCACATCAATACTTGTTTTTACGAGTATGTGATTATTTGAAGAATAATGTGTGCGCAAAGAGGCATTGAATCATTGACGAGCTCAAAGTAAACATTCGTGCCCAACAAATCGCTACATCGTCTGAGATATACGGAGAGGTAATGGAATGCTCATTATTGCAGCTGTCACTCAATACTGTCACAGAGCAACCTAAAAGCTGAGCACTATGAGTTTTAGATACTTAAGTAACGAGTACGCTAAAATATTCATGAGTATTTTTGAATTTGGTAATTATAATTCATTGCGAGGGGCGTACTACTTTACTAGATAACCAAACAATAGGTTAGTTTTGACAGTTTAATGAACGTTCTCTGCTAGGTTTAATACTCTTCAGAATCCATTAATAAAATTAAATATATTTTCAAGAAGGTTAACGTTCAAAGACCTAATGGTACCAATGCTAAAGACTTATCTCAGACTTATAGAGTGGTTTACGAGATACTGAAATTATTTTGAGCTTTTGCTTCACTCAGACTCCACTTTTAATAATATTATCAACACCTTAACCTCGAAAATTCTTTACCACAAAACCACCAGTTTAAAAACCGCTGAACTGAAACAAAGCCGCGCTTAATGGCGGACACTTAAAGCGGCCATTAAGCTTAGAAAACCAGCAAAGGTTGGACAGCCGCAAATGCTTGAAAGGTCAAAGTAAATAAATAATTTTACCACCTTGCCCACGTAATCCTGTTATGCGCTTATAATCGTTACGCATTTTCTCGGCTGTAAGCCAAAAAACAAAAACAAAGAACCCGTCAACCTTTTAGTGAAAAACGTTTCCTTTTTAGCAGCACAAGGCTGTTGCTTAAATGACTTGCCTTCTTCGTTTTCTTTTTCTTATTTATTTTTTCTTTTTAAAGAATCTTTGCATAATCTTCAAGTGGAAAAATTGTTTAAGATGCGCGAAGCCTTTCAAATCTCTTCTTGCAACAAAAATCCTTTCAATTTTTATACAAGTCATCAGGTGACATTTGCCGTTGTGGCAGTGACACGTTGGCTCGCAGGTGTATTGCTTAAAATAGAACGAAAATATAGATGGGTACCAAAAACAACACGGCAACTACATACCGGCAAAGTATTTCGCAATTACTGCCGGCAGTGCCCTAACGACGACCCAGAAGATGTACGAGGGTGTGTGTGTGTTTGTGTGCGGAAGGGTACTTGACATTTGCGTGCAATAATGACGGAATGAACGCGACCGCATTTCCTAGTGCTCGGCTTGAGTGCAAAAATCAACGACAACAAAGCAAGAAGAGCATAAATGAGATAAATGAAGACAACGTTGAACTACATGGGCTTTTGTTGTTAACCCTGTCATACTTGCGAGAAGTTTTACTTAGCATACAGATGTGCATGCCGTTGCCAACAATGACGAGATGGTATGTGTGGGCACCCTGTAGGAAGGTTAATGCTGGAAAATAAATCTTAAAACTTAAAACGAAATATTTATTTCGAAGAGCTCATCAGCGTGATCGTCTGAAGCTGATAAGAAATATAGAGAACTTCGAGAAAATATTTAGTCCTATGCTGAGAATGGAGTAGCGGGAGATCATCAAACTGAAGTTCTTCTAAGACCAAAATGTTCTGTTGAAGTAAGGTAACAGAGGGAGAGTGGTCCAGAGTCCAAAATAAACATGTTGTTGTCATCCTTAGAAATGTGGAGTTAATACCTTTGTTCAATATATTTGGTAGCGCGATTTGGTTTGTTATTTCATTCATTTATACGGTTATATAATTTTTAAACAACAGATTTATAAAAGAACGTCATTATCCAAAATGCAATATATACATACGCCAAGGCAGTAGATTTAGTGGCTACCAGAAAGCGGCCGCACATATCCTGGGTTCAATGCCACAAAGGAAATCCGAGAAACGAAATAGTAGGGGATGACGTTGCGAAATGTGTCATTCTCTTGGCTAACAAACCAGAACATGAATAAGTAAGTCACTAAAAACGATACACAATGAACTCCGAAAGTGCTGACAGACGGATTAAGAAGATGGTTAAGAACATGCAAGATTGCCAAGATCATGTGCAAGAGCTCAGAAGAAACACACGCATGATGTTTTACTCAGACGCTCTTGAAACGCCAGCATTACAGTTATTGGCGCTGTAACAAGTCACGACCCACGGCATCTTATACGAACCGAATGGGCCTAGGTGACGACGCTATATGCAGAAAATGCGGGGAAGTATACATGAGAGATCCGTTAAAACACCTTTTATGCTATCGGCCAGCCTTAATTAAAGCTCGTCTTCTGTAACCAGATGCTTCGCAGTTCAAAATACTAGACAAAATATCACAATTAGATATCAAATCGCTCTTAAAGATCGCAATGTTTTGTTTGACGAATAATTCAGCTCAAATTATACTGACCTTTCTGGCATTACTGAGAACCAGTGGACCTGTCTGTGATGTATCAGAGAGATATTAAAACTTAACCTAACCAAATATATATATCAGCAAATCTCGGTCCAGCATATCTTAGCATTCATAATTCTTGAAACGCTAGGTATTCTCGAAAAAATGTATTGCCTCACTTCTTTGAAAATTATCAGTCACTTGAAGTTCTCAGAAAGTTTCTGCCTCATTGAAACCACTTTGATTTTACAAGATTTATCTTGATTTTCGATTCCTACGCAAAATAGCTTTATCTACATATATACTTGTTTTGAAGTTTCTTCGAGAAACTCGTGAACCAGAGAAGTTATTATGGTCTTCAGTCCGGTTGCTTTATACTTCGATTTTGGAAGATCATAACATATTCTATTTGAAAATACTTAACATTACTAAAATTTTTAACACTAATTAGGAGAAGAAGAGACGAGTTTTCAAGTACAGTTAGGACTTAGGGCTTTTCAAACGTGACCCAACCAACTCGAACTGAGTTATAATTCGTCTTCATAGAGGTTCAAGGCGTGCTTTCATATTAGGGAGCTGCTTGAGCCATATGAAAAATAATATTTTCTGGCCACTACCAAGTGAGTAGCGCTCAGAGAACTTTATTTAATTTCATGAATTTCTACTCATGGCTCCATCTTCCTAGCTCCATCATCCACTTAGCGAAGGGTAGAAAACCAAATATTTCAACAGCAGCACATAACGAATTTCCTGCAGGATATCTACCAATACGCCGTCATGCGAATTCACATTTACATGTGTGTGTCTCTGTGTATGTATTTGTTGCCCGTTGTCGAATGCTAAAAACAATTCGAACAATCAGTCAACAAATGCTGAGCTACAACAAAAACCATTGCATAAGCTGACAAAATTTAAGCTTTGAGCATGGCACATGTGTGCTTTGTAAATATGTACACACATATACATATATGCATTTAGATGCATATAGTCTTACGTGTGTCCTGGCACACATTTGCCTAAGCAAACAAATGTAATCCAGCATTTACTGCATTTTAATGAGGTTAAACTTTGACTTAGTAGATTTTAACATTTACAGTTAGTTTTTTCTTTCCACCGTTAGCTGTATATACATATATTTCAAACACACACACACACACACCCTAACGCATTTACGTACATTTTTCTTGTTTTCCGGCTGCACACGCCTTCGTGCGATCGATGGTGTTCAACTTGTCGGCTTTGTGTTTGACTAAATGTCAGATTGTGACGTGGATATGGCGCTACGGGTCTTCATTCGGCATGGCTTGTGTGCACTCGAAATACGGACTTGTTTGCTTGTATGTATTTGTATTTTATTGTTTGCTCTCTTAAGGATATTTCATGTATATTCTGTGTATTAAGCAAAATAAATGCACTTGTTTGATGCGGGAGGGGGAAGGGTTTGTATTGTAGGCTTAAAAAAGTAGTACAAATGGAAAACAACAATCAGAAGAAAGGAATGCGAAATGTTTTTGCAACAGATTTAAATCTAATAAATAAAAAGTTAAATTTAATTTAATAAAACACAATTCATAAAAATTTAATAAAATATAAATGTAATAATGTGTGGTTTGAAATAATATAAAACAAACCAAATTATATAAAATCGTATAAATTTAATAATAAAGGCAATTCGACGCTCAGAAAATATGTTTAAATATTTTTCTTGTTCTTCTTTACTGGCTTACGCGGTTACAGCCCAGTTTTCCTTTTCGCTATTTGACGCCAATTCGAGATATTATGTGCAGCTAGGTCCGTATCGACCTGATTTCTCCAACGGAGTGGATGTCTCAACCTTTCTCTACTTCCACCAGCAGGTATAAACCGAAAACCTTCAATGCTGGAGTGTTCTCTTCTATCTTACTTAGTATCTTCCGGGGCCCTCTCATGTTGCTAAATTTTATTCTCTTTCAGCTGCTTCTGGATTCGAGTCTTTATGGAGTCTTTAGGCTGGACTTGCCCTCGACCGGGTACATATTCCGTTTGCCGCCTGGTATCGCGCTTGAGATTTTTTTCATGTCTTCTTCCGGAGGTCTTTCTGGTTGCCAAAGTTGATATTCATTAACCTGCTAATGAAAGTGCTACAACGCTCGCAACCTGTTCCAGTTGCAGTAGAGGTCTGGCTACTAGCGACACAGCTTATCAAATCAGCGTATCCGTGGACGGGAGCACCTTTGTTTCCCACGGACGTTTGGGCTGATATCCCGTTGGTGTCCATATTGAGTTTTGACTTTGGGGCCTCTACCCCCATGGTTTTTGCTTACCTCAAAGTACCTTAAGTTACTTCACTAGCAATAGCTGCTGAGGGACCTTATAAGTATGTATCTAATGAAGAGTCGTTTTAACTATAACCGTAGTTTAGTACATCTACCAGCCCATACGAAAACTAGGCTCTCAGTTTTTGAGATATCGTTGTGAAATTTTGTTTTTAACTGTTTAGAAAACCTCCAGTGAACAGATTTCTCTAAATTCTACATTGATTGTTCGTTGTACCCTGAAGCTTCACTTGTATTCGTTGGTATTCATTGATTTCCAAAGTTTTCAAGAGTGATGAAAGGCCGTCACAAAATACTCCTTAACTATTTGAATCTCCGGTAATCTTACCATATTATATAACCGAAATATTGATCTATGCTTGTGCTCATCATTTCGCCAGCTCTCGACCTATGCATTGTAAGTAATCTCAAAATATCTCCTTTCTTTAACGGCTTATATAGTCGCGAGGAGCGAAAAATAATATTTGAATTTTCAAGATTTCAGTCTATCGCAGTAATGAGAACGATGTTATGCGATGGTCTGCCTAGTTTCACGACGTAACTCGAACTCCTCTTCTGGAGTGTTGGTTGGACTCTAAGGAATCCATTCACCGGTAGAGAGTGATTAAAATAGCAAAAGTACTGCTGTAAATGGTATTTAGTCCATGTCTGTAGTTAGCAGTTTAATATCAATGCGAATTGTATCAAAAACTAAGGGCTCGGTATTTGACTTAGCTATAAAGATCTTCACTGTCTCACAATTCTAACTATTTTGTATAATATTTTCTAGTCTTTTCTTAAAAACGTTATAACTATATTTTTCATTCGTTTCTATTTCCTCTAATTACATTTACTTTGTTGCAAAAGTAAGCCAAATTTACTCAAGATAGTGCCGAAGAGCTCCACCTCAAGTACACCATTAGACACATATCTTTGGGCATGTGAGTGCTGCTGTAAACCACTTATGCTGCCGGCATAAGAACGAAGACAAACGTCAGCGGCACGAACGTAACGAGCTTTGTGACCCATAATATATTAAATAAAAGAAATTGTGCGCCACATATATATGTGTGGATGTAATACTTATAAACTCACATACCCAACACAACCGTCTTTTTTCACTCACTACGCTCATATGTATGACAGGACATGCACGAACGCTGCTACGAATGGCCTTTATTTCTGTTTAGAGCCGCTTGTTTATCTTTCTCATGTTTATTTTTCCACTCGCTTTTTTCTATATATCTACCATTATTATTTTGGCATTTTTTTCTCACAAAACTCGTCCCTTCCCACATCCTACAGCCCTTGAAGACGTGAACTTCATCCCATATTACCCCGAATTTCTATGCTGTTAAACAAGCGGAAAGGACAACCCGTTAAACTCTTTCTAACACATTGATATTTCAAATACTCCTACTCACAGTCGGGCTTTCCACTCGCTCTTTATCGTTTTTGCTTACATGTTTGCTCTTTAAGACGCGCTGGCAGTTATCCTTCGAACCGTCATCATTTTCAGTCTACAATTCAATCTGCATGGTTGTACATGCATACATACATAGAGACGGGTTTTAGAAAACTTCTTTCCAGTTATCGCTGTTGACTTGTCAATCGATGCGGCTCAATGCGCTGCTTTCGAGTGGCTTAGTCCCGGAGTTGAGTTGTGCGTTGTGAGTTCGCTCGTCCATCATACAAGCCATAAGCTGCTGCCGTCACCATCCTTCGGCGTTTGCATATCCAGTTCATCTACTTCTACTCTCTTGTACAAACACACATTTACCCTGTCTTCTGCGTAGAGCCTTAACTCACTTATTTAACTCGTCCGGCTGTTTGTTCGCCTAACAAGTAGCTACTAGTAAATATTTCCGCCTCTTCCCGTTATTTGCGCAATGTAAACAACATTTTTGAACCCTTTTTTATTCGACTCTTCCTTTCTATCAGCCCTTTGGCTCATCATTAGCGTTTTTTTTTTTATTTACAGAGAAACATTTCGAAAGTTCAAAGTTTTTGGAAAAATAATGTGGGTAAGTGTATAATAAGCTATTTATGCCATTACTTAGGCAAATTCCTGTGCATAGTGCGAAGAAACCCAGGCAGAAATATAAGGCAGTGATTCAGTTTACAAATTAATTCAAGTATTTGTGAAACTCATATGAGAATAATTATAATGACAGCTTCAAGGCCGTGAGAGTCTGCAGAAAACCGAGAGGTGCAATTAGATCATAGGTCTCAAATCTCATTCCATCTGTACAGAAACCCGAAAGCAATGAGTTCCAGATCAAAATCAGTTCCTCAAAACAAGTCTAGCTTTTCTCAGGCGTTAACATAGCTACAATAATAATATTGCACTAGAAAATCCCAAATTTTGCTCTGTGAAATGATATTGTAAGAATAAAGAACAAGTTTAATTTTTTTCGAATAATCATATTATATATGCTGGGTATTTTGTGTCAAGTTTGTAATTTTTTCGAAACTTGTCTTAATGAGGCCATCAATTTTACTAGCTGGCATCACCAAATTTTCAAAGGTAATAAGATGCACAGATCACATATCAGACAAGTGGAATTAGCAAGGGAATTATTTTCATATGTCATATCAAAAAGAAGAGTATTCACCCTATTTTTTGTACAAAATTAAAAATGTTATTTTCTTTTGCTTTCGCATGTAAATGTTTATGCAAGAGAGCAGTGCTTAAATGTAGCCGATAGAGAGTAGCCAATCGAAGACCGGTAGAGATGTCTAGAATTGTAATAAGCACAGATTGATTTACTTTTTTTTACTGAAGTCTATGATTAAAACCTAGAATCAACTGTTGCCCCAAAAATGTTCATAAATTTTGGCACTACTAAAATGCAAAAAGGTCATAGAAGACTTTGTGGTTTGAAAGCTCAGCTCTACCTCATTAATTAGTACCTGTCACTCAACTCAAAGGATCTTTGCTTCTAACTCTAGTCACCGTCAATAATCTAATAAAATGTGATTCATTTCTACGTTCCCTACTTTTTTTAAAGAAAAAGCAAATAAACTTGAAATTTAATGGCGGAATGTTTATTACCATTCGAAAGAACATTATTTCGTATTTATTTTTGGAAGATTATCTCTTTCAAATCATCATCATTATCAGATTGTCCATCCGATGAGTTCAATTTTCGATGACTCGTTCAAGCATTTCGACTCGTAACTAACGAATGACACGCGTAATGTTTTCCTCTTGGGCCTGAATCGAGGCGGAATGGTCCGCATACACTTTATACTTAACATATTCCCATATGAAAAAGTCTAACGATGTGATATCACATGATCTTGGTGGCCAATTGATCGACCCAAAACGTGAAATAATATGCTCACTGAAGTGTACTCTCAATAAATCCGTTGATTGTTGCGATGTGTGGGAAGTGACGTCGTCTTATTGAAACCATATCTCGCCGAGATCATAAGCTTGAAATTAAGGCATAAAATTGTCAGTTATCATGGCGCGATAACGGTCATAATTGTCGGTTACGTTCTCACCGGTAGCATTTTGGAAGAAATATGGCCCGCTGATTCCATTGGCCCACACACCACAAGCTGTATTTCCTACGCTTTCAATTTAAGATCTCGTCGTAAAATGGTCCAAGTCGTTTCATACTCGTATGTCAGTCTAGTTGCTACGAACGGTGTAGAAACGACTCTCCATGATCTTCGTGTACACTTTCAGCTGCGACTGTTATATTTTCTTCACTTTGTTGCTGGGCATGGACTATTCGGTCGATTATTATTCAACAATGAATGCTGGGTATCAAGATGAATTATTGTGTTACGAATAGTATATTTAGTGGGCCGATTATGTTGACCATACATTGAACCTTGTCCTAAAAACTTTTCTATATGCGGGTTGAATATGATCATTCAGATTGTATGGCACATCCCGCTCTTTTAACATATCGCTTTAGTAAGGTTTGCCATTTCATTCGAAGTCTGTGGCCTCACCTTGAAGGGCGCTACGTCCGATTTACGGTCGTTATAATTGTTCTATCACAGAACAACAATAAGCGTCTAGTGAAAGGTTTGAAACCCATGCTAGTGATGTCGTTGAGCGAAAAGATCTTGGCCTACATCCTTACTATATCAAATTCGCGCAAGAACTGAAGCCGCTTGACCACCAAAATCGTCGTGTAAATTTATGAATTGAGCTGAGCTACAACAATGACCCGGATCATATTCAGCGATAAGGCTCTGACTGAATGTATTCGTCAATAAGTAAAATATGCGTTATTGGTCAGGTATTAATCCACACATACTCCACGTGTCACCATTGCATCCCGGTTTGGTGCGGTTTATAGACCGGATATTGAGCCGTACTTCTTCCGTGATGATCAAGGCCATCACGTTACTGAGAATGGGAATCGCTACCGTTCAATGATAACCGAATATTTTTGGCCCGAATTGCAGTATATGGACTTTGGTAATATGTCGTTTCAAAAGGATAGTGCCACACAGCAAATATCACAATCAATTTATTGAAACCAAGTTTGGCTCAGTCAATTGGCCGCTTCAGTCGTGCGATTTGACGCCGTTAGACTATTTCCTGTGGTGCTACAGTAAGTACGGTAAGTTTATGGGCTAGGCCAGCAAACTAACGACGACTGATGAATTTCGTAATTATACGAGTATCGAACATGAAGTACAGTATCGGACAATTTAAGCTTGAAAATCGTCCGAGGAATTGAGTTTCTTACAGAAAGGCCTCGAATCTATCTTCAAAAGAATAAAGAATTTCGTTGATATCTCAAAATGTTTTGACTTTATTTAAAAAAACTTTTGTAGCTCTCATATTGAAAATCTGTTAGTTGCTTAACCCTGCAATCTTGGCCACCGCGCCCCTTTCCCAGATTTCTCTGATCGGGAAAGCAATACTGGAAACTAAATTTAAAGTAAATTCTGTAGGATTTAGTGAACTAACAGAGAAGCTAAATCGACTATGCTCGTCTCGCTGATCTTTTATATATACCTATATACGTGTATTTTAAAACGTTTCCTTCTGGGTGTTACAAGCTTCGTGGCAAACTTTATATACCCTCTTCAGTGTATATTAAATATAAATAAATTTTACAAAATCTACAGTTTTTTTACAATTTTAAAGAAATATAACTTACTTTCATACCGCTCAAAAGATTTTACATAAAAAATAAAATTATATTAAAGTTAGCTCTCCAATTTAAAAAATAATGGCATTACTCGTGATTTACTTTCTTGCTGCAAAGTAATTTAATAACGCATTACCACATGCTGAGATGAAACAAAAGATAAAATAATTAAATATTTTTGCGCTTAGTTAAAGAAAAAAAAAAAAACAGCAAAAACTGGTAGTAAATAAACGCAAGATTCCCTCAAGTACTATATACTTATTAATTAAAAAAGTGTCAACCTTATTCAGCGCAAACGAAAATAAATAGCTAGCAATTCTTCAAGAAAAACGAACCCAAAGAGGATACCGGCACAGACTTGAAGAGGGTGCTTCCACAATGGAGCAGGCGGAGGAGTTGCTTAAGTGCAAATGCGAAAATTATGCCAAAAGGACATTTGCGGGGGGGCACAACCGCATTTTCGTTCACACAACTGAGACAAGCTGCCAGAGAGTCTACAAACATATACTCACTCAAGTCCAGCATAAAATAAAAAACGCCATTAAGTGTGATAATTAAAAGTACATTAAATTATGTAATAAAATAGGAATGGAAAAATGCGAAAAAACAACTACAGCAACAACAGCAACAACAAGCGCGCAAAAAGAGCGCTAAAGTGAGCAGCAGCAAGTGGCTGGCAAATAAATTGAGTCATTTACTTGCGCTCAAGAAGAAAAAAGTCAAAAGCCAAGGCATAATAAAAATGCGCAAAAAAGCACAACAACAACAAATACAACAAGGAAATGAAAAGTGAGTAAACAAAGTGAGGAACTTAAAACTTACATTGTAGTTGAAATCTCTGTTTAACAAAAGCCGAGCCTTGAGGCAGCAAGCGGCGCAGACCACGACACTGCGGCTGTGGCATGGACGCCGAGGCAAACTGCTGACGGACACTCGTTGCTCGTCGCCCGGCGTAGTAGGCGGCGCGGCGGCAGTCAAAGTCTGTTAAGCTGCGAATAATTGATAGCAATTTTTCTTGTCACCCGACGACAGGTAGGCGGCGCCGCCCGGCGATAACACAGCGTGCGCAACACACATATACTTACGCACATAAGGGCCACACACATTTATGTGGCGCAACATGGCAGCTTGACTGTGTGGCAACTCCACTGATGCTGCCACGCGGACCAACGCGCAACATATGGTGTTAATTTATAAATGTTTCATGCAAAGAGCAGCGCAAAATGGCATGCAAAATTTATATATTTATATGTGTATGCACATGTAACGATAACGGTATTTACGAGCACGCAGCATATTCCACGGTGTAGCATATTGGTTGGTTTGCTGTTGGTGTGGGGGAAATTTCTTAAGAGCTGGTTGCATACATCATGATGCCGTTGTCACTAAGGTGAGCAAAGCAAGCAGTACTGCCACGCACAGTGATTAAATGTCGGAATATGTAGTATAAATTTCTCTAATGTTTTTTTTTTTTTTTTTGTAAAAGTTCCTTATATTCCTTATGGTTCTAGTTAGCTTCACAAGCTTTCTACCTAAAATCTACATAAAATGTTAGAGCAACAAAGCTGTTGAAAAGGTAGTATGTAGCTTTAAGCTCTCCAGTTTAAGTGTTCCAAATCACTGCATATGTTTTATTTTACAAGAAGATGGACATTTGTTAGGTAGGTACCTTATATTCTATTGTTAGGTAACTTGCGGTTGCGGTCTTCAAACTAGATAACCTAACATACTTAATTGTGAGACTCACAGCAGGATCGCTGGAAATATTCGATAAGCCTTAAGTTTTCACCAGTTTTCCAATTTATTATTGCCGGCTTTAGCAGTGTTGATAATAATTCCTTGTATTTCTTCGACTAACTCCTTCATCGCAGGGCTGCAATTGAATAAATCCTACGAACTTGCATTTAGCTTTTGAAGTAATAGGTAATAAAGATAGTTTTTTTATACTCTCGCAACAAAGTTGCTAAAGAGAGTATTATAGTTTTGTTCACATAACGGTTGTTTGTAAGTCCTAAAACTAAAAGAGTCAGATATAGGGTTATGTATACTAAAGTGATCAGGGTGACGAGTAGAGTTGAAATTCGGATATCTGTCTGTCCGTCCGTCCGTGCAAGGTGTAACTTGAGTAAAAATTGAGATATCATAATGAAACTTGGTACACGTATTTCCTGGCTCCACAAAAAGGTTAAGTTCGAAGATGGGCAAAATCGGCCCACTGCCACGCCCATAAAGGATCGCATTAGGGAGAGGCATATTTGGACGTAATTTTTTTGGAAAAGTGGGCGTGGCCCCGCCCCCTACTAACTTTTTAGTACATATCTCGAAAACTACTATAGCTATGTCAACCAAACTGTACAGAGTCGGTCGCCCACCTCCCCCACTTATGGACCAAAAACCATATCTCAGGAAGTACTCAACCGTTTTCAATGAAACTCGGTGCATAATATTTTCTTAACACCGTGATGACATGGACGAATATGGGTGAAATCGGTTCACAACCACGCCTGAAATCTCGATTATCACTTTATCATGCGACAGTATAAAATGTTCGGTGACACCCGAACTTAGCCCTTCTTTACTTGTTATCAACTAAAATCTGTGCGGCAGAACTAAACGTTCTTAATTTAAACTAAGAAATATTGGCTAAGGAAAATCAGCAACAATCGATTCACGAATGCTTATTTTGAGGCAAATATTGTGCAAGCAAAATCATACGCTATAGACAGATATTGATCACTTAGTTCGAGATCCGGACCATAACGTGGATGCATAAGAACCTCTCAATCAAGTACTATATGTTTCTGGCGAGTCATTATAGATATGTCAACTGGTATTGCCCTGCGTCAGGCGGTCCTTTTGTAAGCTCTCAGATATTCCGGCGAGTTACTATCGCTGTGTGTGGTCTGCCGTTGCTCTGAAGAAAAAAGAAATTTCTCATCTATTCGGCAAAGCTAACCACTTCTGGACATTTTACCTGCATCACACGGTTCATGTGGAAACTCCCAGATATTATGGCGAGTCACTATCGATATGTTTGGCCTGGTGTTGGCTATATTGAACACAATTCCTCTAGTTTTGGCTAAAGTTGAACCCTTTTGGACGTTTTGTTTTCATCTAGCGATCCATTTGTAGACTTTTGGAGCTTCTGACGAGGTCCTAATTTAACACAATTCCTCTACTATTGGCCAAGGCCGATCGATTCCAAACGATTTCCTTTTTGAGACCGTCCAGGTCCGAACTAAAAGTTTGACCATATGAGAGGAAGCTCATAACTCCACCAAATACATGCGAAACTCATCAATCATCGAGCTTATTTTTGTAGCCAGCATCATTTATTGTTACCGGCTTTAGGACCATAGGACCAGAACCATAAATCCTGTTCACTTTTCATAGAGGAAATCTGTTAAATGTGTCTTTTGCTGCTGATCTTCTTTTATATATTCTATATCATAGTAAAACAAATTTTTTTTGTGGAAAATTTGTTTTGTTTCTTCAACATGGTTCCCTTTAAGAATTATAGCAATCCTCCATCTTTTTTTTTTTTTGGATACCATTTATGTGGTCCAATGTGGCCTTTGTTTCAAAATATGTAGGCCTCAATTTCGACGAATCAATCAAATTGTTTTCACTGACTTGTAACACGGTTCCTTGTCTTGTTGAAAAGTCACTTTCTTTTTCTTTATCCATTTCTGAGCGATTTCGTTCTTCAAACGTTAAGTAATAGTCGCTGTTGATGGTTCTTCCGTTTTCAAGGTAGTAAACAAAAATTACTCCATGTGCATCCCGAAATATAAAAGCCATAACCTTGCCAGTCTCCATCGTATGCAGTACACTCGAATAACTGTTGATTGGACTTCGGAGTGAAATGATAGAGGCATATTTCATCAATTGTCACATATCGAGAAAGAAAATCGGGTTTATTACGTTTTAAAATCTCCAAACACTGCCACGAATTTTCAACTCGTCGTTGGTTTTGGTCAAAAGTGAAATCTCGTAGCACCCTACGTTTAATTGATATCTTTAGATTATCTTTAGATATCAATTAATTTATTTTTGGTAGCGCCATCTATGTGTCGGGAACTTTTCCATTTACCTGTTGATTTAGTATGAAATCTTATCTTTATAGTTTCATTGAGCTTTATCCAATACTAAATCTTATATTATCTTATGCCTTATGTCTTATTCCATCATAAAGGATATGCCGTGAATCAGCTGTAACAACCTAACCTAAACTTAAACTCGAAGATAATTTTTTTTTTTTTACATTTTGAACTTTTCTGTCCATTGCGAAAGATTACTCCGGTGACCCTACAAAATATTTGACAGTCGAAAAAGTCTTTTCGCATTTTATCAATAGATGTCTTTGCAGTCGTATGGTATATCTCTAGCGCTACTAATCACATTATGTCATACCATATAGTGCTCGAAAGGTGAGATTTTAAGCTTCATTCAACCAAAAAATAATTAAATTCAGGGAAGTAAAAAAAAGTTACAGCTGTTCGAAAATGAGTGAAAATAATGACGAAATTCTAAATTTTGATTTACACTGATGAATTATTTGCACTGATGGAATAATGTCTTAAGCAGAAAAATGGCAAAAAGTGATCGATCAAAATGGTATATATTTACTAATTTATTTATTGGTATATATAGAAAAATAAAAAAAAAATAAGTTGAAGTTTGATTAGAAATACGAAAAGATTTTTTCGACTACCAAAATTATCCCTTTATATCAAATATGAGTTGAGTCGAAATAATAATTTCTTTAGCCCCCATATATGTACCTTAACTTCTACTAATAACGAATCATCTTTTTGCCCAAAATAGATAAAATCGGGTAAATACTTGCCCTAGACCACACATAACTAACAAACCTTATATACCTTAAGTTATACCCCTGATGCTGTCAATTCTCAAGAGTATGAAATATGTGAACCCCTGAACTTTACTTGTTTCAATATAACATATTTAAAAAATTGTTGTAAACTTACACGCTGTGCATATCCTTCTCAGAAATTCATAGATGGCTTTCTGAGCACAGCCATTACATCTATGCTTTTCTTCCGCATTAGTAACTGCAATTTTTACTCAACGGAATCAGCTGTTTTGAAAAATAGCAAAACGACTAAGGACTTAGGGACATACATATGTACATACATGGTACATTCATATATTCCGAACAGTAAAGTGCAGCTCAAAAGCTTGCTTCTCAGCTCGAAGCATTTTTTCTAGCATTTCTTGATTGTACAACAACATTTTACTTTCTCACGTACGTGGCTATGCACAACGCTCTCCGATTACCTGATGACAGCCAGCCAGCAACGTCGCAGAGAGCGCACGCACGTACGCAGGCGACTCAAGCACGCCGCGGACCGAGGCAACGCTTTACGTGTATATTTACCGGTGCGAGGCGCCTAGATTTATGCATAATAAATTTCCAACCGCCTGCTCGAACACGCACACCTAACTCCGTTAGCAGGTAAAAAAAATCTGCCGCATAGGCACACACACAAATATAGACGAAGTGGTGAGTGCGTGTGTGCGCGCTTACGTGGGTGCATGCAAACAAGGTGGAAAATAGAAAGTAGAAATGTAATACTTTCGCGCTGAAAAAAATCGGCTTGTGGGAAAAAGGTGAAAAATGTGAATCACGTCAACCTTTTTACGAATAATATAATGGCGAAAAGAACGCAGACAACAGTAAACCCGAAACGCATAAAAATTACTCAACAGATTTGCCAATGTGTCGGCCGCCAAGGTGCGCCATAGGGATCAGACGTCGCCACCATCTGTTCCATCGCCGTCGTTATCGGCGTTGAAGGTGCGACGCGTGAGTGGACGAGGGATCGTCCAGGCGCCGCCAGGACCCGTCCACATGCGCACATTGTCTGCGTGAAATATTTACCTAAGTTACTTTATTTTGATATTTATTTGTTTTTTATATTCTTATTTATGCTTTTATTCGTTGTTTTCGACTGGCGTTTGGTTTACATATTGTTGTTGTAGTCGGCATTAGAAAGTAAATTATAGACCCGAACATCAAGTGTGGGCCAACTAGTTTATCCTTTCGATGCGGTTGTTATTGGCGTTGACTGCAGCAATCATAAATCACCGTTAGTTGGAGTAGACGCTGGCAAACGTGCGCTGCCATGGCGATCTTTAGCACGCGCAACAAGCTGTGAAAATGTTGCACATAATTATTTTGCTCGGTTCGTCGTGTTCGTGTCGCTTGTTGGTGTTGTTGTTGCTGCTGTTACTGCTATTGTGGTTGTTGCGTTGCACAGTTAATGTGTAAATTAAGTGTCAAGTACAGGAATCAGAGCGAAAGCGTCGGAAAAAATGCGAAACGAGTGGAAAATTCGTGCGGAAGTGGTGTGTAGGAGAATTGAAAGTGTTGTTGTTATTGCTGTTCACTTAGCTGGCGACTGCGGTTTGCTGAGTAAAGCGTTTTATTACAATTGCGCAAAATTAAAAAAGGCATACAATTTATGATAGGCAGGAAGTGTGTGAGRGTATTTAATTAATTAACAGTAATTTGGTGCATAAATAAAAATTCTAAATAATTTAATTAATTCAAGAACTGTTCTAAGCGTTCAAAGCGCGATATTATTTCAATAAAATTTATAAAGTTACATCAACTTTAAAAAACTGAGTTTTGGGTAGTCGAAAAAGTATTTTCGTATTTTGTCAATAGCAGTCGCTGCAGTCGTTGCAGTCGTATATCTCCAGCGCCACCAATCACATCGTGTTGTACCATCCGAGGTGTGTTCAAAAAGTATCGCGAATTTTGTGCTTTTTTTTCAAAAATTATTTATTTATTCATGAATATCTATTTTGTCCGCTTCAAAGTAATCTCCATGAGATATTATACACTTGTGCCAACGGTTTTTCCAATCTTCGAAGCACTTCAAAAAATAATTTTTTTTTTTTTTTATCTTCTTCAGCTCCTCCTTCGATGCCGTCTTTATCGCGTCAAGAGAAGCATAACGTCGTCCTTTCATGGGCCTCTTCAGTTTAGGGAACAAGAAAAAGCCACAGGGGGCCAGATCTGGGGAATACGGTGGCTGCGACATCATTAGCGTGTTGTTTTTGGCCAAAAAGTCGCGCACAAGCAACGATGTGTGAGCAGGGGCGTTATCGTGGTGCAAAAGCCAATTGTTTTCACATCTTCTCGGCCTTCTGAGAACATTTTGTACTTCCGTTAAACGTTGCTTCGGTCCAAGGTAGCTTCTCCGTATGCCACAGTCAACATTCGGAATGCATCCGCGCACTTAATTTCGTTTTTCACACAAAATTTGATACAGGTTCTTTGATCCATTTTTTTGAATAGGTAAAAATCGAAGACGATCCAAAACACGTGCAAGCAAAGCAGCTGTCCACAAYTAAATGAACATTCAAAATGGCCGAGCTTGTCGGCATAAGTGAGAGACATGAGTACCAACATAACGCCACAAAAAATTCGAAATTCGAATATATGTAACCAGGGAAAATTCAAAATTCGCGATACTTTTTGAACACACCTCGTATAGTGTTGGAACGGTGAGGCTTTAAACTGCACTTAACAAAAAAAAAAAAAAAAAAAAAAAAAATTCGGGGAAAACGGAAAAAAGTTACAGCTGTTCAAATGAACACTGAAAATAATGAAGAAATTCGCTATATTTTGAAATTTTTATAGAAAAAGGGAAGAATGCCACGCAAGTCACGAATGCAATTTTTTGAAAAATCTTTGTTAGATATATAATTCAGCTAATAAAAGAATAAGTATTCAAAACTAATTTTACCCATGAAAACACCATAAAAGAGAGTATTAAAGAACTGAACTACATTCTAAGCAATTAACGTTTGACTAAACAGGTTTGTTATATCTATTCCAGTTGTTTGTTCGACTCGAACTCTAAATTTTCTGGTTAATGAGGGCAAAGGTTAAGTTAAATAAAATATTGATTATTGGAGCGAATTGGATAGTGTAGACTTGGGCAATATGTATTTCTAACAGAACGGCGCCACAAGTCACACAGCGAATGTCACAGTCGATTTAACGAAAATCAAGTTTTTTGAACTTGTTGTCTCACGAAATGGCTCGGTCGTCAAAGTCTGTGGTCTACGCCAACAAGCCAGCGACGATTGATGAACTTTCTATGAATATCGAACGTGTAATTCCAGCAGTATCGGCCGATTTATGCTTGACTTCTGCCAGCGACTTCTCACTCAAACAAGTGTTCATATGTTTGCAAGATAGCTTCGGTGAACTGTATTTACACTAATCTAAGGAGAAAAATTAGTATACAACTTGAATGATTCTAGTTGCCTCTAATCAGATACAGCAAAGTGTTTGGTACTAATAGTTCCCATCTTCAAACTAAAATAAATGGATATTCAACTCAAGTCTATAGTTATTTTTTATATATTAGGTCCGTTTTACTTTCTTTTCAACAAGATTTTACACAGTTCAGGTTTGATTGTATCTCACTTTTCATTGTGTGCAGCAATTTCCCTTTTCAGAATACTCTAGAGGTGTCCGATAAGGTTAAGAGTTTGTTTAACATGGGGAGGCTAAATTTTGGATGCGAGTTCCTTCCATATGCACTGCAGACCATAAGCATCCGAACGTTTTACTTTGGATTCAAGAGGAATTCGCATGTTATCGCGGAAAAAAATTTATTTCTTTACAACATTGCTTTCAATTTCGTTAACCCTTAGACACAAATTTTATATGGCTCTAGATATCACATTAGCTTTTCAAAATATTTAGACGTACTTTAGGAGAAACTGAAAAAATTCTGAATAATTACTAATCACGAATTACGAACTCTTCAAAGTAATTATAGCACATTAAAATAAAAAGTCGATATTAAATAAACCATTCGACCGCAACAAGCCGGCGCAGTGCTTATGAACGCAGTAAGCAAACCTAATACTCTGTTATAATGACGGTTAGGTAATGTGCACTTTCCATTTGCTGTCACCGCCATCGACCAACAAGTATGTTTAGTAGTTTAATTAAAAAACCTTGCACTTCTTCTAAAGTTGATAAAAGCAAAAATAAGTAAACACATTAAGCTGCTTTGCGCCACAAAAGCACACATCACAAACAAGCACTCGCACACACATTACCCTAATAAGGAAATGCAGTCGCAGCAACCAGATGGTGGTTGAGTAAATTCAGAAAGCGCACCAGCCGGTTGAGTATGTTGATATGATAAATAAATATATAGTTTTCAGTGCAGGATACACTAGCGAAAGTGACAAGGAAAGGAATGGTGCGGGTCGGTCTGGGCGTGGAACACAAAATTCCGTCAAAAACAAGACATGACTTCCCTCTAAACTTTCTGGGGTCACAACAGTTTTATGTCCAAAGTGCAGATAGGTCTTTCCATCGAATACGTGAGTCACTTGCTACCCTTGTTCACACATAGGTCTCAAATCGGAGGAACTTTCGCCGGAGTAACATTTTCTATGGCCTAAGCATCCCATTCGTTAGATTTTTATTCACTTAACTATATCTATGTTGCCGTTGATCATATACAGTTCGTGCGTCCAACTTCTTCGCTATTCATCGCTCACGTGGATGGCTCCAAAGTCTTTACGAACAAAAGTTTTGCCGAATACTCCAAGTGCTTTCTACACTCGGTTCGTCCACGTTACACGAATAATGAGAGACTTGTGAAATGAAATTTTTGTTCATTGAAAGTGAGTACTGTTTCAATTGCTTACCGATCCAAAAGTATCAGCACCGCTAGAAAACATCTCGGAATTCTTTCTAAAAAATCGGCAGATCGGAAATTTGGTCCCTTCTCAACAAGAAACCATAAAAACCCGGAAATATATATAGTTCTCTGTGTGTGTAGCTCCATTTCTCAGTTCGCTGTCAATGACGTTAGATTCGGACACTCTAACTCAGAAGTCGGTGGTAGCTGAGAAAAAGGGAAACTATACTGTTTCAAGAACAATCAGAGAAAATAGCATTTTAAACTTATGCTGAAAACTGCTGCTGTAGAGAACAAACATACCGGTTGTTTGACTTTTTGACCCGATCAAAGGCATGAATGCGAAAATGGACCAGATGAAGTTAATCTGGTAATAGACAAAAGTCAGTGCGATCGTTTTGATGCACAGAGCTTCTAGAACTGGATAAAAAAAGATGGTCGCATATCGACAAAATGTTTAGAGCGTTCCATAAATTTATTGTGGAGGCGAGTATCACTTCGGCAGGTTCGTAAATCATACAGCCGATATACTTCAAATTTGGTATGTCGAAAGCTGGACGGTGGAGAGAAAAAGTGTGTAGGTGTTTCGACCTCATCTTAGTCTATGCAATTTTGACAAGTTGCATTCTCCAGTACTACCACTGGCAGTTAATGCGCTTATCATTGGGGCGATGAGACTAGCTAAGAGTTAGGACCTTTTTGACCCTACAAGTGCTGATTGTTGAGCAACGCTTGTTGGCCAAGCATGAGGCGCTATAGTTCATGACAACAGAGGAACCTTTGCTCGTTTTCATCCTAGTGGAATTTGGGTTTGCGTGCCTTTCCATGCAAGAACTTTTTTTTACAATTTCCGACTATTTCATAAGCTTGATGCAACTGCTTGTGAAGTCATCCACTACTCGACTAGATTTAAGGACTCTGCTAGCTGAATAGAGTCTACTAAACAAGCTGCATTTCGAAAAAATACATCTGCTGCTAACTTGATGGCTGCAAGATCTACCTTAAAGACACTAAAGCGGTCTGGCAGTCTGAAACAAGAGAGAGAGAGAGCTCAAGAAGTTTCCGCTCCAACCTTCTCCTTGAGCTTCGATTCAACCGAGGGCAAGTACACCGTGCCGCTTCTAAAACTAGCTTTATTGGCATACTCCCACGAGATGTACTCCGAAATGTACTAGTACCAAATAATTCCCGGAGGGTTCAAACTACCCCAAGGACACCTCACATATCCCGCCTGCCGTTGCGCTTCTACTTATTATGCTGCTATGCGCTGCATACATGAGTGTCGCGCTTAAATGGCACTGTGCTACCATACCAATTTGCTTATGTGTTAGTGGGTGTTGATTTTGCTCGAGGGATTTTTTCTAACAAATTATGCTGGCAGTTTGCATTCACAACGACCGCGCGTTGCAGTATTCGAAAGCCATTGACATCACAACCGATGGCTGCCGTGCGAACACATGCCGGTGCACGAGTGGAATTGGAAAGCGGAAATGTGTGAATGCGTGAAACATGTGTAAATATCAGCACTTTCGCAGACATCTGCCAAGCTTTCAGTGAGTGGCGCTAAACAGCTTGCAGTTGGTGGTTTTGGTTGGTGTCTTCAACTATCTGGATGCGTGTGTGTGTGCGCTTATTGCAAATGTGTCGTAATATTTGTACATTTTTTATCTTCAGCTGCATATTTGTATGCCATTTTTTCTTCTCTTACATTTTCCATCTAGCATTACACATGCAGGGGCACCTCAGCATGCACATATTGCTACTTTTCCTCTGCTGAACTATGTCGTTTTGCAGCTTCAGACGCGCTGAATGCCGTTCATTTAGCTGTTGTTATTGTTTTTGTGTAATTTTTTTTTTGCAAATCTCGTGCTTTAGACATTTACCATATATTTTCTTAACACACTCACAAACTATTTACAGTTATAATAACCTGTTTCTTGTTACTACTAATACAAGAAGGCACCGATGGAGCTCGGTGTATGAGAGCTGTCTGGAAGAATGTGAATTGCCCAGAAAAACAGTTTTTATAAAAGAAATGCATAAACATTCAATTCGACGCAACGTAATAATATTCCATAAGCTTAGATTAGATTAGGTTACGCGCCCGAGACTAAAAGGGATCTCACTTGGACAGTTCAGAATGGCGGTGCCTAAAACTTTCATATAATAAATCATAAGACTATTACAAACGACAAAGCGCCTTGAGCATATCTACGTAATATAAGTTTCGGCTATGTCACTTGGTAATGATTGTCGAGATGTTTTCTCATACTTGAAAAGGCTTAAAAAAGAATAAGAAAGAGCGGGTTGTCGACCAGTGCCTGCTAAGTTCACGCGAGATATATAGATCCTGAATTAGAACACAAAATACAATGGAAACCCGGGACAAGGGTGCTTCGTATGGCTAGCTTCTCGCCTTTGCAATTTTTGCAGCGATTCTGCGCTGACCAGATACACAAGCGAGTCTGAAGTAGCTTACGGCTGTTGACAGTGAGGGCATGTACTCCCTGTCTTGCTTTAAGCATCGCCGTTCTGCTATTGGAGTGAATGCACAGTTCTCTAAAAATTTCGTAGCAGCACGTGTGCTGCCACTTTAAGCAGCCCTTTTTTCATAAAACTACACTATAGTGATCCAGTAGCCTAAAGTTAAGATTGACGGAGATCTCTTTACAGAAGACTTCCCTACCAACCTTCCTTTTTTTCTTTCGGTCCAACCCTGAAAAACTCACTCTTCTCCAGCGGCTCCTCCCCATTCACGTATGCGAGCAGAGAAAAAATCGCTACAAGTAGCTTTTAAGACGCAGTGATTCAAATTTCCAGAAATCCGTTGAAGGAAAAAAAATTGGAGAATTGAGTTATTAATCCACAAAAAGAACACACACACGGAGAGAATTCAAAACAATACTTTTACATTAAATTTGGCCACATTTCGCGGAGCACTTGCTGTCTTGAGATGCCGAAACTTTTGATAAGAATAGATAAATGCCATTTACTTAAGACTCCAAAACGTGTTGTGAAATCACTTCAACGAATCAACGAAAAGAACACACAAGGTATACGTAATTGCCTCACAAATACTCACAGCAGTATAACAGGAGATACACCTAATTAAGCCTAGCATTGCCAGACGCCTTACAGTGTGCACCAAAGTTGTTGCGAAGCAAAGTATAGAAGAAGTCGCCAACGCGCTCTACATTCGGAGCAGTTCCCGTCCACTTTATGGAGATTTTGCGAAAGCATCTTAGTTTTCGGACTATGTTTTGCGTGGTTCTTTGAAGAGGTTTTCAGTGATCCTTTCGAAATTTCAACGATGCCAGTAAGATCTCTGACAGTTGATTTTCGATTCTCGAGCACCAATTCCTTCATTTTATTGGCGTGTAGATCATGAGTTTATGTTAATGGCAGTTCTGGACGGGGTTCGTTTTTAACGCGTTGTCGAACCTCTCTGAATAAGTTCTATCAATCAAAAATACTTGCTTGCGATCAAAAATTGTCACGGAAGAGCTTTACCAACACTGTGAACGCTTCGGCACCCAAAATTTAATTCCACGCATACAACTTAATGGAAAACTTTTTAATTGATTAATTTCAATCATCGTAAAAATAGCCAAATGCCCATTATGTACTTCAGAAAGACAAGCGCAAACTTAAAATCCAATGCAGAATAACTCTTGCCAACAGCGGCTACTTCGAACTGAGCAGGCAACTGAGAAGTAAAGTACTCCCTTTACGAACAAAATCTATGAAGGTCTCTTTATTTCCATCCAGCTATATGGCTCAGAGAGCTAGATGTTTCGAGAGAAAGGTTCAGCAGAAGATTTTGTCGTTTAGAACGATTCAGTCGATGGGACGATGAGCTGTATAGCATGACATTGGCATGGTTCAGAGAACTATGAGACCGCGGCTAAGCGGCTTGATCGTGTTGTCCGGATGTATGAAAACACTCCAGGTCTAAGAGTATTCGACACAGTAGCTGCTGGGGGAAGCAGAGGAAGAGAAAAACCTTCACTCAAGTCCATTGGAGAGACTAGGTGGAAAGACTAGGTGGCGAAGGACCTGAGAAGGAGAAGTTCTGAACTATAAGATTTATCCAGGCTTTAAAAATTAGCTTTAACTGATTTCTTCTGAAGTACAGTTCAAAATTTATATAAAATTGAACGCACGTAAATAAAGCCTATTAAATCTAAAAGTGAAACCTTTACTCTACATTTATTATTATCCCCCATAAATTTTATTCATATTAAAAAGACAATTGCGCATATGTGATAGAAACTAATGAGTCGCATCGTCGCAAAGCTTTAGTCACTAATAGCAACAAAAGGCTGCGAGACATAATAACACAAACTATCTGCGTGCAAAAATATACAAGTGAATAAACTCATACGCCATAAACTCCCTAGCACACATAGTTATAATCATATGTGCTATGTAATCTTCACACATACATATACAAATAGGTTTATGCACGCATTTCGTTTCAGCTCGCGAATGAGCAAAAACGTTTTTAGAAATACTTTCACGTCATGCGTGCCACATCCGCTGCAACCATATTTTCAAATGCGACGCGTCGCCTAACGGTTTTCTCTGCTACCTTCGGCTCCAGCACTTCCGCTCTCCACACGTGATAGTCAGTCGCTAGCGCAAAAGGCGAACGAAAAAAACGTAGAAAATTGCGCGACAGCATACGCCATTGAGGTTGTCAAAAGGCAAACAATTTTACGCTTGAATTGCGGAGTTGCTAAACATTTTACCGCCTGGCAGCAGCTTTAAATATAAATAAATATCTATGTGTGTGTGTATTCTATGTATGGCTTTCGTTTAAATAGAAAAAATAGGCGGCTTTAATGTCGGCACAAATTTAATAACGAAAATTTTGCAAAACAGCCAAAAGATTCAAGTGCTTGTGAAATAGTAATTTAATCTCGGTTCCCACTCCCTTTGCTAGCTGCAAATTAGAAATGCGGCTCACAGCAAGCGGTTGACTCACCGGTAGCATATGAATGTAATCACTTAAGCTGATGAGACAAGCTAAGATGATTAAATCTGCTAGGCTAAGAATGTAACTGTAATACTTATGTGTGTGAAAAAGTCGTTGACTTTCGCACAAAAAGTGCCTCACTACTTTGTAGGATTATGAGAGTGAGAACGAAAAGAAAAATGTATAAGCGCTATTGCTTTCACAAAAGTTTAAATGGATTAAACTAAAAACAAAGAGTAAAAGAAATTGTATCGTTTAAAAATTCGTATATTTTAGTGGTTGTAACTCAGAGAGAAAGAGAGAGAGAAAGAGAGACATTTCGTACTGGAAACTCCGATCACAATCTGAATAGCCGTGGTTCAAAGTATCAATACTCGATTACTTCCTTATCAGTATTAAATACTCTAAAGTCCATCATAGGCTTCTCAAAAATGACTGTAGTCATTTGATCTTTATAAAACTTATAGCCAAATAACAATAACAATAATAAGCAGAAAGAGACTTTTTCGAAAATAAAAGAGAGGAATTTGGTGGACACTATACCGAAATACTCAAGGATTCCTTTAATCGACTGAGCGCTAGATCATCAAAAATCGATGGAGAATTTCGAAAAGGCTTTTTCCGCGAACTGATCGAACATACCATAGCATACGACTACTGTGAGTAGCTTACTCTTTAAGCTAAAACAAGACGTTACTTGCACCGAAGCTTTAACATCTTGGTCAACGTTATCGGCCCACCGAGCGTACTACGGATATTCACAACACTATCGCCCATCTTGAGACGCAGCATTCATCATTGGATAATATTCGACCGAATAGACCACGTCCAGCACACAATGAAGAGAATACCGCCGTAGCTGAGAGTGTACAGGAAGACGTGGATAGTCCATTCGGTGTCGTGAGCTCTTGAAAAAATCCAAGAAGATCCGACGTTTTCGAGCCAAAATTTGTTCAGAGATCTCAATTGGTATGCAAACAAGCGAAATTGCGGCATTTGGGATGAATAGAAATCTGAATCTCTGAGATTCAAGAGCTGTCATATCATCCAGAAAAAAACAACTGGCTGGTATGGTTTGTGGGCCGGTAGAAAAATCGGTCCATATTTCTTCAAAAATGAGTTATCGAGTAATAATAACTATTTGATGCCTGAAATTGAAGTTCGTGATCCTGGCGACATTTGGTTTCAACAGGACGGCGTCACTTCCCACACATCGCATCAAACAATGAATTTGTTGAGAGACCACTTAAGCGAGCATATAATTTCACGTTTTGTGCAGGTCGATTGAGCATCAAAATCATTAAGTCTATGTGGACAATTCCGCTTCAGTTCAGCCCTTGGAGCAAACCATCGGGCATGTCATTCGATAGATACCAGTCGAAATGCTCGAACGAGCCATTGAAAATTGGGCACAACGGAGATGTAGCCGCGGTATACATTTGAAAGAAATATTAAGGAGTCCCTAGAAGATTTGCTTCGTCAGCAATATCTCAACTTAGATAGGTACCTAGTACCCATTGCAGATTAATCGTGAAATAGATTGTTAGGTCCTACACAATGATGTAGGGCCCACCATTCAGCTGCTTTCTTAACTTTGGCGCCTAATAATGGAAAGTCTGCTAACATTTATTAATTGTGTTTCCTAGTTAACAATACTAGCTCTGTCTTGCTAGCATTTAAGTTTATGGTACGATACGGCCCATCAAGGGCGCAAGGTTACCGAGGGCATAAAGTAAAGTAAAATTCATCTATTACCGAAACCATCCCATCGTCAGCGTAGGCTGTAACATATACTTTCCTTTCCTAACGTCTTTTAAGAGGATTGAGGAAAGATTAATTGCTTTGAAATCCTTTGCACTTGCATGAGAGCTTTTATCCGCTTTTGGCATGCATATTAATTTGACTTTCATCCTTGACGAGGGAATTAGTTTATCTGTAACGCCGCTTTGAGAATGATTGATAACAAGACTGTTATATAACTCTTCTCCTGTGATTGAGCCGGAAATATATTGCCAGGTTCTGGCGATTGGAAGGATGTGAAACTGCTTATCACCCAGTAGAGATTGTTTTCTGATTCTATATTTAGATGAATGAATTCTATCTCTACTCTCTTGTCTTGCATGTATTCAATCGCACAATTTTCTAAGCTGCGCGGGAAGTAGGAATCCATTAATAGATCTAAGCGCTATTCTCTAAATACCGTACAAATACGGTCTGGCTTGTGAGTGTACCCAAGATTTTGCCTCAAATTTTCTATTATGTTTTTAAGACAAGATGCTTCTGTCATAATCTTGTTATCAGTATCTATAACTCTACCTAACTAAGCAGTGATTTCACACTTTACTTTTGCCAATACAGTCTTAGAAAGAGTTAGAAAGAAAGCTAATCAAATGTATTGCTTTTCATGAGCATGCGAATTTCAAGTGAACTACAATTAATTAGAAATTACTCCATTTCTTTGCTCTGAAATTGAAGTGGCCAAAGGCTTGTAGTGGTGTGCTAAGAAAAACTCTGAATAAGTGTGCCATACATATTTCCACTGGCGGTAAATTCTCCATTAAAATGTCCATTTGAGTTCAGGGTACTTTGCATAAGCGAACTGCTATCTAAATGCGGAATGCGGCAGCCAAAAAAGCCAAAAACAAAACAGTTTGCGATGTCAGGTAAAGACGAAACCAATAGCAACAAATCAAATTTGAAAGGTTTGCAAAACACTTGCCCTGTTGCCGATGAAATACAATATTTTAGCCATTTGCTGTTGGAACTACAGCATTGGCACTCCATTCTACTACTTCACTTCCTCTAAAAAAAAATTGGACGAGATGCAAATGAAATGGCGTTACGTATAGATACGGTGGTGTTTGCATATGCCACCGGTTAACCCAGTAAAGATGAAAATATAGATTACAGTATGTGCTTTCGAATCTTCTTAAAACCAAGATGATAGAACCAAGCCGATGGTCTTTAGGGACAGACGATGGAGACGATGGTGATATAGAAAATAATTGTAAATGATATTTGCTCTTTTTATCCTGGAAATGACCACTAAAAACCATAAAGACCACAGGCTTAGATCCGTCAGACTTATTATTATTATTCTGAAAAGGATCACTAAAAACAATAAAGAGCACAGGCTTACTTGAAGCCCGGAACCGGGTGTTGCTAGTCTGAAAAAAAAGAACCACTTTGGTTCAATTAAGAATCTTTCTTCCGACCAATACTATCTGGGACCGTGAAGAAGGCAAGCGGATTCGTCAGCTCTGAAAACCTTTAGGATACCCCTAATTTTTACATTGGCTGACGACAACGGAATCTTCTTTGCCTTAGTAATAACAAAAGTTGAAGAACCGCTGTCTTTTGCAGTTTATTTACAACTGCTGGGCTGGGCTTCCCGTGAGCTTTACCAAACTCGTTACGTTACTAGTGAAGACGTTCTTCTGACTCGCGATAAATCACAAAAACTCTAGGAAGCTCCGCGAATCCCCGCGTATCAACAAAAGTTGGAGCTGTATCTTAAAGTTTATGTACAACTGGATGGATGGGCTTCCCGCCAGCTAAGTGAATGTAGGTCTGTTACTAGAGGAAATGTTCTTCTGGCCCAAGGTAATTCGTAGAACCTACACGACCTTAGTACTTTTTGCAATGCCTGGCCTACAGCGGATTCTTCCTTTCTTGGCTTAGTATTAATAAAAGTCGGAACTCCGCTGTCTCTTGTAGTTTATGTTCCATGCAATGGACTTCCCGTCAGCTTGATGAATATGGGTCTCTCTGTGGGAGCTCCGCGTTCTTAGTAAAATTAGGCTCTTGGACTAACTTACTTTTGAGAAAGTAAAGAGAACTCAACTCTCTAGCCATCCAGCCTAAGAAACTGGAGTCAAAATATGTCTTTAAAGAAGGTTTACGATGAGTGCAAAGAACGAGATAAAAGAAAGATGGTGTCAGAATCCCTAAGGTGGTCAATGACGATCGACATCTCGGTGTTCAGTCATAGAACTTAACCTAATCTAAAGCAGCTTTTCCATACATCTATTAACAGCAACTTTCGGAGGTTTTTCTTTCTACTGACACTTTTGGCTCGTTGGGCCTTCAAACGCTTAGTCCTGCTGCGAGCATAAAAGCATTCTATGAATTTTGCGAATTGATGGCGAACGGATATTATTTGTTGAACACTACAACGCTTTGCCAGCAAAGGTTGTGCTTATACTTTTTCAACATTTGCAGCTGCTCTTTGATCTTCGATGCTCGTTTTTGCTAGCAAGTTTTGCTGCGCTTCCCGTTTTTGCATGCTGCATTTTTCATTTATTTGTTTTGGGTGATTCATTTTTACAATGTTTTTTTTTTTTTTTTGTTGGTTTGACTTATAAAGCTTTGACTTCGATGAACTTTGTTAATGGTTAGATTTGTAAATTTGTATCCTCCATTACGAAGATTGCATTTCAATTCGTGGAGCTCTGCAGTGTATTTCGCTAAGAGAGAATTATTGCTGTTGCGTATCGCTGGCAATATGAATGGTTTTAAAGATTTAAATTGCAAATGTAAGAAACTGTTTTGGAAATATTTGTAGTGAAGTGGATAATGAAAATGAAAGATCTATATACATTTTCAATATTTTTGGGCTGCAGCTGTAGTGCATATAGAAATTTGGTTAAATGATGTTTGATTGTTCATCACTTCGCTAATATGGAAAATGCAGTCACTGATTCTGGCAGTAAGTTAAAAATACCAATAAAAGAAGTGAGACAAGGGTTATTAAACTGTTTCTGCGGTATCAATTGCAGACCTCATGAAGCTTGTCACCTCAGCTGCGGAAGCTGTTGACAATCACATAAGTGTTATAAAAGACTTTGGAATCAAATTGCTTGCTTTCGAAGGCAAAAGACCTACTTTACTTGCCAGAGATTATAGGTCATTAATACTTGGTATTAATAAAAAGACCGTAGATGTCGGCAATAAGGTGAAAGCAAACATTGGATCGCATGCGCTATGGTTCCTAATATACGCTTGACTGTTCAGATGATCATTATAGATTGGTGAGAAGAGCTAGTCATGGAAGCTGCAAGGCAAGTCTGCATGTACATGCATGTACATCAAATAAAAGGGATACAAAATGAGGAAATATATGGTGAACAGTTTGCCTTTGGATAATTTCGAAACATTGCTAGTGAAAATATTTTCGTACTTTAACAAGAAGCAGCCTTAATTATGCAATTAACATGAGACATTTAGAAAATTATGTATTCAGCTAGTGAATAAACTATGGTGCAAATGATTAATGCCTTGACCCATAAGCAGGACCATAGAGAAAACTTGGCAATGATCTGGTAAAGCATTTAGATGCACCATCGATGTGGATGTACTCAGTAGTCTCGAAATATCATTCCAAATTCTGTTCGTGTTGGTGTAGAAAAATCCTACTGATTAATAACTAAGGATTGTTATAAAATATATCAAAAATTAAGAATGTACTTTTACTAACTCCTGTTGAAGCTATAAATCTGTATGTATCTGCTCTTAACCGACCAAATGATTTGCTTGCTCATACCTTGTCATGTCTCGAGCTCACTGCTCAAATGACGAATGCAGTTCTCTCCTGAATTCTCTCAATGGCTAGAGTTCGCTTCAGATTCATCTATTGATGTTTCGGTCTTCACTAATTAAGTACTGTATTTATAATATATGGTTTTACTGATATCCGAGATAGATACACAGCAATTTTCACAACAGCCGATACTACGTTACCGGAATAAACGCTGATTTTTTTCATCCGAATATACTGTAAAAAACTACAGTGTACATATTTTGAGTAAAAGCCTTTGCTATTGCAAAAGCCGTCGAAACAGCCTGTAATGTATTAGCAGACAGCTCCTCGGTTCACATATCGGTCAGAAGTATGTTTTAAAACAGCGGAGCAGTAGAGAGCGACGCCAGAAACAAGCGACTTCTCTTCTAATGGATCACAGGTCACAAAGGCTTTAAAGGCAATGAGAAAGTGGAGGAGTGATGCATGGCAGCCACACAAAAACGTGATCAACGTAGAAAACTCCCGTTTACCTTGTCTGTACCACGATGGGAGAAGGGCAAAGAAAATCAAAAAAGATGAAAATATCTACCTGGATACAAAACTGTAAAAATCATGCACGAAATGGTAGTGCAGAAATATACCAAGTTCCTAGTAGCACTCGGTAGAAAAGCCTTTAGGACCATGGTTAGAATACTCACTGCTCACAGTCTGGCAGAATGCGGCTGAAAGATCGAAGTGACTACAGGAAATGTCAACAGCATCATGCAAACAATGGATCATGTCTTGTGTACTTGTCCTTAATTGGTAGGGCTACGTTTTAAAAATTTGGAGGCCCAACGTTCTGAAACACTGGAGAAGGTAACGTTGGTAAGATCACATAAAATTTGTTGAAGTTCACGTCAAGTGCAGGCTTCCTAAAGGATATCTACTCATCATGGATCTAGTAACTGAACACCATGTGGTATAGCAAAGGACTAAAACTGGATCACTAGCCTTGCATACTAACCCAACCCAACCAAAGCATTAATCAGATTCAAATTTAACTCTCGAAAAGTTTGAGGATTAAGTGGGAGTTAGTCACTAATTCCAGAATTAATCCGGATTAAAGCACTTGCAACAATACAAGCAAGAACAACACCATAGACAAAGTTATTACCATGAACAATATTATTTTGCAAAATAATTCTTTAGACCTTTCATCAAATTATATGTCGAAAAGTTTCCATTCTCTCCACTAACTCAGCAGTTCATCAAACTATCTTCTTTCAACTTCATCGTTTCTTCTAATTTCTTTGGCTCGTAAAGCAATTTTCATTAGTAAAAACTTAGTACCGTTATAATATTAGCATTTCAAGTGGCAGCCATTTCTTATCCCGTTATGTACTTAAAAAATATTTCACTTTATACAATTACAAACAGAACTTAATTAAGTAAGTTGATGCAGAAAACTTGCACATTTCACGCTCGTGGAAAATTCCAAACAGCCAACTGTCTTCGTGGAATGACAGTGTGGCAAAATATTTGTACAATTTGCTAACGAGTGAGCAGAAATCAAAAAACATACTCACACACACACGCACGCATACATGCAAAGATCTGAGAGGCGGTATGTAATGGGAAAGGCAGAGCCGACGAAATGTTAAATTGTTGCATGCGTTGCAAGTGTGTGATGTGTGCGTAAAGCATGTTGCAAGGAGTATGTAATACGCTGCCACACATGCCACACATAATGTCAGCGCTGTGAAAAGTTTTCGTGCATTTATTAAATTTCACAAACACCCTAAGGGATAAAAAGGAACAAGCAAAAAACAAGGCGTTTTGCATACTTACAGGCGCTAGAGCGCATATGTGTGTGCAACGATGGCTTGCAAATATGCAACAGCTATGCGAGTAATATAGGAAAACGCTCATATGGCAGCATATTAGTCTACGGCATTTTGTTTATTGTTGTTGGTGTTGTTGTGCCTGTTGTTGCACCACTGTTGTGAACGGCAATGCAAGTGTTTGTAGACCTGCATGCCTTGTTATTTGCACTCACACACGAAACACTGCGGAAATATAATATTTAGCTTATTTTCCTGTTGCCAACGCCCTCAACTCGCCCCTCCCGCCCTCTCGTTGCACGCTTCATCCTTGTCGCTTTTGCGCGAAAATGCGATTAAATGACAAATTACTTTGCTTGTCTGCTGCGCTGTATTCCTGTGCGTGTGTGTATGTGTTGGACGTGCAACAGGGCATGCTACTCACACCCCCATACATATAAGCGCACTTGCCGCTTGCGCCCAAAAGCAGGCTCAACAAATTGTCGCAGTTATTTACAGTAACTTGTGCGCGCAAAGAAAACAGTTGGAAACGCCCGCAGAGAATGCGAAAAAACAACTTAAATACAATTAAGAACATTAACGTACACTTGCAAGCTGGCTCACACACACGCACGTGCTGCTCGCACGCATGCAACTCTGCGCAAATTTGGCAAGTGTAAGCAATGAATGTGTAACGAAAGAAAATGAGCGAAATATGCGCAAATTTTTACAAAGTCCTCATATTTGTGCATAAATGCAAATACAAAATAAAGGCTGCTCAACGCCTAAATGTATGCAACGAAAAGTGAAAAATCTTCTTTAAAAAAATATAAGATGAAAAAATGGTAAAGTTGGTTGAAACGCAGCAGTAATACCCTCAGACAGATGCATTTGCGGAAAAATGCTGCTAAACACCTCAGTGTATGCAACAAAAAGTGAAAAATTTTCTTTTTTTTTAAACAAAGCAATAAACATTAATAAATTTGGCTCAAACGTAGCAATAATACCCTTCAGAGTTGCTTTTGAGAAGAAAGGTTGCTCAACGCCTAAATGTATGCTAAGAAAAAATTAAAAATCTTATTTTTTTAAACAAAACTTGAAAGAAACGGTAAATTTGATTTCACCGAAGCAATAATACTCTTCACATGTAAATTTTATATCAGACGCAATTATATACAGCACTTTATTTTAATTACAAATAATAAACTACTAAACTTGTACGGAGGATATGTGCTAAAGTGTTCCTATCTGAACAACATATCAGAGATTGCAGCGTTCCTCTTCAAAATGATTATTTATGAATTTCCTGAAGAAACATTTTTAAATAAAAAAGTTCTCCATACAATGACGTGATATTGATCGTTCAGTTTGTATGGCATCCTACAGTAGTTCGATCTGAACAGTTTCTCGGGATATTATCGCGTTACCTGAGATAATTGTCCACACCAAATTTCGTGGAGATATCTTGTCAAATAAAAAAATTTCCTATACAAAAACTTGAGTTTGATCGTTCAGTTTGTATGACAGCTATATGATATAGTAGTCCAAAATCGGCGTTTCCAACAAGTCAGTCGCTATTGGGGGATAAAAAGATATTTGCAAATTTCCAGATCGATAGCTCAGCTCAATAGTCTCAGGGTATACGAAATTCTGCTCAACGCCTAAGTGTGTGCAAAAAAAATTTAAAAAAATTTTATTTTTCAAAAAAGGAAAAATATCAGAAATTTTGAACTACTTTTAGTTTCATATATTTTATGAATTTCAAAAATGAATTGTAGTTGCAGCCAACTAACGGCATTAAGCTGCTAACAAATAAATGCACACACATGCATGAGTGTGTGAATACTGCCATAACTCCACTTATATGCAAATGCAATGCAAAATTTCAATGCACACAAACTTCTTGCCACTACTACTGCAGCAACACACAGTTATGCCGATAAATCTCATCGAAAATGTTGCAAATTCATATAAAATATATGGAGTGATGTGAGTTCATGCCAACATTTTAATAGCCGCCCAGCGTTGATATCTTGCGAGCACTGCTCAAATCTGCTGCGCACTCCCTCAAGAGCTTTCAATTCTGTGGCAGTTATTGCTGGTTGGGGCAATAAAAACATAAACGTTCGCAATAATAACAGCTTCTATATGTGTGTGAGAGTGTGTGTGAGTTTGTGTTATACAATCAAACGCTGGCATTTTATTCGTTTCTGAAATTTTTAATATACTTAATATGCCTTCTGTACATTTGCCATTTGCGGAAAGCTACAAGGAATTTAGTGAAGCTTTATTTAAATCTCAATATTTAAGTTAAAAATGCAAAGACTAGTTAGACTTAATGTATTCAAGATTTTATAACTGGAATTTGCTGTAAGATAAAGGGATTTATTTTATATAAGAAATAATGAGACAAAATTCAAAAAACAAAACTTTCGAAATTTCAGTGTTTTAATATATTTTGCTTCAATATCCAGCAGATACTTCTTATTAGAGTTGCAAATAAAGCTTGTTGAAATGAAACATCTTTACAGATTAATTTATTTTTCAAAAATAGCGCAATTTTTAGCAAATAAAAGGCTAAACCCGTTATTATGTGAGTTCCCACAGTTTATACAGTTTATTTACAGGGTGCAACAACTCTTCTAACGTTTTGCAAAATCTGCAAAATTATTTATCTTTGACTGACTAACTACTTCATAACAAAAGCATCAAGGAAACAGTCTTGCCACTTGTCAGAATAAGTAAAACTCAGAAAAAAAGCTAACTGTGTGTCAAACGAAAATCGTTTCAGTGAATATATTATTTTTACAAAGCGCGAATATGCATCAAAGAGAGAATCATCGATTTTGGTTCAGTCTTACGACCTAACCTAACATTTTTAGAGAAGTTATAAGCTTAAAAACACTTTGAATTGATTGGGAACCAATCGAAAGCAAGGAAATTATCAAAAAAAAAAAAAAAACAAAAAAAAAAAAAAAAAAAAAAAAACAAAACGAGAGTCGTGGCTGCTGATTTTATATCATAATATATGCTTATAATTTTTTTTTTTATATAGGTAACAGTCAAATCAGCTGATATAGCTACGTAATTGTTCGCCGTTTCTGTTTGGTTAAATTTAGTATATTACCAAATGGATAGAACTAATCACAACAGAAGCTTAATATCATGGAAATTTATTGACAAAGTTAAGATTTTTGAAATGCATACAATTTATCAAAGACTCTCTCAGGGGACCCTCAAAACAGTGGGATATTATGGTATACATGCTGTAGGCTTCATTGCTTCAAGAATCATATATGGTGCTGCCTTTAAGCAGGGTTCGATACAACTCACAAGATTATCAACTGTGGATATTGAAAATTGCTCAAATAAAATTTTTTTTTTTTTTTTTGTTTTTTTTTGAAATACAAAGTTCCAAAAATATAATTATTTTGATATACCTTTAGCTGAAACCCTATATCTCAGAAATGGTTAAATTATCAATTCCAATCAAATTTAATGGGTGATCAAATCGGATGACAATCACGCCTACTTCTCATATAAAAAACTTCTGATTTATTCACTTTACAATATACAAATAAAACATCACTGAAGTTCTCAGTTTTTTTTACACAAATAATGTACTCAAAGTATTTCTTCTTACGCTCAATAATTGACGAAACCGTTCTACAACTTTTTAAGGAAGCAAAAACCCAACCCAAAGAATATGGGAATATTTTTTTTTGAGATTTTATCGGGCAATCTTTGAGGTCTGGTATTGAAATTTGGAGAGAATATTTGTTATTTTTATTAAATATATTTCCAAATTAAGGTCTCCGTGATAACGCATCTATCAGTTAATATGTTAAAAAGTGAATATTATTACTAGTGACAGAGAAAATATCCTTCTAATAAAAGTGCAATTTTGGGGGCTAAAACGAATAAAATCGAGTGAATATTTCACTTAGTCTTATATAAGTAAGCATTTTATATATAAGGATTTTCAAACGCTTTCATCGCTCCATATTTCTTCAAAAGTCCCGTTGGTAAAACCATTATTGCGCCATGTTAACCGACTATTCGGTGCCTAAAATTGAAGTTCGTGATTTCAGCAAAATTATTGAGAGAACACTACGTTGAGCAGATAATTTCACGCTTCGGGTTGGTGGGTTGTTAGAATTTTTCTTGCCTAAAGGTTATGCGAACAATCCTGCTTCGATTCAGGCCTTCACACATGTCATTCGCCAGTTACCAGTCGAAATGTCCGAACGAGGCATCAATAACTGTAACAAAAAGGGGAACCATCTGAGACCTAGCCGCGCACTACATTTGAAAAAGGTAATCTTCAAAAAGTAAATGTCTAAGAATGTTCTATGGAGTTATAATAAACCCAATAAATTTGAAGTTTCTGTGCTTTTCTTTAAAAAGTAGCATACCTGGAAATGCATCACCCATTATATATATTGAAAGCCATAGCGAATTGATATTTTTGTCAAGAATTGTCAACATCCGGCGAACATTTGTTTTGATCTGCATTTACCTAACATAAAATGTCCGGTTGAGTTTATAACACATATATCAGACGAGTATGTGAATTATCTTAACAAAAATCAAAGAAAATGTATCTTATGTATTTCTAATAGCAGTGTAATTTTGGGCCTAACACGGAAAAAATCTGGTGGATACTTCCATTGGCACATATATGTACATATAACGAGTATAAGGATATTCAGACATATGGATGACTTGTCAATTTTTATATTGGTCAATAGGTTAGGTCGTTGGTAGTTATATGCAGGAATGCCAAAAATTAATCAAATTACTCATAAAATACTTCTGGTCGGTTTTAATATCAGTCGGTTAACAGATTTTATGCTGAACATAACAGTCAATCTTTGAGTTTAATACTTATAAAGTTTTAAATATTTACCGTTACCAAACAAAACTTTCCGTGAACCAAATATAATGTATATAGTGGGTTACCAACTCGGATTACATCAATATATGTACTATATGTGATACTTTAATGAAATCAATTCGAACTAGTTTCTTAAGAATTTTGTGGCTTTGACTTAGAACTAATATAATGAATTCAGATGCTATGGTTGGCAAAATTTAGCATATTTATCCCAAGTGAGAATGATCTGAATGTAATTTTCCCTGAGGCGCGACATAATATAGTAATAAAACTAAGAAAGCCAATGAAATTCAGTATAAGTTGATAAGATACCAAATTTAAGTGTAAGCCATTCCAAAGTGGTTACGCAAATTGTTTAATATAGTATGGATATACTTAGTTCTATAACAGATAGACAGTATAAAATATCTAGTACACCCAAACTTCGCCCTTTCTTGTTTGCTACTCGTATACTTTATAATATTTCGGTCAATTAATTAGTGATGCATACATACCATAAAATTGATGAGCATTACAGCTTACTGAAATTCGATGCTTTTCAATATATTTATGGTAAATTGTTAACACTGTAGTTTTAAGAATATTCACAGAACTGAAAACGAAAATGAATTGAATAGGTTAGTTATTTTATATATATATTTTATATATTAGTAGTATTACTATAATATACTGATATTCATACATTTATATAATTTATGTATATTCATTTTACGATTGTATGTATGTATTGTATTTTGATTAAATGGCTTTTCGAATTTCTATTTGGTAAAGTTTAATATATAACTTTTAAATTATTTTCAGTCACGTTCCGGGTTTGGTCTAGGTATGTACATACATATATAACATTAGCTTTTAAGCGCTTATATTAAGCATAGTTACAGCCGACTTTCTCAGAACCGTTGCATACTCGTATTTGTCAGCGCGCACAAAATTTTAAACGTCAATTGGCTATACCAACTTATCGGTACATACCATATATCTAGAAATGTAGATATTTGTAAGTGTTTGTGAGTTAAGTATGTCACTCTAGTGTCTGATGGCCCGAAAATGCAACCATTGTTCCTCAAAGAGACCTAATATTATGATTGAGTTCTAGATTCACGACATAGCAAATTAACTTTAGTATTCCTTAGTGGATTGAACCCAACAGCTGGCCATAACTATATATACAAGATACATATATGTAAAAATAGAAGAGAAGTCGAAATTTAAAAGTGTTATCAGTGTGATTAAATTGCCTATGATATATAATTTAAGTTCGGGGTAGAAGTTTCTTCAACCATAATTAGTAAAGGTATGAGGTTCAACTATATACGACCCAATTTTCGGTTCCATGAAACAAGTATTAAAGTCAATTTCCGGAATAGACGCATAACACTCAAATAATATTCCTTGTTGACAGTTTAGTCATTCGGCTGGAATTCGGTGTGCACCACTTGTCGATAATCAAAAAAACAATCAACATAACCTTGATTTTTGACGCCCTTTGACTTGCTTTTTTCGGTTTCGGCTCATCTTTGCCACAATATTCAGCCGATTGATCGTCTGTTTCCGGATCGTAAGCATGGATTAAGACTCATCGCCATTACACTAATATGTTTCATGACATGCTGGTAGGCTGAAAGCATTATTTCACAGACTTTAATGTGACGCTGTTTTTCAAAAAAATCAAATGATTTTGGAGCCAATCGTGCTTTCACTTTCCTTAGGCCCAAATGATCTTTCAAAATGGTTTTCTCTGATCACTGATGATTCTATAAATTCTTATCTTAGTCTTTATATCGACTTTCTCAGAGTCTATGAAATAGTAATGAACAAAATATAGAAAAATTTCTGCGAAAGTTGCAACGTTGCTTAATCCAATATCCTATGTGAAATTTCGTGAAAATATCTCGTCAGTAAAGTTTCCATACAAGCACTTTATTCCGAGCAGTAATTTTGCTTGACATCTATGTATATAATTTAGTAGAGTAAAATATACGGTTCCCAGAAGTAACTTAAGGAGAGAAAAACGGGTACAAAGTTACCGAATGACATCTCAAAAAATAAATGACTATTTGGACTCAACTCGTCATGCTATTTATTTTATAGGATCCTCGACATATTCTTCTGGTCTTCGTGGAAATCTTAATATTTTGCTTAGGGTATACAAATTTGCAATATATCTAGCTAGACAATAAAGTTTAATAATCGTTCAAAAGCTCTTTTTACTCTGAAGCTCTTTTTTTTACTATCAAGTGCAGCTGCTTGGTATCGCTTCCAAGCATTGGAACCATCAATGAAGCTAGTTTTTGAGTAATTGAGAAATTGTTGTTTGTTCGATTCACTGCTGACATAATACGGAGAGAGAGAGAGACTGAATGTTAAGCGATAATACTACATTAAAAGCATATTCAGATATTTAATCACTAGTATTTACAAAAAATTTTGAAAAGAGCAAATCTTTTACTGTTATAATGCAATAAAGAGAGGCTAGCATTATATATTATTTTCTCTTGCATTCTAGTAAGTTGTGTAAGAGTGGTGATCTTCAACATTACGTATAGAGATTGCTAAATCGAACATGACACCTGCGAGGTTTCCTCTTTTATTAAAATTTAGCTTCACTGCTCACTGGGTTCTTGTAAGCCCATCCATACACATTAGATTATATAAGTAGGTGCTTATTTCAATTTTTACACATATGCTTATAATTGCACAAGTATTTGAATTGCGCCAGTTCAAAGGAAGTCATTGTACTTGCGACTTGATTGCGCAGCTTCTTCTAGACAATCGATTTGGTTTACCCAGCTGCGACTCGGTTTTTCCATCTAAAATGTGTCGTTTGCATRGGTTGCCTACGCCATAGCAACAACAACAACATCACGAACAACGCGTACATACCAAGCGCCATACAAATAAGTGCAACAACAAAGACAAGTGCAATGGAATGGAATGCAATTGCAGCAAAGGATGTAGAATCTGAAGAAGAAGAGAGAGAAGAAGAAAATTCAAACGCACAGCCACACATATATACATACATATTTTTGCAGACAAAGCCAGTGTGCGAACAAAGGCATAATGCATTTTTGTGTCTTTTCTATTGCTGTGAAATATGCCAGAAATTTGCTGCTGGAAATCCCGCCAACACATACGCAAATGCCAATCTGGTATTTGGTCACATTCAAGTTTGGAAATTCGCAAACAATTTTCATTGCATAATGTTGACAGCGCAGTAGAGGGGGGGTCGACGCAAAACCGGAAATGATGGTATTGAGCGCGTGTTGGCTGGTTGTTAAATGTATATTCAGAAGTCCTGCAGGAAAAGAGCAACAAATCAGCCAACTAAATATGGAAGAACTATTACAGAAATGTTAACTTCGATTTTACCAAGCCCAAAATACTTTTCACAACGTCATTTCTTGTAGCATAAAAGGGTATACAAATGTTTTTATTTATGTGTTTATATGACAGCTATATGCTATTGTAGTCTTATCTTCATTTCTTTAAACAGTCTACCTTTACCTTGGAAAATAATTTACGTTAAATTTCGCTCAATGCAGAAGTCTTCCATACAAAAACTAGGTTTCAATTAATCATTTTGTATGGCTTCGGAGATTGTTCCGTTGTTTTGGGAAATAATCTATGCCAAATTTCGTGAAGATATCTCGAGAAGTAAAAAAAAGTGTTCAATACAAGGCGTTGATTTTCACCCTTTAGTTTGTATGGCAGCTATAGATTATAGCAAAGCTTCTGAACGGTATCTTTAAAACTGACTGAAGAACTTTATGAGCAAATAAAAATCAACAGAGAAAGTTAAGCAAAGTTGCGGCCAATCCTGAAAACAACAGTACTATCCAAGGTGAATCCAAGGTTGAAAATGTGAAGCAAGATAACAACAGCCTACTTATGTAGCTGGTCCTTCATTTACATTCGAATGTCTACTATTTGTTCCCGATATCGTAGAACAACATAACGAAATAAACAGGATTACGCCTTGAGTGGCTAATTTTATGAGAAAAGGAATTCAGTATTTTCGCATGGAATCGAAACGTTGCAACTTTTATATTTAAAAGAGCAGCTTTAAGGCGAATGGGATAAAATGTCTGACAGATACATCTCTCCACATTCCCATCTAAAATAAATTTAGACCATTTGTTCGAAGAAACTATACACCTTTATTAAGTTCATCGAGTTGCTGAGCATTCTTAAGTCTATTTGGGAGCTCATAAGCCTATTAATGTATACATAGTTGCCTACAAATATACTTCCCATGAGATTCAATTGACTTTTTTCCACTAGAACCTTAAACTCATTTAAATTTCCTGCTTACTTCATATAATGCACTAATTCGGAACTATAGAGTTTGTTTAGTGGAGATAAGTTCTACTGCTATGAAAAGATTATTTTCCTGTTTTTATAGATTAAACATTTAAAAATGACATACTAAAATTTTAAATCGATTTTCAAACAGTTTTTGACTCACAGTGCTCCAAAGTGAAGTCGTACAGGTCAAACAGTTTAAATTACTATCAAATCTGATCGCTATTAATGTTTGTCTGTACGTTCTATATAATACCGACCAGCTTTTCGATCGGTTCAAAAATCCAATTTCGGCAGACCGAAAATGACCAAAATTTGGGGCGAAAATCACTGCTTTTAAAAACGCCGCTATTTTGACAAGTTCTAATTTTTTGCGATAGTAGGTAATGACACGGAAAATTTCTTCTAAAAAAAACACAAAATGAATGCAGAAGCGAAGAACTCTTTTTAAGCGCTGTACGAGATCGCATATAACTCGAAAAACTTCTAATCGTTTTTTCCAAAAATTTCACTTTGTATTTTTAAAATACGACTGAATATACGCTAAAAATTTCGAAAGGGCATATTTAGTCGCTTTATTCTAAAAAATTATCTTTTTTGGGTTTGTGAAACTAAATTACCAAAAAACTGTTTTTATACTTAGAGAGTTGTAAAGCAACCTGAAGGCGTCCAAGAGCTGTCATTTCATGCAGAAAACACAACCTTTTGGTGTGGTTTGTGGATTCATCGCTCCAACAAGTTCGTCTGATATCACATCGTTAGACTTTTGTGGGGATATGTAAAGTCTAAAGTCTATGCGGACAATCTCTTTTCGATTTGTAGCAAAACATCAAGGTTGTCATTCACAACGTAGCGTCTGAAACGTAGCCACGGCCAACTATTGAAGCAGAAATTTTTCAAAAAAAGAAAAAAAAAAAACAAAAAACCAAAGAATGTTTATTTGAATGATAATAAATATTCTCCATTAAATTTGAAGTTTCTTGGGTTTTTCTTTATAAAACTAGAGAACCTCGAATGGACTATTCTTCATATCAATGCCAAAATTTTTAGAACCTTTCTTTGGCAGAACTGTAAAAACAACTAATTGTTTTTTGATATTAATTTTCAAACAACTGATTTGAACTATTTTTGAAGTCTTGAAGTTCCTAGAGGGTTCGTATGCAAGTTATAAATTACGTAAAACCATTTATTTACATCCACTTATTTATCGACAATTGAAGACTTATCCACATAGTTAAACACACTTTACATTTGCTTTAATATATACATAGCATTTGTAAATAAGTATTTAATAGGGTGGGTCAAATTTTATGACAGAAATTTTTCGACAAAGATAGAGAGAGTGAAAACGGAACCACTGCGACGCTCGCCTTGAAGAGATTGGCACAACACCAGATGCTGACAGCAGTGGCAGACCCCAGAGTAGCCGTTCTACAGAGAATATTGCTGCTGTATGAATTATAAGACGACGGTGTTTACAGCGAATTTTGGAACAAGATTTGAAGACGTTTCCGTACAAAGTCCAGACGGTGCATCAGCTGTTAGCTGCTGACCACCAATCGCGTCAAACATACGCTCAAGCCATTCTTAATCACCACCAAGAGGAAGATGATTTTTCATCAAACATAAGCATGAGTGACGAGGCCCATTTCCGTCTTAGCGGTAGGCAAATAAGCAAAATTTACGCTCACTGAAAAACCACGTGTAACCCACAAAGAACCATTAAACCCGCTCAAAGTCACTATATGGTGTGCTGTTTTCACTGGATTAGTCATCGGACTTTTTTCTTCGGAGACGTCGGGGGGTCAAACTGTTACTGTGAGCGGTGAGCGCTGCAGAGCATGATCAACGAGTTCTTTTTACCGCAACTTGATGAGTTCTGATTGGAAAGCACGTGGTTCTACCAGGACGGTGCAACGGCACACACTGTGCAAGCTACAACCGATATGCTGAAGGATGCATTTTCCGGGCCCTAATCTCCCGTTTTGGCGATTTGCATTGGCCAGCAAGATCGCCGGATTTGACCGCTCCTCCTCATTTTAGTGGGGCTTTTCGAAGTCGCGTGTTTCTGTCAACAAGCCTCAGACTTTTGCAGCTGTTAAAGACAATATCCGTCAAGAATGTGAGGACCTATCACTGAAAGTTCTAGACAAAATGTTGGAAAATGCCTATAAAAAGGGCTCGAATGACAACTGTGGCGGCGGCCATTTACATAATAACATATTCTCGACTTAATGTAAAAAAAAAATTTTTAAGACGAAATAAAAATCATTCACAAGCGGAATCAAAGTTTTTCATTTTTTTTTTTAATTACAGTTTTTGTTATTTTTTGTATAAGAGATAAGTTATTGTTTTCAAATTTGGGATATTTACGGTAGATATAAGTTTTTATTTGTAATAGTAGGGGAAAACTAAACACTGAAAAGCGGACGACCCTTCTGTTAATATTAAGAGCTCATATTTGAAGATAATTTTTAGAGGCATATTGTGTAAAAATATAAATTTTTGAGATAAAGCTGACTAAAGCTTTAAGGTATTCGAATTCCATTTCAGCTTATAAGTGGAGAGTATGTGTCCAAAAGTCAATCTTTCAGCGTATAAATTGATAAAAAACATAAATTTTGTTAACCCACCCTACTATTTAAGGTTTGTGGATTTTATTTTTTCCAAATTTAGTTTAGTTTATTATCTCATTGAAAAATACACATAATAGTGTGTGTAATTTAGCTGGAATTTCAACAATTTTGGCACTCAGTCAACTGACCTTGCGCGCACTAAGCGGCTTATCACGGATAATACGCAAATATGCAGAACACAAAAACAAATACAAACACATACACAAGCACATCTTAAAATATATACATAAACAACCGTTTAGCGTTCGAAATGGCTTTCTATTTATGTTTGTGCACTTCACTTCAAACAAAATAACTAAATAGGGAGGAGATAATTTTAATGCGCATTCCGTTGAAATCACAGCTTGTCATTAGTCATATAACACGCACAATAAACAACAACAAGTTAACGCACTTAATATTGCATTTATATGAGAGTAGTTTATGTCCGTTCTGCTGCTGCTGGTGTGTTTACTAAGCGCACATTTTATTGGCATTCATGCGTGAAAACGCGTTGATAAACTAGACAGCTCCCCCCTCAAGCTAGTTTTCGCAGTTACGCATACATGCGTCGCCCTCACGCGCATAATACTAACGGTTAATATGCATTTTTGCTCGCAGTATTATATTTATTGGGTGTTCATAAATTTATACATGTGTATATTCACAACTTCATAAAACATTTTTTGTTTATACGCTTTCGTCTTTAAAGCTCTTTACCGAAAGCTACGCAGTTTATGATGAAGTTTTGTGATTTTAAACGACTGGTGATGCGCAGCAAATTTTTCTTAACTAAAGGTGAGAAAGTATCGCTAAGAACCGAAACTAGTCTATTCTCCCATCAGCCTAGAGGTTAACTAGTCTAACGCTAAAGGCGATAGAGTCATTTTTTAAAAACCGTTTCAATAAAAATTGTAAAAATTACTTTTCGTAGACCTGACACCAATGGGATTCATGCTTAAGACTAATCAAAAAGCGTCTTCATTTAAGGACAGTTTTTTTTCTTTTCGAAGCTTGTCCTAGAGTGGACGCTGTGTCTTGCAGTAGTAATCGTGTAGCAGTAATTATATAATATTAAAAAAATTTTAAAGGAATCATTCTTCTTTACGATACCAAAATGATTTTGCAAGGAGAATCAAATATAATAGATCTAACATCACTTTTCATGAGAAAATTGTAATGGGTACCACGATATAGCGTTCTACTGGTAACTATGAAGCACATAAAGTTGCAAACGTGTATAGAAATAGCCTAGTTTCCGTTTCAAATTTTCCAACAAGTTCTTATCTTCTTTATTAGCGTAGACATAGCTTATGTGGTTCTAGCCGAGTTTACAACAGCGCGCTAGTCGTTGTACCTCTTCGCTGTTTGGCGCCTATTCGAGATTCCAGGCGAAGCCAGGTCTTTCGAAACATGGTCTTTCCAACGAAGTGGAGGTCTTTCTTTTCCTTTGTTTCACCCGGTGGGTATTGCGTCGAATACTTTCAGAGCTGGAGAGTTTTCGTCCATACGTAAGACATGTTGTAGCCTCTTCTCTGTCTCTTGATTCGCTGAATTATGTCAATGTTGTCCTGTATCTCGAACAGTTCATCGTTCCATCGACTGCGGTATCTGCCGTTGCCAATTTGCAAAGGATCATAATTCTTCTGCAAAACCTCTCGAAAACTAGTAACGCCGACTCATTAGATATTGTCATCGTCCATGCCTCTGTACCAGGGATAGTGAGTGAATTGTAGAATTTGGTCTTTCCGCCGGAATAGCACCTGTTGGCAAGAATTATTCTGGTTTCGATGCTGTAAACTCTTATAGGATATTGTACACGCTCGATTGAGCTCTGCAGCTCGAATAATTTTCTTCAGCAGCAGATTGAAGAAGTCCCACGCAAGGGAGTCGCCTTGTCTGAAATCTCTTTTGGTATCGAACGGCTCGGAGAGGATCTGGATCTGGAGGAATCCTAACGGAACTTTTGGTAGAGTCCAATGTCAATTTGCACAGCCGTATTAGTTTTGGGGGGATACCGAATTTAGACAAAGTGGAATAAAGGCAGCTCCTTTTCGTGCTGTCAAAAGCAGTTTTGAAAATGACAAAGGGGTGGTGTGTGTTGATTCTCTTTTCTCAAGTATTTTCTAGAATTTGGCAAATGGTGAATGTTTGGTCGGTTCTTGATTTTATAGGTTCAAGACCACATTGATAAGGTCCAATCAGGATTATTGTTCTTTCGCCGCTTTGTTGTTCTTCAGAGGGGTAATTACTAGTCGAACTTCTTCATGGTCGGTCAATGGAACATCTGCATCATCGTCATCGATTTGGGGAATTGGGTTCGCCTTCTCCTGCTTTCACTGGCATTCAACAAGCTGGAGAAATAATTCCAGGTTATCAGATGCTCTGAGCATCACTTAATAGATAATATTTGGAAGTTCTACAAGAGTATACTCCGGTGTTGAAACTTTCTGCTAATCACTGCATTTCTTGAACAGCGGCAATGGCAGCACTCACTCTAATGAGAACATAAACCAGCTGGGCAGCAGCGCCTTCCTAAATAAGGAACCGGACGTTCCAGATGTATGCCCTCAAATCGTAATCCTTAGTTCGTTTGCCATGGTCGTCATCAAAAGGGGAGTCTTTCATCTAAGGCTGATTGTTAGTTTTCATTGGCTGCGTTTTTTTACGTGGCGGGTCCAAAACTCAGTGCACAACCCCGCTGAGGGGTTCTTCTTCCTTCTCACTAGAAGATCGCTTTCAAGCGAATATTCTTTGCCTACCCAGAGGATACTTGGTCTATTAGCGGAAGTTTTGAACTGCTTGAGTCATATGTAAAATAAAAGTTTCTGGCCATTCCCAAGTGAATGGCRATMAGAGAACTTTCCTCACTTGCGTGAGCTTCTACACATGACTCCATCCATCTTACTTAGGTTATCGCTGCAATCTTTGAGTATATTGTTGAGATCGGAAAACTATCGCATATAGTATAGTTGATATATACTGTATTCTATTAAAAAAAAAAGTAATAAAATCACCTTAATCCTGTTACACCTAACTCTGCTATAACAACATAAACTTCAGAACCGCTTTCTCCTTAAAAGTAATTATTAACAGTCGAAAAGGAATCTAAACATAAAATATTTTTGAATACAACCCAATAGTTTCAATCATCTTAATTATACAACACATTATGCTAAGGGCTACATACACACACCTAGAGCTGCCAATCTAATAGAGACTATTCAGTTAAGTCTGGGACACTTAAGCAGAGGCAACAAGGGCTCTAAGCCTTTTGAGACGTTACCCCGTTTATTGCGGAAAACCAAAGCAAATTAAACTTTTCACAGCTCAACAAAAACATGTGGTCAACGCTAATGCAAACTAATATGAAAGCAACAAACACAACAAAAAAATGCTTACAACAACAAAGCTTTGCTGTAGAACTGACATTTAAATGTAAATCGTCTGTACATAAATATTAGCATTTAAATAGTTTTCGGCAACTTGTGGCACATTTGTTGTAGTTGTAGCTAGCTTATGCTGTCACAAATTGGTCAAACAGGCGCTCGAGCAAAACAAAAGCACCAACCTACACATGCACATATTGAAGCGAGGCTGTGAAAGGATAGACATAGCAAAGCATAGCGGCTCAACACGAAGTAAACTGAGGATATGTGAGGAGGGGCCCACTGCCACTGCCACTGCCACTGCTGAGTTAACCCCAACAAATTGCCAGTGTCAGGGTTTTCCGCTTTATGGCCAACGCACTTATGCGAAGCCTTTATTAATGCATAAAATCGCGTGCGTGTATTTGTGTGTATATATAAGTGCGAGTGTTTTTGTTGCTCACAATGTCTTCAGCGCAAATAATTCAAAACATAAGCGCCATCGGAACCGCTCAACCGAAAATTCACTACTTTAATGGCGGCTTTATGCTGTCTCGCTGTGTGATGGCATTGAATATGAAATTAGTTCAGGCAACAAAACTTACAAACGACGACAACAACAACAACAACATCATCATCGTCCGTCGTGAATTGTAAGGGTTTTTCACCAATGCTGTCCGTGTGTCCGTGTGTGTGTGTGTATGTGTTGCAGTATAGCAATTTGCCACGCTTTTGAATTAAGCTTTGTCGGCGAAATTTTATGCACAGCTTTTTTTTACTGCTTCCTCTTCTTCCTCTGCATGGCAATGACCGCATTTTTGGCTATAATTCATAAAGGGCTACTAGAGTATAAATAAAATAAAGGTTCATTGCTGAAAGGACACAAAGCGTACATGTAGTAAACATAAATTACTCTATTTACTAAACGAAAGTATTGCGCGGGTAAGCTTCGTATATAATTTCAGTGAAAGTTCTGGGAAAGCTGTTTCCATAAAAATTTAGTGATGTTTTAGTGATTTTATATTTTTACAGAATTCTAGTTGAAAGCGTTTGGATGAAGCCAAAATAAATACATTTTAATCTTTGATTGGAAAGAACCGGGTCAGGCTTCGCTCATTTTTTGGTCAACATAATCGGCCTACTGAGCGTACTATTCGCAACACCATCACCCATCTTGAGACCCAGCATTCATAATTGGATTATATTCGACCGCATAGACCACGTACAGTATGCAGTGAAGAAAATATAGCAGCCGGAGCTGAGATCGTACACGAAGACCGTGGTGACTCGATTCGGCGCTGTTCGCAGCAACTCGGACTGACTTGGCCCATTTACCATCGAGATCTTAAACTGAGAGCATATAAAATACATCTTGTGCAAGACCTGAAGATGCTCGACCTTTTTAAGCGACATCGCTCTTGGAAAGAGACATTTTGTTCAGCGATGAGACCTATTTCAAACTCAATCGGTATGTGACAAGCAAAATTGCCGCATTTGGGTCGAAGAATGAAATAAAGAGATTCAGAAGCCACTATTCCATTCGAAAAACAACGTTTTGGTGTGGTTTGGGGGTGAAATCATCGGTCTATATTTTTTCAAAAATGATGCCGGTGAAAACAAAACCTTCAATGGCGACTCACGCCATGATTTGAACAGAACAGCTCCACTTCCACACATTGCTTCAACCAATGGATACATCCGGCGAGCAGATAATTTCACAATTGGGGTCGCTCGATTGGCCAGCAAAAGCGTGTGATATCACAACTTTAGACTTTTCCCGTAAGAATATATAAAGTCTAAAGTTTCTTACGAGTTTCATTAGCCAGTTACCACTTGAAATGCTAAAACGAGTCATTGAAAATTGGACGCACATTGGACAACGGGTGGACCATCTTAGATCAGCCGCGACATTTGAAAGAGATAATCTTCTAAAAATAAATGCCAAATGCCTGTCGAATGATAATATACATATCCCATTAAGTTAGGAGTTTTTGTATTTTTGCTTTAAAAAAGTTGGGACCCTCGAAATTGACCCTTCATAATCAAGATCCTTATTTGGACCTGTAGCACCTACAATTGAACCGTCTGAAAGAAGCAATCGAACAGAAGAGCGTCTAGCTTTGGCCAATAGGAGAGGAATTGTATTTCATCCGGACAAAACCATCTCGCACAGACTAGCAAAAAAGTCTTTCAGCTTTATTGGGAAGTTCTTATGTATTCGTCTAGAAATTCAGACCAGTCATCCAAAAATTACTACCTGTCCTAGTCTATGGCATTTTGTTGAGAAATTGGACCCTAGAGAAGTTTATCAAAATCGGCTGTGAGAGAGTTTCGGAATGTCTCTGACCCTTGATGAGTCCGGTTACCTGAAGTTTGGGTAGCAACTTTCGCAAGAATGCACCTGCCGACTATGTCCACGGTTGCTGGTTGTAGAATGGCATTAATTGCCATCATTGGTTTTTACATCGTAAACTTCTAATACCAACCGAGCGCCTGTCGCCAGAAAAATACACCTAAAAACTTAAGATTTCCTAGGGCCAAAGCACAGCATTTACAGCTTAACTTCTCTACATTAATAAGAGATCAGCAATGCCTTCAATACGGCGATATTGAGCTTCATGACGACTTTATCCCAAGGATGAGTCCAAGTACTGCATCTTTTAGGTAGTGTGAAGTCAACCGAATTCTAATGAAGGTTTTCTTGTAAATAAAACCAATTCAGATTTATTTGGATTGACAGCTAAACCACTTCTTTTCGCCAAGTTGTCTAGTACATTGAGGTTTTCTTGCGTTAACTCGTTAAAGGTATCTGGGATTTTTGCTTTAGTCAAGAGAGCAACATCACATGTATGGGCTATCTCGTCGGCAAACTCGTCGGTCTACAGCGCGTGCCATGTTTCTTCTCCTCCGTCACTCCAGAAGTCTGCAGGTCATCCGCTCTAGCTTCCGTAGAGCCGCCCTCTCGAAGTTACAGAAAGTGTAAAAACTATGCAGCGATAACAAATCAAAAACTGCTATTATTGAAAACCTTACTTCTTTTGTCCGTGAAAATTTTATCCATCTCGACTTAAATCTGAAAACTTTTCCATCACAAATCGAGTAAGCTAACCATATTTGCAAAATTGTGTCTTCTTTACTCGAATTTTAACCACACATTCGAGGGAGTCTGAAGAGAGGCTTGCCAAAAATAATTTCTCATTGCCGCCAAATCCTCAAATATTATTCAAGAATTATCCCTTTGTCCCATTCACCAAACACATGCGGGTAATTATTTTGTTGAGCGCCTATTTTTCACGCTGCTGTTGCCACACTTTACGCTTTTTTTGATGTTTAAATTATGCTCGGTTGTCTTTTGCGCTCGCTTCATTTTTGGCTCAAGCAGTTGCAACACCAACAACAACAATATCCTTAATAATAAAACTTTGCAACAATATGTTGCTGATTCAACGACGCGGTCGCGCAAGGCCACTCACTTACATTTGGTGATGTCCTTTTTGCGGTCCACTTGCACATTAAACTCGTTGAAAATGCAAAGTTTGCAGACATGTGTGGCTGTGTGTGTGTATATGTGTGGTTAGTTTATGTGTGCGTGCATTAATTATGAGTCAAACCATTTTTCATGCACAGCAAAGCAACAACTTGCCAATATGCTTGAGGTGAGCGACACTTTCAAACATACATGCAATCAGAAGGTCTGTAAGACGTGGATTTTCAAACTGGTCGTCTTTTGATTACTTATGGGCTAGTTTGTGCTTATTTTTTAGATTAAGGACTTTTACAGTTTTATTTTTATGATATGTGATTTTATTGGCCAGACTATAAAATTAAAAAAATTAAATTAAATTTCATATATTTGTTGCAATTTGTTGTTGTTGTTTTGAAGTTTTTTTCTGTTAAACAAGGTACTTAAGTTTCAAGTTATTTCGGTGAAAAAATTATTTATTTGACAATATTTCTTAAAGATATTAGTTAGGGTAGATTGTCTAAAACTATGCCACAATCTCTGCACATATTTTGCAGATCGGACCACTATAGCATATAGCTACCATACAAAATGAGCGATCAAGTACAAGCCTTTGTATGGAAAAAATGTTTAAATTCTTGAAATATCTTCATGAAATTTAACAGGAAACATAATTCGAAGTAACTGTATAATTTCCGAAGAAATTGTTCAGATCGCGCAACTATAGTATATAGCTGCCATACGAATTGAACGAGCAAAATTAATTCTTTATATAGAAAACTTTTGTAATTGAAGAGATATCTTCATGT
>NW_017534406.1:2211241-2235622 GCF_001853355.1 Bactrocera latifrons
ATGTGTGTGTGCACTTGAGTGTACTCAACTATTTAATATGCATGCGGTAACCCACAAAATTATGCCACAAAAATAATTTAAAAGTAATCATGCACACAACGAGGCCTCACACGCGCAACGACACCAAAATCGCAAACACACATCCAGCTACAATATATATATGCCTTAACACATACATGCATACACATATATATACATATATGAAAAAGGTATGCACACTCCCCGCTCGCATTAGCATTCATTTCCGACACATGGCTTTTCACTTTGCCCCTTTCCCTTTGTCTTTTGATATTTGCATGTGTATGCGTGTGTGTGTTGGTCTTTCGCCTGAACTGGTTTCCGCTTTGCCGGCTTTATTTTACTCGATTTCGTTCGGCCTATAGCTGTGGGCAGTGTGGACCATATTAATTTGTTTCAACTAATGATTAGCACAAAGGGCCCTTAAAGTAGGTCGTTAGAAAGTTCTAAGGTTTTTTCACTCACATCTACTTACACGCGTAAATATTTACGTATGTATGAGTAGATGTGTTCTGAAGGATAATTTGGTATGTGAACATTTTTACACTCGAAATATTTAATTTTAATAAATTTTGTAGAAGCTATTTTGTAAATAAATTGCACTAAGCCAATCTTCAGTCTGATTTAAAAAAAAAAAAAATCTTAAGAAACAGTTTACAACATCTTGAAACTATCAGTTTGATTGTTATAGCAGACTAGTGTAATAATGATATTCTCCCCAGTTCCAAAAATTCATTAAACGATTTAAATAAAAAGCTACTGTCCTCTTATTAACAGTCAATGTTTCCGACTTTCGTCATACTCTATGAACAAAATTTTCAGCAATTTGCATTAATAGTAACTCACAAGTTTGGAGTTCGAAGAAAATTGACAACTTTTAGAGCAATCCTCGTTACTACCTTACAAGAAATGTAAATCTTTTCCTTATAGCTTTTAAATAAAGAACTTTTCATTCAACCTGAACCTGCTTAAGAAGTACACAGAGAGAGATATTTTTGTTTCCATTTGCAAAATTCACTCGAACGTAACATGAAAGCAGCGGCAGGGGAAATTATGTTATTTATAAAAGAGTTGTACTCGGACGTTATATGTTATGTGATGCACAAAATATTTTTGGGTTATACACTGGAAGTTAAAAGTAGAGTAAACAGAGGTATATCCTGAAATTTGGGTGGCAGCTTGGAAGATCTGAACTGTACTGTCACATAAATATTCAGATATATCAGCAGCACACAAAGACAATAAGAATCAACATCACCGAAGTGCAAGCGCTCCAGATCGCTGGAATACGGCTGATAGAAGTGAATGAATACTGATTATTCCTAGATTTTGTTATCTCGATTGCATTATTTCAAAAATGGCAGACATACGCAACCGATAACTTAGTGAATGCACCCAGTCAAGGCATGGAGAGCAACGTACGTATGGTAATGCGAAGCTGAAAATATCTATAATCAATCAGTCGTTTTAGCTTAACCGCAGTCTTCTCAAGATTACTCTGGCCTATGTGATTATTTTTGTGGCATAATGCTAATCTTTAAGGCCGAAAATCTTAATCTTTAAGGCTGAAATCTTTGGGCTCTTTGAAATGGATCGGGTAAACGTTGAGTGAACCGAACAAGGGCATCACAGAAATAGCATTGGATTGGAATCATTGATTAATTGTGCTAATATTGCCTCAAGAACTTACCTAAAAGCGAAATAATGGAAAGAAAGTTTTCCCTAAAGAGCTTTAAGATCGACCAGCGTGGGATAAAATATTTTCATAAGTTCAAGTACAAGAGCTCCAAAAAATGTCACTCATGACTCATACGGTCTTAAAAGGACTGCAAGACCGTATTTCGTGTTATTGGTATCTCACAATCTACTGGCATCACAGTGAGCATAAGTAAAGACGAAACATGCAGAAAATGTAGGAAAGTAAGCATGATAGAGACTCTGTAACACCGCCTATGCTTCTGTTCAGCTTTATCTAAAACTCGTTTTAGATATTTAGGCGCTTTGGAGTTTAAAGGAACTAAGGGAAGTATTAAAACAAAATGTCAAGTTACTCTTAACGTTCGCAAAAAGTGGTTGACGTCCTGTATAATTAATACTTCAGCTCAAATTAAACTGAACCTCCAACTGATCAAACTAAGCCTCGATAGGTCTATATATGGCGTGACAGCTGGCCAGTATAATCTAACCTAACCTCAATATAAACGATAATAAAAACTTGTATTAAAATACGTGATCAAGTATAATTTAACCTAACCTCAATATAAACTATAATAAAAACTTGTATTAAAATACGTGAGAATATATTCTTCCCATCCCGATGGCAAAGTTTTGTAGCAATATTGGTCGGTACACGAAGTACGAATGAAGATCGTGAATATTTTATTGAAAATATAAATAAGTAAGTTGAAGTATGCATCACAACCCAACGTCGATTATGTCATCTCTTCCATCACATGTATTTCCAAAGATCCAGCCCGCTGACGAATTCCAGGCAAGTTTTTATATAAGCAACATATTTTCTAAGTCAATATAGTTTCAAGTAATGTATGGTGAGAAGGTGCATAGTTAATTGAAAATTTTGATTTAGTTTGTGGAAAATATTCCACAGCAGCACACAGTTGGTTAGTTAGGTCAGATATATCAATGCCTTACGTTCCATCTACTTGGACAGGAATCAGATCGCCTCAGTTGCGCCAGTTGTGAATATTTGAAATTAAAACAAAGAATTGTAAGGAATTTGTCATAAAATGGTATCTCCGATTGGGAGCGGAAGTAAAAATTTATATAATTTCGTTTAGACCATATACACACAGCGCACGTTTTTGGATGACCATAAAAATAAGTTGATGAAGCAGTTGGTTGAGCTTATAAAAATATTAGATCAGTGGATGCCCTGCGAGCGCGGTGTTGACAAAAAATATGAATAATGATCCTAAGCTTTGTTTGTAAATAATCAACATTAAACAAATCGTATATAAATTGAGCTCCTTAGATAAAAAAAAAAGTATCATCTTGATGCCTACAATTAATCTTTTGCAGCATGTGAGTGAGTGAGTGTTTCGGTATGTGAGCAATTTATATAATGCACTTAAGTTTATCCGCACGGCACGATAATAATACCTTTATTACACATCCACTTATTTAATTTAATTTTGTTGGTTTTGTCCTCTTTTTTTTTTGGACTTTTATTCGGCTTAAGGGGCAACAGCTCTAATCCAAGCTTGAGTCCAACTACTTAAGACAATAAATCGCTGCGGCTTCACGACGCCGTAGCCGGTAACTTTAAACACTATTAATATTAATGCAAACGAGGCTTAAGTGCGCGGCTTTCAGTAAGTGACACGCACAGCAACAATAATAAAAACAACAGCAGACAAAATTAAAATAATAAAATAATAACATTAAAGCGAGACCAAATGACAAATTGTATTGTCATGTGTGGCGCAACCGCGCACCAATGCGGGCACTTAGTACATGCACTCATCGAGGCAGTACAGCAAAAACAAAAACAAAAGCAGGAGAGCAAAAACAGCCACGAGCACTACAAGCTATGTGTACGAAACCAAATTAAATGAAATAAAAAAATTTCGAAACAAAAAACATAAAATTGACATGTGTGGGTGTGCATTAGGGAGGGCCGATTTTTGTAGAGCCAAATAATTGTAAAATCGTGTATGCGAAAAATGTTCCACGGATCATTTTAAGCAACTTTGACTGAGGGATTATGGGTCTTAGTAAAGTCAAAAAACACTTACGTATTTCATTTCATTAGGACAACTGGAAAACTGTTGACAAATTTTTATAATTCCTAAAGAAGTTCACCTTAAAAATTACTGGCTCAAAAACGGTTTTAGAGGTTTAGAGATTTTACCATTTTTTGATTTCCTATAAAGCGACCCGCTCTAGTCTGCGTTTGTGACACGTCTAAGGCATACAAATATTAATGCACATGTAGTCGTAAACACATACATATATAGTACACATGTCAACTTGTCGGTGTGTCTTTGCGTAATGGACGCTGCTACTAGCTGGCATTCTTACATAGCGCGCACAGACGCGTGTCGGGTCCGCAAGGCCGCATCGCTCGTACTAATATTACTTGCTAAATAATGACGTTCATTGTCGTCACGAGCAGCGGCAGCGAAATATTTGTCATGTTGATGGACGCGTGTCGTCTCGTTTGCCGAAAGCGTGCACAAAACAGGGAAAATTGAGCTGAAGACACAAAATTGCGACATCACTGCTTATCTATATAACTATGTATGTGTGTGTGGTTGTATGAGTGTACCTAAGCTCCACAAAAACTTCTTGTAGGTATGGAGTTCTCGACATGAAAGTTAAAAAAAAAAAAATCACTCAAAATGCTCAGCCCTTGTTTGTTAAGCGGCAGACAGGCATGTTGCAAGCTCATGTGGCTGCAACAACGCACTGAACGCAGCGCAGATAAATCATTTTATTCCGCACACACAATGCCGCTTAATTAGATAATGTCAACTGGAGCTTCCGCCCGAATTTAGCTTTGAGTAAGTGGTGGCTGGCTGTGGCAAGCGCAGTACGCAAAGGCATATATACGTATATATGTAAATGTATACATACATGCAGCGAATGTGCGACCTATGCCTTTATAAAAACACACAAAGTGCGCTTAGTTGTTGCGGTTGCCAGCATTTTGATGCTATCAATTAAATTTAAATCAGCGCTTCAAACAAAAAGCAGTTTCAATGAGGCCGAGAGTGCGCTCACAAATGAAATACAAAAGCAACATATGTGTCTATATGTATTTATAACTATATATACACATGTTTTTATGTGATTAATTATCGCGCTGTCTATTTGATTTCTATTCACTTTGCTCCCACAACTAAGCGCTTGGAAAATTGTTACTTATACGCCCTGCTGGCGCTTTCAAATATGGCCTTTAAAATAATGATAACTCTAAAAGCGCAAAATTGCATTAATCTTCAAATTGGATTACTAAGTTTATGAAAATATTCTGGTTGTCAAGGGTTTTTCTCAATGTTATTTAATAATATTGGCGGTGTCTGCACAAATTGCGCACGGCAAAATGAACACTCGTTCGTGCATATATATTTATGCAAAATATATATGAATATATGTGTATACAAATATACCAATTGAGCATGTGCATAGCTTAATTTTTAGAAATAAAATTGATTGAATTTTGCTAACCTCACTTTGTCGTTGTTAATCAAAAATATATTAAAATATCACTATGTCTTAATTGATTTCTTTGGAAAGTGTAATTGCGCAACAAGGCAAATCAATGAGCATACATAAGTGTTAATTAAATTGCAGCTATACCAAAATTGGTTAATCAATTCTTGTTAGCTATTCTGAAAACCAAATATTTAAGTTTCTAATTTATCAAAGAAAAATTGTTTAGTTAATATAAATCGTATTTTTAAGTACGTACAAAGTCATCAGCATACTTTTCATTTACTTTTGAAAATTAAACCTCAATTTTCATTAAATTTCCCCAAAATTTATGAAACCAGATTTTTCAAGTAGCCTGTTTTAAAGCGGTACTTGTTTTTTGTCCCTAAGTAAGAAGAAATAGAAAACTGGAAGGTGGAAGAACTTCCTGTTACAATTAATAGCTCATACTTAGTGAGACTTTTTCAGAGGTCTATGGAACTTTTTTCCTGCCTATCGAGCAAAAAAAAAAAATATATTTTTATTTTATTTTTTTGACCCAGCCTAAGGTATGTATACATACCACATACTATGTAATATTTTCCATAAATAATCAGCATGACGAGTTAAGTGCAATTCAGTCTCATTGTGTGTCCATCCGTCTGTCAGAAATAAAGATTCGTAGAAGAGGACATCAACACTTCTTTCGAACTTTATAAGTGGCTTAATATGTACTCTTTCACCGTGATACCAGCTTTAAGTCTCTGGCCAGATCCTGTAGCTTTTGCTACTACTAGTTGTGTACCAATCAAACTCAATGACTAGCGACATTTGTCGTCTGAACTTCAAATGCGCCTTCATTAGAAGGAATTAAAGCCTTTAATATCTTTTTAATAACTTGCGTATTTACATTACTCATTCGACAACCAAATGGATAACAGTTTTGTCAACCTCTTCAGCTATTTCGTTTACCAGAAGTCTTTCCAGACCCTGAACCCAGTATATATGCTCCTTTTTCTTTTGCTTCCTGCTTTTAAGGAGACTCTCTAACGCAATGCGAAGTGAAATGATTGCCTTAATTGCTGCCAAGCTATCGACGTATATATTGATCTTCTTTATGTTCAAGCTCGCTGTTAATATCTGTCTCAAACAGCTTTCCTGACCGCAAAAACTTCCGTCTGGAACCTAAATAAGTCTTATAAAAACTGATTGGATAAGGAAAATCAACAACCGACCAGATATTCTACATGCGCAAAATCTCAGAAAAGACCTCTTTGTTGATTTCAAAGCTGCTTTCGACAGCACGAAAAGAAGCTGCCTTTATGCCGCGATGTCTGAATTTGGAATCCCCGCAAAACTAATACGACTGTGTAAATTGACGTTGAGCAACAACAATAGCTCCATCAGAATCGAGAAGAACCCATCGATACCAAACGAGGTTTCAGACAAGGTGACACCCTTTCTTGCGACTTCTTTAATCTGCTGCTGGAGAAAATAATCCGAGCTGCAGAGCTGAATAGAGCAGGTAAAATCTTCTTTAATAGTTTAAAGCTGGCGTACGACGATGACATCAATATTATTGGCCATAACAACCGCGCTGTTAGTTCTGCCTTCTCCAGGTTGAATAGAAAAGCGAAACAAATTATTCTGATAGTGAATAAGGGCAAGACGAAATAAATACTGTCATCAAACAAACAGTCATCGCATTCGCACGATGGTTTAACTTGAATTCCTGCCTACGAAGGCCTAACTCCACGGTGCTTTCTATTGCTAGAAGCACATAGATCAATACAATGCGTTGATCAGCGCCCCAAAGCACGAGTGTATGCATCTGCACTTATACCTTGGTTCGAAATGGTTGAGGTGGGACGCCCAAGCCGCCTTGGTCAGGTACGAAGCCGACCTAAAACCTCTGTCGTACTCTGGGTCCGGTACCCGGCCGCAATTCGACTCCACATTGGACAAATGCCCTTCCTGCATTTAGGTTTAAACCACAGCCACCACACCATCTCCACAAAGGGCCAAACCCAATCAGCAGATTGGAGTTCCCTCCAAGGGCTAACTGCTCCCTGTGGTACCAAGTTTATGTCTGCGGTCTGACAAATGTCACTTCAACGACAATGCCTCATATTAAGTACTATAATATGAAGCTTACAATGTAATTCAAGCTGCCACTGTTTACAGTCATAACTCTGAACTCACAGGTAATTTTTTCTATCTTTAAACAACTAGTAACAATATCAGCCTCGAAATCGAACGCAGAATAGCTCTTGTCTACAGGTGCTACGTCGAACTGAGTGGGCAATTAAGAATTAAAGTCCACTCTCGACAAACAAATATCAAATTCTACAAATCACCATAGCTCTGAGCGTATTCGACGGACTCTTCAATTGGAAGAAAGGAAGAACGACTGGCGAATATCGTGTATTCACATATGAGCCTCTAAGTGGAATAATAATATCACAGGGTAGTTGCCTACATATTTTATATAAAATATTTGTTTTCGATGGCCTTACTTTTCTCCAATAATTCTATATAGCTGCTGCTTTTTAATCCCCACAGATCTGATAAACCTTAAGGTTTTTAACAAACTGCTAAATCAACAAACAAATGAAGTCTCTTAAATATTTAATAACTTTTGTTGCATAAGGGAAAGCAGCAGCTAATTTTTCATCAAGCAACTCGGTTATCAACTTAACTTCTCGATAAATTCATATTAGCAATGCAAAGCCAATGAATAACAGTGCATTAACTCACATAATTAAATAGTATTTAAATGCTCCACTATGTCACAAAGTAATATGAAATATTAGCTGCTAAATAACTTTGCCACAGTCAACATATTGATGTAGCAAATCCACAAGAAAATTATGATAAATACGAAAGTCAGCAATGATTATACAGTTCAATGCATATTTAATATGCCCGAGCAAGCTTTAAGTATAACGGTAATACCAGCATATGAAAGGATTAACTCAGATTGATTACAATTACAAATATGCACAAACGCACATATACACATGTATGTAACTGTATATAGTATGTGCATGCATAATGCAATAAGCTGACAACATGTGAAATTGCATATAAAATTGTGGAGACTAGCGTTTTTGCTGACCATACCTCGGCTACGGCATAAATATTTTATAGAAAACCAAAATAAAGTCATTAAAATAATACTCACACAGGTTTATATAAATGTGTATGTATGTATGTACCAAAATGCATATGTACCGGAATAAAATATATTACATATTTAGAGCCTGGCTTGCATTTTGCCAATCAATATTGATCATTATTTAGTTGCCTGCAGCTGGTTGTGGCACACACACTAATCAACAGCAACTTACTTACTGGAAGTGCATTTAGTATTAATTTCCAAACAAGTAATTTATCGGTTTATAGATGTAATAAGAAATTATAATTATATCCACCTCAAATATATGTCTCCATAGTTTAACACTCAGATATTTATATAGGAGTAATGCATTGCTTTTGTGTCACATTTCAATTTCTCAGCAGAGTGTGCTCAATGAGGAAGAATGACAAAGGACTTTCACTCGAAGCCTGTACGTTTCTTCGCGGCTTGCAGTGTAGATGATTTTCCGTTATAACTCTTTATTTTTTGTGATATTCCATCAGTGTAAAACATTTCTGATTTCTCGGGGAAAAAATGCGACAAGTAATTTTCTTAGGCTTTTCGTGATGTCAACTTTATTCTGTTAAGGAAATTCTACTTTGACCAAAACAAATGGTAGTCAGAAGATGCATTGTCATGGCTATGTGGTGGATGCACCAAAATCTCCCAACCAAGTTCTCCCAGTTTTTGTCGAGTCATCAAAAATGTGTATGGTCTAGTGTTGTCTTGATGGAAGACGAAGCCCTTTCTGTTGATCCGATCTGGCCGTCTTTTTTCGATTTCTTGCTTCAATCTGATCAGATGTTAACAGTAAAATGTCGAATCAATCGTTCGACCAGGCTGGAGTAGCTCATAGTGGATGATTCCTTTCTAATTCCATCACACACTCAGCATAACCTTTCGAGGCGTCAATTCTGGCTTTACGACAATTTGTTGAGCTTCAACAGGCTTGGGCCATGAGCTTTTCGCACATTATTGTCGTATTTGATTCACTTTTCGTCTCCTGTTACCATTCGGTTCAGAGATAGTTCGATTTCATTTCATTTCAGCAAAGAATCGCAGCTGTTATTTCGGTCCACTACTTTTCTCATAGTCAATTCATGTGGTACCCAAACATCGAGCTTCTTTTTATAGCCGGCCGATTTTAAATGGTTCAAAACCGTTTGATGATGAATGTTAAGTCCCTTAGCGATATCATGGCTGCCGTTGTGACGGTCCTGGTCAATCTTTTCCATAATTTCAATACTTTTTCGTATCATCGATAGAAGACTTTACGCTCAATTTCTTACTCAGTCCGAAGTTAAAAAAAGTTATTCTGGGTTGAATTCTGAGACTGACGTTTCTTTTGGTGTTAATGGTGGTTCGAAGGTAGACAAAACTTTTTACGACTTCGAAGCTATGACAGTAAATGTGGGAGTCAAGTCCCGATTGCGATAACTATTTTTCTGATGATAGGAGATATTTCGTCTCTCCCTTCTTCAATACCAAACCCATTTGCTTAGCATCCTTATCCAGTCTAATGAAAGCAGATTATTGGCGTGGTTGTTGAGGACAAGTATATCGATGTCATCGGCCAGATGTCAGACCTGCAACTCGTATTAATTTTCAGCAATAAGTTGAAGAAATCGAACGATAGGTATTCTCTTTATCTGAAACTTGCTTGGTATCGAACAGCTCGGAGAGGTCCGTCCCGATTCCGCTCGAGCTTTTGGTGTTGCTCAGCGTCAGCTTACATAGCCGTATTAGCTTTGCGGGGTTACCAAATTCCGATATAGTGGCAAAAACGCAGCTCCTTTTCATGCAGTCGAAGGCGGCTTTAAATCGACGAACAAGTGTGTGCTTAACTTCCTTTCACGGGTCTTTCCAAGACTTGGCGGTGAAAGTCGGGCAGATAGTAGATTTTTCAGGGCTATTGACACACTGATAAGATCCAGTCATTTTGTTGACAGTATTCTTTAGTTTTTCAGACAGTACGCTCGATAGAACCTTATATTCGATGTTGTGGAATTGCTATTCGAACCTCATCATCAATGGAACATCTATTTAATTATTAATTTCACTTGGATTATTGTTCAAAAATAATTTCTGATTTCTTCAATTTCGCTTTTAATTTCGCAAACATTACAAACATTACAAGAAGCATTTAGAAATGCTCAAAATGCTACGAAAGATGCCAGATGATTTATGTTATGCATTGGAGCGAAATTCACATAATGACAACGAATATGCAATTAAATGCGTATATAGTAATAAACTTAACGTTAATTGAACAAAACTGGCACAACTATGCAGGCAATACTGTAGAAATATTTGCACGTGAATGCCAGGCATTTCCACAAACGTGATGCGCCACACTCATGTAAGACAACATAATAAATTCTTAGGATATATGTATGTATCAATTAGAAAACCGGCTCATGTGAGTCCAGCATTGCCAACTGTTATAACAATGCATTAATTGCACAAAATGCAAATGCTATCAAAACAACAACAACACGCATAAGCTTTTGCATAGACCATGATGGCAAAGCATACATTCAAGTATAATTGCAGCCGAGTTATTCTTATAATAGAACTTGCAACATAAAGGATACCAAGAACAATGCAGCAATTCAGTGCTTGTTATCGCAGCAGTGGACTACAAAACCTCTCAGCCGCCGATGTCGACAACAATATGCCATGGTATACTTAATCATACTTGACCACACAAATAAACAATTAAGCGAGACAAATGTTACGAGATGATACTTAAGCAGCATTTTGCAACAATAATTTACGTAAGAAATGCAAATATACCTAAGTGCTTAGACGCTTGCATATGTAGCTAAGGTAAAGGTGTGGAAGTGAAGTTCCAGAGTAAAAGACCCAGTAGGAAAGACAGCATTTACGGTATTGATGTTAGCTGTTTTGCGAGAAATCTTGAAATATCGTCGGTAGAAAATATTTAAGAGGACTTACAGTTAAATTAAAAATATATTTAAGGAAAAGTTGCCACCTGTTTAAAATTTAAATACATAATTCTTTAAAAAAAATTAATTCTTAACTGCTTAATGAATTATCTAAACAACATATTGTTTTTTTTTAACAAAACTTTAAACAAGTGGCAACTCTTCCCTATATATATGTGTATATACTTTTCTTAAACGCCCTTTATCTGATAACAATATTACAATAATACGCCGCTATTATTAAAATTATTATCTAAAAACTGTTTAAATAAGTGGCAACACCATCAAAATAAATAAAATCCTTAAACATTCTTTTTAAGTTAATTCCCTTACCAACTTACTTTGTTGCCTAAAAAATCAAAAAAAAAGTGGTAACTCTAAAAAAATATCACGGTTGCAATTTTCAAAACCACTTATTTTTGCTATAAAGGCTTAGTGTCCGCTTTAGGTTGGATTTAACTTGCCAACTTTCAAAGAAGTGGCAACTCTTTGGCAAATATTGGAATTTTCTAAATCATTTATTTATTTTTGTGATCATATCTTAATGTTATTTTTATAATTTTAATTCTGAAATTAAATTCTTAAACTGATGGCAAGCCTGTCCAAAATTTTTTCAAATGTCGATTTTTTCAATTTCATTTATTTTTTTAACACTAAATAATTGGATACTCGTCAAAAATAAAAAAAATTTTAAAGTTTTTTATACCAGTTATTATAATGGGCAACTCTTCAAAATTTAAAACCATTAAAAAATTTGAACCTCTTTGCTTACTGCATTCTAATATTTCGTTTATAACACTAATTTTGAAAATAAATTGCATACAGGTGGCAACCTTGTTTAACAATAATTTCAATTGTAAGTTTTCTCAGTTTCTTGAGTAATTTATAACTATTTCTAAATTTTTATTGAGCAAAACTTTCAAATACGTGGCAACCTGCCAACTTTCTAGTTTAAAAGATTTGCTAATTTAGAGGCAATTCAGGTCGATTCAGACTGTAACTATGTACATATATAGCACAACCACTGTGTTTATTTGCGTGAAAAATCTGGCATCTCTGTTCTACCAACCCTGCCTCGTATGTGATGTTTGCCTTCCACATCAAAACAAGCAACAAAGCTGAACGTTTCCTATTGGGTTCACACACGTGTCACATTTCATAAGTACACGTTTTGATGAAGCTGGCAAATATTTAGAAAGTATAAAATCACTGTGTGAAAACGATACAACGGTACAATGGGAAAATACTTGAAAGACATTATAAGATTTAATTCTTGTGAATATATTACATATGCTTCAGTATAATTATAAAAGCATATTTACATAATTGGCACTGTGTCGGATTGTAGCCACAAGATAATTGCTTGAAACACATGTTATAACCTCTTATGTGTGTGTGCACGGAGAGTTATTCTACGCAACAATTATACGCCTTTTTGTCAAATGAAGAATTTGTCTAAACTGGAAGATCTGATGGAAAAAAAAAGTAAAAAATAGTTTCAGCGAAGACGAGAAATGTTGAACATAGTTATTAATATTACATTACTCTAAATGGTATAGTTGTATAAGGTAATAGAATATATAATATTAAATAGAAATATCCATTACACTCTCTAAGCAATAATTAATTTTTATTGGTGAAAAAGATTTGATTGTTAAAACTAAGAATTTTCTCTCTGATTTCTATTTGTGTCCCGTTATTTCTCTCTCAAGGCAAATCCCAAGAAATGCTGCATTGTTTCTATGGTGCCGGCCCTTGCATTTAAGATGATAACGATTTATTTTAAGAAAATCATTTTCTCCCATGAAGCTCACTTTCATCTGAATGGTGTGGTGAATAAACAAAATTTTCGATTCTGGTGCGAAGAAAATCCACAAAATATTCATAAAAAGCATTACATTCACCTAAATTAACAGTTCGGTGTGGTTTTTTTGTCTAGTGAAATCATCAGTCCTTACTTCTTTCGAAATGAAGCTGGTGACACCATTACTGGCAAAGGAGAGCGGTATAGATTGATGATAAAAAACTTTTTGTGACCGCAACTGGAAGAAGTGGATCTTGACAATATATGGTTCCAACAAGACGTAGCTACGTGCCAAACAGCACGTGCAATAATTGAATTATTGCGAGAAAAATTTGGAGATTCGATTATTTCAAGAAATTGTGACCTTGAATGGCCTCCAAGAGGTTTTAACGGTGTTACGTTAGATTAGTGCTTGTGTTTGAAGTTGTTGAAATTTGGCTCACAACAATTAATTTTCATTAGCTTATTTTATTTTGTTTATCCTAATAATTTTATTAAATAAACATTTTGAAATAGGTGGCAACTCTGTAAGTTGATATTTTGAAAATTCATAATTAAGCTACATTAATTCGATGGCAAATTGTGTAATAATTAAACCATCCTTTCCGTTTAATAAAATTAAAATTCTGAAGGAGGTGGCAACTCTGTTAAAAAATCTATTCCTGATTTCGAAATTTTTTAATGAATTTTTTAGTTGCATTAACTTGATATCAATTTTATTCAATTAAAATCTTCAAATAGGTGGCAACACTGCTATCATGAAAATCAATCCTTCCTAAATTCTTTTGATTTTACATTTTATAATACTTTTTTATTCTCACAATTTTATTGAATTAAATTTTAAAAACAAGTGGCAACTCTATTTTAAAGTATATTTCTGCTTTTCTTATATTTTTAAATGTATTTCTTATTTCCAAGAACTCGTTAGCAGTTTTATTGAACTAAAATTCCTAAGCAGGTGACAACTGTGTTAGTAAATAGCTTGATAATCAATCTTTGAACTAAATCTCGTTGATGGTGCATTACTATATATTATATGCATTTTATACATCCATTAAATTAAAATTTTAAATTATCAAGTATTTTTAATAATTTTTATCATATTTGCAATAACTCATTATCAATTTTATTTAAATAAAATTCTCAAATAGGTGGCAACGCTTCTATTTGATACCATGAAAATCAATCATTAAACTAAATTTCTTTGTTGATACATTTTATTGTATTTTCTTTTTTCATTTAAATAAATTTAATTAAAAATTTCAAATAAGTGGCAACTCTATTTAAGAATATGTCTGCTTTCACAATACTTTTTAATCAATCTTTTATTTGCACCAGCATGTTATTAGTTTTATAGAAATAAAATTTTCAAATAGGTGGCAACTCTTTTGAAAAATATATTCGACCACCAACTTACAAAATCTTTATAATAACTTTTTTCTTATTTGCAATAACTCATTATAAATTTTATAGAATTAAAATTCTCAAATAGGTGACAAACTAACAACTTTTTTGAATAAAATAAAATTAATTAATTATAATTTGCAACAAGAAATATGCCGCAAAGCAGCGGTAAATTGAATAATAAGTGCACAAACCACAAGCAATTCAAGTTCACAAATAATGCCGGCTGTCATTTTGTTTGCGCCTGCCATTGTAAAACAGTTGCACTTTTGCGAATATATTGTCGTCACACTACCGTAATTTGTTGTTTGGCAATGCCCTGGCTGACATGCAGTTGTCATTGTTTCGTCTCGCCTTGTCTGCGACAAATTATCATCAACAATGTCGTCACCAGCTCCTCAATGTCATTATGCACATCCGTCCGTCCGTCTGTCCACTTGTCATTGTCAACGCAGACGCGTTGCGCGTTGCGCGCTTTTAGGCTAACAACCCAGTCAAATGGGCATACACACAGGCACACACATATGTAATACATATGTATGTACAAACACATAGCAACAGCTCGCTGTTTGAATGCCCGTTTTGTTTATAATTTAGTTGCAGACAAGTGGCAACTACACACACAAGTACGCATGTGAGCGCATACGACGGCAAGAAACAATGCCTTGCCACATGCGCAAACAAAGCCAAGCAATTACAGACACATTTGATAATGTTTAGTGAAGTTCACATACACAATTATATTTATGTGTGTGTGTGTGTGTTTCACGAGTGAGCGTTGCTGATTTGCATAACTGCAGCCTTTGCCGTTGCTAGCTCAGCTCTTCAGAGAGCGTTGACTTGCTGCACGAATTGCCGACAGCGCTTTGGGGACTTCAAAAGAACTCTAGCAGTGTTTGTTGTTGTTGCAACAATGAATCGTATAAATTATAACCATGACAATGACAACGCCGAGGAGCAGAATTTAATTTAATGTGAATACAATTAATTGAGAACCCTCAGCGCAGCTCTGAGTGGACTTGGCAAAGCACACAAGTTTTCACTATTTCAATTTTAGTCGGTCCACATGGAATACATTGTGCTATATTCATTGCTTCATTTCGACTTGAATGCCTCTCTAGTTGCACAGTGGCACTGTGTCTATGTGTGTGTGTGTGTATGTATTGTGGCAAAGTGATGTAGACAGTTGCTAACTTGCAAAGCTTTGAGTGAATTCGCTGCGGAGTAACGAAGTGACACTTAATTTGCTCGTTGGTCATGGACTTCTTGCACTTTTCCATTATTAAATGAGCTGGAGATTGTTGAAAGCTTTGCAGTAATCAAGTTTGCGCATATGAATTTTTCAATAAACAAGCATCGTGATTTATTCGCAAATTATTGAATAAAAAAGCAACTTTAGCAATAAATTTTAACACAACAGTTATGTTAATATGAAACAATTCATTCACAATCAGAGGCTCAATAGATTAAAACTTGATTGATTTCAAGCGTCAAACGTTCAATCTGAGGCGAAGTATACACAGACAAAAAAATATAAAATACAGTTGAGGGCCTACAACTCGAAGCTCTCCATAACTCGAACTCTTGAATGGAAATAGAAGTCGAATTGCATACATTTTTTTTTTTTTTTTTTTTTGAAGTTTTTTGAGTTCATAAATGTTTCATCAGCTACAGCTGTTTTTATCATTTTAGTAAAGGGTGGTGGTTTGACCGCTACATTCCTATACTACAATGCAAAAAATCTTATGTGTTGCTTTTAGCTACCCAAAAATAGCAAGAAACAGCGCCTAGCGGCAAAGTCATTTTTATCATAAGAATAAGGCGCTGATGAGGCTGTAAAGGAAGTAGGAAAGCGGGCGTTGTTGTGCCCACTTTAAAATCATGTTGATATCGAAAATTATTTGAATATTAAACAAAAAATTAACAATAAATAGGAGTGTTGCCTAATTATTGAATTTTTTTTCAATTTTCAATTGTTCATAAAATTTTTTTTGATGACTCATGCCCAGCTCTTGACCGATGCTACGGCTGCTACTATGCCGGTCTCTTTCGACCAATCCAGCGATTTTATCGCAATTTTCGACGACAGGCCTTCCAGAGCGTGGCGCATCTGTGACCACCTCTACACCAGAACGAAAATGTTGAAACCATCGTTGTGCGGTGGTAATGGAAACTGTATCGGGTCCGTAAACTGCACAAATTTTATTGGCTGCTTGAGATGCATTTTTGCCTTTATCGTAGTAGTACTGTAAAATATGCCGTATTTTCTCTTTATTTTGCTCCATGTTTGCGAAGCTATAACTCACGAACGACTTGAAAGAAACGGCAATCAATCAAACACGTGTTAGCGCGTGAAATGAGCTTTCCAAAAAGGTATAGCATGACCCGATGCGACGAACAAAACTAGAACTACGCGCTATCAGCGTCAGCAAGCCGCACGACTTTTTTGACAACCTAATATATGTTAGATGCGACCGATAATTCATAAACTAAAATGCTATTGTACAAAATTACTTTGTTTGTTGCTATGTCTTAGAAAGCTAGACAGACAATAAAACTCAAACTAAAATACCTAAGCTGACAAAGTTTTAAGGGTATTCCGATTCAACCCGTAATTTGGAGGTGTTGAAGAACCTTCGTGTATTAAATATAAATCTGTCTACTGAATCTATCTATTGGACTTTTCCACATGCAAGCACGGCATATCACATGTTTGTAGATTTAATCCCTTCAAAACCACTTCGAACAACAAAATTTATGTGAAGTAATATATTCGACTGAGGACGCGAAAATATACTGTCTTCATCATTATCATCTCATTAGATTTATCGGAAACATCCAAAACACCTAAGGAAAAACAGCAAAGATCATATAATATATAAGTATATATACAAATGCTCAACAAGACAAGCTGAGTCGGTTTAGCATTGTCCGTTCTTTTTTTCTTGTATTTGCAAACATGTGCCTTAGTTTTAGAGATATTGATCTAAAATTTTGCACCCGTCCTTTTCGCACCAAGATGCTGTTCATTTGCCGGCACAACCGATATCGGATCACTATAGCATATAGCTGTCATACACACTGAAGGATTGAAATAAAGTGCTTGTATGGAAAACTTTCTTATTTGACGAGATAACTTCAGAAAATTTGACATGACATGTTGAAAAAAGCAACGGTCCAATATTCGAAGAAATTGTTCAGATCGAATCGCTATAGCATATAGCTGCCATACAAACTGAACGATCAAAATCATGCTCCTGTATCAAAAACTTCTTTATTTCTCGTGATATCTACACGAAATTCGGTACGAATTATTATTCAAGCCAAGATTACAATCTGCCGAAGTTTTTGCTATATCTGACTATTTCAACATATAGCTGCCATACTAACTGAAGTCTCAAAATCCACTTCTTGAATGACATTGTTTGTGTTTTTAAATGGTATTATAGTTGCCACTTAAGATTTTTTTGTTGTTGTTTTTTTTATATTATTTATTTATTTATTTTTATTTTTTTTTTATTTATTTATTTTTTTTTTTGTTTCGTTTAAGTAATACAAAAATATGCTGCCAAAAAACAGATTAAATTTAAAGTGCGCAAGGGAAGGTAAGCTGAAAGAAATACATACAATGTGCTACAACTTAATATACCGCTGTCTGTTATTGAAAGTGAAAACATTTAATGACTGTAAAATAAAACCAATTATTTTTCACTTTTTTGATATATGTAAATTATATTTTAATTCAAAATTAATGAATAAAACCATTAAGCAATTAGTGAGGCATGGAAAAAATATAGTTATATAAATATTTGCGGGCACTGCAGCGTTTTTGGGCATATGCTGCATACATATTTACACTTTAGTTACAGACAGGCATATATACAGGTACTGTGCAGTTCATATATATAAGTATATATATATGCATATATATATATTCTAAAAAAACGAACAAAATTGATTTTTTGTGGTTTTTTAGCTTACATTTGTTATATATATATTTTTTTCGAAGGTTGGTTTCAATTTCACCGCATTTACGCAAGTTCGGCAAAGTCGCCCATAGGCCATTAATATTGTTGGTGGAAAATACAAAGAAAGTAATATATTTTCGCTGAACTCAATAGTGATTTGTGTGATTTCTATCATTGAATACCACAAATGAGTGTCGCACGCACATTATCACTGGATATTTCACACATACACACATATATACAAGCATGTATATCACTCTGTTAATAGCTCGATATTTGCTATTTTAAGCAAAATGAAATTGAAATTGAAAGGCAATGAAAACATTTGCATTGCGCTGGTGTTAAAAATACGCCACTACGCTTCAAGTGAATTGTATAAATATTTTTATTAATTTGCTTAATGTACTTAAAAATATTGAAATAATTAAAAGCCGTGTGTGGCAATGCATGCAATATGCGCAACACCTCCGAAGGCGAAACTTGCAATTTAATTTATTTACATTTTTTTCCATGCAAGCAGCTCGATGTGGTTATTACAAACGCACGCATCATATAAACCATATGTACATATGCAAGCAAAAGTCCCTTGGCAAATATTACGTATACGCCATGTATGCCGAATTGACTGCAATTAAAATATTAAATGTTAACATAACTTCAGCACTAATTAGTAGACAGTTTTTGACGCGCCACCACCTCCAACCTCCGCCACCAGCTGCTGTCACTCAATCAATGCATGCACACATACACTTCCACACATATACACATATCAGCAATTTATATTTTTATGCTGATATGTTGTAGTTGGTGCACTCAAAGCGCTCCCGGCGGCAATCAATTGTGTTGCTCCTCCCTTTGCGCTTATTAACCACTTGCTCATTATCATACGTTTCATTACTTTATAATTAAAACATTTTAAAATGATTGCATTTTTTCCAGTTCGCCAAGCAGAACTCGTCATAAGTATTCATTAACAACGATACAAAAAAACCACTTTGTAATTGTAAATATTGCATAAATGAGTTGTTATGTGTACGAGTTCATGCATTAATCACGGATATGTTATAATTTATGCTCGCAGATTGGCTATGTGTGTCACACTAATTATCTGCGCAATCGCAAGGGCAGTGGAAATTACACATCTATTGACTCCGTTTCGCATTCATCTTGGTCGAAATGGGGTTTGCGTGAAAGTAAAAACCAGCATCAATGAATGGTCGTTGTCAAATTAGATTTGCGATATGAATTATATATAAATTACAGGGGGAAAATATTTTATTAAATATTTTCAAGATTTCGGTAAAGTTTATCAGAACTTAAGCTACATTCAATTTTTTAGTGGCTTATGACATATTTTTAGACACAATGACAATTTAAAATGCGAAAAGTAAGATAAAATTGTACAGTTTATGAACAGTGAAAGCCTTGAAGACGCTACACGTGAAGGACGTCCAAAGCGCATCAACACCAGAAATCGCAGCCAAATACAGGATATGGGATTTTTGAAGATCGTCGAATGAGTGTGAGAGATTAAGTGGAGGCTCTACACATCTCATTAGGTGGTGTCAGCTATATTGTAAGCGAATTTTTGGGTTTTAGAAAGCTGTGTGCACAATGGGTGCCGCAAACGCTAACAATGGAACAAAAACACATTCGAATGAGACTTTCTCAGCAACATTTGGAGCATTGTAAAAAGGATACAGTAGACCCTGGGCGTCGATGCATCACTACGCATGAGACCTGGGTCTATCACCATGATTCTGAGTCAAAACAAGAAGCTAAAGAGTGGTGTAAACCTGGTTACTCGGCTAAGAAACGACTTCGTGTCCTGAAAATGGTCAAGAAAGTTATGACATCAGTTTTTTTTAGGAAGCGAGAGGAATTTCGACTGTGTATTACTTGCAAACTGATAAAAAAAAAATTAGTTCTGAAAATTATTGCAACCTTTTAGACTAGTTGAAGCAAAAAATTCGTGAGAAAAAACCTAGTTTCCAGAAGAAAAAAGTTCGAATTGTCGGAGCATCCACCATTTTCAACAGATTTGGCCCCAGCGACTTCCAATTGTTTCCAGAACTCAAAAAACTTATGCGTGGCAAACGGTTTTCATCAAACGAAGAGGTCATAATGGCTGTTGAAGCGTATTTTGGAGCACTCCGGATTCTCGCTTCAGGGGTGGGGTCCACAGATTGGAGAATCATTGAAGCAAGTGTATTAATGTTCAGTTAGATTATACTCATTACAAAGCATATTTTGAATCATAAAATTTTGTGTTTTCTTATCAAACGACAACACTTATTGAACAACCTAGTATGTATATATCTATGTATCTTAAAATGGACAGAAAATGAGTAAAACTTACAAACAAAAAAAAAAAAACCTATGCTGCTATCAATCCTTTCCAATATAATAATATTAGCTTAAATTGCTTATAAAAATTTCCTTCAAGCGCGTCAGCTCTTATACGTTAGCGAAAATTCATATTCACCCAGTCCTTTGCTGATATAAATTTAAATAGTTTTCATGATACCTTCTTGAAAATAACAATAATTCAAGCTAAGTAGCTTGATGAATTTTCTTGTGCTGGAATCCAGCACTACAGACAACTTTATTTCTGGAACCTGAAAAGCCGATCAGCCGCAACCTATTTGAAAAGGTTTCGAAATGGGGGCTTTTTACCAAAGATGCCTTCTTTGCCCACCCTACCGTTAAAATCGCTAACCACAATTTTTCATAAGCGCGGTCCTACTGCTCTTAAAAGACATCTTTGATCATGTCGTCCTTATCTTCCGTCGAGAGCAAATCAGTGTTATGTTGAAAAATATTGCTCTGATGTGGATTGTAGTTAGACCGTCATCCACCGGAGTGAATGCGAAGGCTCGACAACTGAGACTTTTTCCCACCACGAATCCCACATCAAATTTGCGCTATTTTATATGGCCGCAGTAGTAAATGTCACAAATACTCATTCGTCGCCGTCCATCGCATTTCGCGCGACAGACAGTCACCCGAATTTCAACTCTTCTAGTCGTCTAAACGTACAAGGCTATATATATCATCATTAACAGATCTCTCCGATCTTCAAACTTAGATAATTCTTGTCTCATACATATGTATAAGGAACTGTCGACAATTTACTAGTCGATTTACTAATCAATTGTGTAATTCAAAACTTCGGCGAAATTAATTTAAATAGTTTTTCTTTTCAAAACTTTTACTAAACGCGCTTCCAGAACCAGGCAGAGAAGCCCGATTTTAGATGAGTTACATCCTTAGCAGATGTGACAAACTACTTAGTTGTGTCAACAACCGAATTTGTATATTCATTCAAGTGCTGAACTTTATAGTATTACGCTTAATACTGGCATCTTTTTAACAATCTGATTATATTAAACTTGACCACGCCAAACTTTATAAAAATTTTAATAATTCATCCATTTATTCGTAGTCAATTTCACTGGCACTCTGGAGTATAAAAGCTCAAATTCATGCATAGCAGCGCAAATTGCTGCAAATAACCATTATTACACCCATTTATATGTTGTAGTCTTTATATAAGTATGTAGTTATAGCTTTGTTTCGCAGTCAGCACACATGTGTGTTAATGTAGGTAAGGATGGAGAAGAGTGTTGCTACGAGGCGTCGAATGGTCAGTTTACGGTTTACAAAGACGGTGTCGAATAGGCGCATAATTCACATGCATATATGAATCATATATAGTTACATACATACATATATATATGTCTGAGCATCTGATGGCAGCACTCTAATGAGCTGCGATTGCAACAATAGACTCCTGTGCCTATGACGGCCTAACGATGCTGCCAGATAACAAACGATAATGAGTGCAAATATGTAGCGTGTGTGCAGCACACATACACGCACACTATATATATGTGTGTACAAATAACGGTGCATATGAGTTACATCTCCGCTTGCATTTCCCTTCAGGCATCTTTGAGGTGCATACATCGCGTTGCTGCCACAACCACAGGCAGTAATTTGCCAAATTAACATTAATCAAGTGGATAATAAACAAAACATGAATGCGTTGGTCGCTGTGTGGTGAAGTGAAATTGTGTTTCTGTGAGAATCTATATAAGTTATGAGCGAATGTGCGCTTATATTGAGATCATATAAACGTGGATCTACTTGAATGATTGTTTCTTTGTTTTTTTTTTTTTTTTTTTTTTTTTTTTTTTTTTTTTTTTTTTTTTTTTTTTTTTTTTTTTTTTTTTTTTTTTTTTTTTTTTGAGTTATGAGTTTTCGATAAAGTCTCCAACAGTGCTTCATAACTGCTGAACAGAATCGGATAATAATTATTCGCTGGAGTCGAAGGTTTAAGAAATAGCTTGGTATTTACTCTCATCAGTAGGTGGGCCAGGCTGAATAAGAAAATATTTGATTTAGAGCAACATTAAAGAATATATAACGATATTTTCAAACTCTCGTAACTTTTATGTTAACGTTTTATTATTTAGAGTTTGTTAACGAAAATCTGGCAAAAAATTCAGTCTTGAAAAAACATTTCTGGAGGAACGTAGACCAAAACAATAAAAGAAGGGCTAAGTTCGGATGTAACCATACTTGCAAAATTCAAAGATTAGAAAATCCTTTTAGATCTTGGCAAACTTTCACATTAAAGAATAATGCGAATGAATTCAATATTCGTTATTCGACAAAAGCCTGAAAAGTTTCCGATCGTATATGGTATCTTATAACATTGACAGACTTCATCGTTAAACCGGAGTAATGAAGTGAATGCATTAGTGAAAATAACTCCGTTGCAAACTCCCTTTTAATCCTGAATACAATTGCAATGTTTATCTTCTATCCATTTTCATTGAAAATATTATAAAAATTACCATCAGCTGTTTACGATAATTTCAAACTCGCATAACTGCCGTCTGTCACCTACAAWTTTGGATCTGATTAAGTGCGCAGTTAATCCGGGTTAATCCTGCCGTCTGCCAAGGTTATTATAAAGTTATTTTATTGATCGTAGACTCACTTAGTCTTCTTACTATATTCTTACGTGCTCGAAACATTCAAAGGGTATTCCCTTTTAAGGGAATCATCACGAGTGTTGGCTTTTTTAGGTTGATCGGAAGTTATTTATAGTGGCATAGACAAACACAGAGCAACCAAATTTTTACTATACACTTATTAAGCATTTAGTGTAATTCAAAAAACAAATGGCATATGAATCTGTACAGGGTAGGCTATTGCCGGAACAAGCATCTTTTACAAATCTTGAAAATATTTTTTTTAATGCTTCTAAATATTAAAATCCAAAACCTCATAATTTATTGCGACTACTTTTTATGGAAAAATAAAATAAATATATAGTTTCGAAAAAAAAAATTCAGTTGTGCAGGTCTTAAAGGCCTTATTATCTCACTTTTGTAATTCGCCAACTACATGTTTTTCGGAAAATTATTTTACCAGCACATACTATGAAGCTCTAGATTTGATTTTCGCAAACAATATCGATTTTTGTAAACCGTCATACGGGAAGAACCCCTTAAAGCTTAAGTACTGGCTATTTGAGGAAAAGTAAACCAAATGATTGAAAAACATTAAATTGGGCACATTAAGTTCAGATCGAGCTCAATTTCATACACATTCAGCACTAAAAAGTAAGGAAGGGCTAAGTTCGGCTGTCACCGAACATTTTATACTCTCGCATGATAAAGTGGTAATCGAGATTCCAGGCGTGGTTGTGAACCGATTTCACCCAAATTTAGTAAATGTCATCAGGGTGTTAAGGAAATATTATATACCGAATTTCATTGAAATCGGTTGAGTACTTCCTGAGATATGGTTTTTGGTCCATAAGTGGGCGATGCCACGCCCATTTTCAATTTTTAAAAAAAGCCTGGATGCAGCTTCCTTCTGACATATCTTCCGTAAAATTTAGTGTTTTTGACGTTTTTTGTTAGTCGGTTA
>NW_017534406.1:2236707-2239449 GCF_001853355.1 Bactrocera latifrons
AATCGGTTCACAACCACGCCTGGAATCTCGATTATCACTTTATCATGCGAGAGTATAAAATGTTCGGTGACACCCGAACTTAGCCCTTCCTTACTTGTTTTATATGAGTTATTGAGTAATCATTTTATTATTTAATATTAACTTCCTTCGATTTGTAAATCCTGTATACTGACGTATCGAACAAAAGATTGGTATATAACTCAAATAAGCTGGGGCCAAATACAAATGAACTGGCAAAAAAAAAATAAAATTGAAATATCAGTCAGATTTACTTTTATATCCAATTAATTTAACCGTTCTTTAAGAACAAAAACCTGGTATAAAGCTCCTTTTTGGGAATATCGATCATAAATTTTGTACACGTTCTTTTTTTCACCAAGTGGCTTCTCATCTGTGAAAGGCGCCCATATTGGACCTTTATTTAATACAGATGTCATACACTTTTTACAATCGGAGTTAAATTCTTGTATAGAAAACTTTTATATTTGACAAGATATCTTCACGAAATTTAGCAGAGATTATTCCCTAAGGCAACCGTTGAATCTCTGAGGAAATTATTTTGATCGGGGTGCTATAGCATATAGTTGTCATAGAAACTATAATTTATATAACTGTCATACATATTGATACTTCAACACCAAGTTATTGAATCGAAAATTAGATTCTTGTAGGGAAATTCTTTCATTTGTGAAGGGTATGCTTGCTTTAGTCGTTCATCAGAAGTAGAGAAGTTACTAACGAGCTTACGAAGTACAGTGTGGAGTTACCATTGTGATAGTAAACCACTTCTTCTTCTTCTTATTACTTTCTAAAGTGTTCAAAGTATATTTTTTTAATAAATTTATTACTCCCGAAAAAAATACTCAATATTGTATAAAACCAATTTATTGCTTGTGTACTTTGTGCGGCGTTGAGTTCTATTTACCTTTCCACTTTCATCGATTTGCATAAATTGTAATTAATTTGCGAAATGTAAACAGCGCAAGTAATCAGCTTAAGTACTGGCAAATGCCTGTGTAAATAGAAATTGCGCGAAAAAAGCGCCACGCAGGTGAAGAACAGAATACATAAAATAAATAACGACAAATCTACACAACAACACAAATACATACACAAAACTAACTTAGAGGAGAGAACAATCGCACACAGAGTGTCTTGAAGAATAAATGAATTTTTTTTGTTGTCGTCTTTCTTTCATTTCCTTGTTGCATGCATTTAATGCTCTCAAATACCAACTCCTGTTGCGTAATGCTGGCGCTACTGCCTTTTAATGAAGATGCACTAGTTTACACCATTTTAGYAGCATTTCAAGCGCCACCACCACCAAAAACGAGTAGATGAAGAGCAGGGCGGAGTAGCCATAAGTAGCGGAACAAAAATTATTCAACAGCAGGCACACAGCTACACACATACCTGCAAATCTACAGAAAAGCTAGCAACTTCTACAAACGCAGCGTTATACTTTTTGCACGCCACAACTTTTACAATTTCATGAAATTTGCATTCCACCTCTTTTGAGTAATCACTAACACTAAAAAACAAGCGCTTGTGCCGGCAAAGCGCTATCATTAAAAATGTGAGTGCTGATACCGGCATTACATTGTTTCGGCCCCCGAAATTCACGTGCCGAACCCGCAAACTTATGCAGTTCGTGACTATGCATTTCGTGAGATATTCATTTACATTTTATTTCTGATTTTTTTTTTACGCTTTTTGCACACATTTCTTTTCACCAACTTTTCGCAGCAAAATAGAAATATTTAAATCTTGCTTATTTTCCTCGCTCTTTTACGCCCTCTTTCGCTATAGCAGTGTACCTATTAATCAGTTTTGTTTTTTCGCCCATTTATTTCTCTCATTCACCTCATTTTACTTAGCGCACCACCACAAACAAGTGGTTTCTCCTGCTCCTCCTCCTCCTCGCCTGAAACTGTGCTACGCTTCGCTCGGATCTGCTGCTGCAGCGTGCATTAAATGTTTTTGATTCGCTACACACGAATGGCTGGTGTAATTCAAGGAGTGCCGGCACCAATTCTCATGATTATTATTGCTTTTATTAAGTTATGCCGTTATTACTGATAAAGTGATTAAATTTCAAATAATTTGTGGCTAAGGATGGTTGAAAAAGTTGGAAAGTTTGCATTGAATGCAGTGAATCAATAGTGAATGGTGCGAAATTCGTTCGAAAAAATAAGTTAATACGGAGTAAATCATAAAAAAAGTTAAATTAAGGGTTTAGCTTTTTTCGCTCCGTTGCAAACTTTTACTTTTTCATATTAATTAAGTTGCTTTACGATGGAAATTTATTAAATTTAACTTTTTAATTTCACTTCGTGGTTATTTCCACAGTTTTGCGCACTACTTTCGACGTTTTCGATGTTTAAGTAACGGCATAAGTTAAGCAAGTTCAGAGATTAACGTAAATGGCTGCACAGCTTGCCATAACATATTCAAACAGAATTTTGAGTGGACGTTTTGAATTATTTTGTGAAATGGAAATTGTTTTCGATCAAAAAGATCACTGTAGATTGGCGAATGGAACATACAGCTGGCATAAATGAATAGTGTTACTTTATCAAAAAATTATTCCAAGTTTTTTACTGAGCTCAACTCTAAAAACTGCGTTTTAAACAATCTAAAAAACAACTGGTATAAATTACAATCGACAAGCATAAATGAATATTGAAATCTTATCAAGAGTTTATTTAAATATTTTCTACTAAGCTGAAATCTACAAACCGC
>NW_017534406.1:2239464-2252574 GCF_001853355.1 Bactrocera latifrons
CGCTCAGAGACAACACTAGAGAGTGGCTAATCGAACAAACAATAGATAAATTTTAATCTACCGGCATAAATGAGTAGCAATACTTTCTCAAAGGATTCTTTCAATCCTCTTCTTTTGCTTACTCTTTAAACTTTTGTTTTTGTTGGAATGTAAATTTGTAGACAAGATGTAGTGAAGACCAAAAAAAAAAATATTGTCAAGAAGACATCTAAAATTGTAGAAAAGCCACTGTGAACTTCTTAGAAGTAACTTAGAACAGATGCAGACAACATGTTTTCGAATAAGTCTATAATCTAAAATCTACGAGAGCAACGTACAAAATACAGCACATTTCTAACTTCTTTTGAGGGTTTTTGAAGCATTTTCTTCGAAACTATATTAGGCGACACTGATAATGTTGATTCACTGATTAACTGTGTTTATTATTTTCTAAACAGCATCATCTAGAGGAAGACGAAGAAGGCTAATATGGAAATTGTCATTCTTCTCTTTGACTCTGACTCGAGGCTCAGTTCCGGATTGTTTGTTTTTTTTTTTTTTTTGCATCGAACTAAATTTCTTTTTATTAAAATTGTTTCACAATAACAATAGTTTTTTCATAATTCACAAGCTAATGATCTACCAGCTCTCAAATCTATAAACGCGCCTTTTGAAGGTTAAGGCTATGGAGTTAATTCTAGTAGCGTCATCTATGTGCCATGCCGGGGCCTCTTCAATTGACCTTTCTTTTCGAAGGGAATGAATACAGTTGAAGCAAACAATTGCCTTGATAACGAGTGTGCAAAAACTGCCGTAGGAAAATAAACCATCAAGAAATGGTATGCTAAGTTACGACATGATAAAATTAGCATCGCATGCAATAAACGTACTGGACTCCCACAAAAGGTTGTCACCGACGAAAATATCAAAGTTACAAACAAAATAATTTTGGATTACCGTAAAGTGAAATTGTTCAAATCAGTAGGCACTCTAAAGATATCAACTGAACGTGCACTTTATAACATTCACTATTATTTGCTTATGAGAAAGCTTTACGCAAAATGGGAGGTACGCGAGCTCACTTTGGACTAGTTGATGATTCGAAGCAGTGTTTTGAAATCTTCAAGCCGAATAATCACGAGATTTTGTGTCGATATGCGACAATGGGTGAATGAATGGGCTCCACCACTTCAATCCAAAGCACAATCAACAGTCACCCGAGTGGGCAGCATACGATGTATCCGCTCCAAAGTGTGCAAAAAGGCAACAGTCCCGTCGCAAGTTGTTTGGCTCTGTACTTTGGGAAACGCATGGAATATTTTTTATTGACTATCTTGCAAAAGGAGGGACCATCAACAACGACTATTGCATAGCATTATTGGACCGATTGAAGGACGAAATGGTCGAAAACGGCCACGTTTGAAGTAGAAGAAGTGCTGTTTGCCCAAAAATGTACCTTGTCATAAGTCAGTGAAAATGATGGCAAAAATCTATAAATTGCCCCTCAAATTGCTTGCGCAATGACCCTATCCTCCAGATCTGGCCCCTAGTGAGAATTTCCTCCTCTCAGATCTCAAAATAATGCTCGAAGGGAATAAAATTTTCGTCAAATGAACAAGTGATCGCCGAAATTTAGGTTTATTTTGGTGCAAAAGGCCAAAAAAAAAAATAATTTTCCCAAAACAATGTGTGTTTACTATAGTAGACCGGTTAGCATATAGGTGCCATAAAAACTGAAAAATGCAGATGTTAAAGGTGATATTTTTTGTTGTAAAGAATTTTTTTTCCTTACTGCACTGAAGCACATCTAATACTATGCAAAGAGAAATCTAAGCTAAGTAAAATTACTCTTCTCAAACTTTTGAACAAGTTTTATAGAGTTTTCGGAACTAAATTTACAAAAATGTGCAGAATTGAATTACCTACATATAATATTAGGTTATCAAAAAAGTCTTGCGGTATTTTTACGGTATTTTTGCCGTATTTTTACGGTATTTTTGCTTTTTTTCGGTATTTTTATGGAATTTTCAATTGTTCATAAATTTTTTTTTTTTGATGCTACGGCTGCTACTATCGACCAATTCAGTGATTTTATCGCAATTTTCGACGACAGGCCTTCCGGAGCGTGGCGCATCTTCGACCACCTCTACACCAGAGCGAACACGTTGAAACCATCGTTGTGCGGAGGAAATGGAAACTGTATCGGGTCCATAAACTGCACAAATTAGTAGTGTAGTAGTACTGTAAAGTATGCCATATTTTCTCTTTATTTTGCTCCATGTTTGCGACGCTACAACGCACGAATGACTTAAAAGAAACGACAATCAATCAGCGCGTGAAATGAGCTTTACAAAAAGGTATAGCATCACCCGATGCGGCGAATAAAACTAGAACTACGCGCTCTCAGCGCCAACTAGCGAAAATACCGCAAGACTTTTTTGACAACCTAATATTTATATAAATTTTCAAGAAAAAAAATCTTTCGCTGCAAGGCCGTGAAAGAATAATATCAATTAAAAGTCAATTGCTGGCGGTTCAATTTTTCGTAGATAAAAATCAAAAACCTTGCTCTCAATATACGCTTCTTTCCTTTCACCAATCACCATCCACACTAAGCGTTAGTCACGAACACAGCGCTTGACTATGACCAAATAATGCCGTCTATTGCCATTGTAGTGAGTTTGCATAAAATTTGAATATTCAGTTGCAAATATCGCGCGCACAAAACGACGCGCCTAAATATGCGCTAAAAGCAAAGCAAATTAAATTTCCACCTCAATTGGTGTGTTAATGAATTCACCGCGAAAGTGACGACAAAAAGCTCTCATAAACACGCACACACTCACACGTGCCCACATAGCACACAGATGCAAATTCGCATGAATAATTGCAATCAGCCAATTGCTTTGCTGATTGTTTTTTCGACTTGCTTTCATAAAATCATTAAAATCTACGACGATTTCAGCAGCGCTCTCACTTTCATTTGCAATCAGTTCAAATGTCAATCGCCACTTGGTGTGTGTGTGTGCGTGTGTGCGTTAGGATCTGTATGTGTGAGCGCTTGCATAGATAGTATCCTGTTAAAGGCGGCGTAGTACTCGGGTAGAGCAATTATTTTCAATTTCAAGTGCGCAATTACGTAATTGTTTTCACCCAATCGAGCGTACCGGCTGACCCTGACATCCTTTTTTATGCGAATTCAGAGTGAGCCTTGCGGCATTGTTTGCTCGAAGGTGACATGATTTGTATTCCTGTGAATTCAGAGACCATTTTCCATAGTAGCAGAAGGGCAGAGGTCTAGTATAATGCCACCGAAACCGGCTTAGTTTGGTGGTACGATGCAGATTATTATGGACAAATGTTGGGATCGCATTAAGAAGTATTTGATAGATGGGGCAGTGTTAGAAATAAAGTAAAATTGGCTGTGGTTCCAAAGATTTGAGTAAAATATATGTCATACCCGGAAACCCTGCCACACCAATCACCAAATAGGAAGGATGGGTGGATATCAGATTGTCGAGCTCAGTTGTACACTTTGTACTCGACAATGCGGCGAAGCGGTTTACACCCCAAAAACCCTATGGCGCTGCAGAACCAGGTTTCCTTAGATTTTTCGGTATGTAGTGAAGCTAAAATAGCCCACGTTTATACCATCCAAACAATTCTTAAGGAAGCTCCTAAGGTGCATCAAGCTGCAAAGTAGGTCTATACTTGGCATAGACGACTGACAGCTGCTTAAACAGGAGACAACAAACAAAGCTAGTAAACCAACACTTATTGTCCTTTGCGATTAGTCGAAAGGGGCTCTATCGAAAGCTGATAATCAAATCAGCTTCGGTATATGCAAGGCCAGGTTGAAAAGTGTGTCGATAACGCCAGTCACCTGCTACGGGATGTGGCAATAAAAAAACGGTTAAAGAACTTAGATACTCTGGGTAAAAAAGAACGCGGTCAAGGGGCTAATTTTAGCTACTAAGGGAACTTCAATACCTCCATATGCTGAAAATATCGGTGAGTCTATGAAATATTTTGGTAAAATTAAGCGCGCATATTTTCACGATAGTAATCTGCAGAAGTACAAAAAAATGGGCTAAAATCGGTTTTGGAATTCCCTAATACCTTCTCTACTTAATATAAGAATTTTTAAACATTCGCTTTGGTTTTTACCATATACAAAGTGAAGCAACTTTGACCACTAAAAAGTTAACAGGCATTCTTTTTCTGGTCTATATTATGATATTCTAAAGTTTGGTTAAAATCAGAGAACCACGGGTACAAAACCATATCGCCAATTGATGGAATAGTCCATATATTGGTCAATATGTAAGTTATCTTAAACACACCGGACCGGTTGTCTTTATAATAGCAGTGAATAAACATATGTGAGGTACCTTAAATCTAGACCACTTGTCCTAAAATAGAAAAAAATCAGCTTAATACTACTTAGATTTCATATACCTAAGTAATATAAATATTTTCGAAGTTTCGGTTGACTTTATATCAAATATATCGGAAAATCTCTGAGGTTTCTGAATAAATCTCATAGGACACCTTTTTGTCATAATACGAAAAGTTTTATTATATACCAAAAATCGAATCTTTTTCTTTGATTCATATTTTTAAATTTGATTTTATTTATTATTATTATAATTTTTTTTTTTTTTTTTTTTTTTTTTTCTTCTAAAAATTAAGTTAAAATTGAGTTAAATTTAAAAACTAAATTAAAATTGTGAATTTAAACTCATATTCAACTTTAAATCTGTGGGTTATTCTACGTCTGAAGTCGCGTTGGCATCTTACGTCCTCAGCTCAAAATGCAAAGAAGACTAGAAAACATTTCAAATAATCAATTCAATAATCAGAATCCTCCACAACTTAGCAACAACACATGCACATTGCCAACACTGAAATAAATCTCACGGATCCTCAATACTAGCAGGCGATATAATAAATATTAGGTTGTCAAAAAAGTCTTGCGGTATTTTCGCTAGTTGGCGCAGAGAACGCGTAGTTCTAGTTTTATTCGTCGCATCGGGTCATGCTATACCTTTTTGGAAAGCTCATTTCACGCGCTAATACGTGTTTGATTGATTGCCGTTTCTTTCAAGTCGTTCGTGAGTTATAGCGTCGCAAACATGGATCAAAATAAAAAGAAAATACGTCATATTTTACAGTACTACTACGATAAAGGCAAAAATGCATATCAAGCCGCCAATAAAATTTGTACAGTTTATGGACCCGATACACAACGATGTAGCAGCCGTAGCATCGGTCAAAAGCTGGGCAAGAGTCATCAAAAAAAACTTTATGAACAATTGAAAATTCCATAAAAATACCGCAAAAATGCCGAAAAATGCCGCAAGACTTTTTTGACAAACTATTATTACGGGGATCTGCTTGGTATTTGTGTTTCATATAATCTCTACTTCGAAAATATTCCTTAGCATTCGAAACCACTGATGAAATGTTGACGGAAAACCATAACTGTTAATATTTTAGATATTTATTTTACGTAATATTATTGGACTGATTTTTTGATATAGGCAAGTTTATGAGGGAGCTCCATCCATAAGCGGTGAATTGCATGGCAGCCAAGCTATGTAACATATTGTTTCCGATTAACATTATGTATATGTACATTGTACAGCTCATAGCTTTAATTAATTTAATTAGTTATTAATTATATTTACGATGGCGCAGGTATTGGAAATTTTCTTGGAATAATTATATCCGTACACCACTTTTTCCGATAGCCAAAAGAATTAATATTTTGAAGAATGAAATCGAAAAGCTGAAAACAAAATTCAGAAGCAGAAACTTCAATCGGTGTGTGCAGCAAGATGAGCTGAATCTCATAAAGTCGTTTCACTCTATATCGAAATCCAGCCTATTGCAGTTAGATCACTGTAAGAACTAAGCACTTCGAAGGATAGAGAGATTTCAAATAAAGCTAAGCAAATTCCACAACAGAATTTAATTTTAATCTCAAAATGTAGGAGCCCGAGCACTACTAACGCATGGCCTTTCACATTTCGTTTTTCGACAAGATACTTGCGTGCTTGATAAGTAGGTTTCTAGACCATATTGAAATTTTCAAAAATGTTGGTGTTTTGTTTCTGAATTACGATTTTAACAACGAAAAAACTGAAGCATTATTCACGTTCTATGGCAAAGTTCTCTCAAGCTCGAAAGATGATGTTTTCATTTTCCCAAGATTTTACGTTTACTCGCGCGTTTGCCCGTGTCACTAGGAACACCTTAACGAAGTTTTGCTTTCAAACATCTACTTGTGGCACACAACAGGTCAAGTGCACCTCAACAATCTAGCTTTAATGCATATTAACAAAGGAATCGGTATTTCATCATCAATATCTAATACACCAGTAGGCAATTCCAGAGTCAACATCTACGTAGAGAGGCAAGCAATAGTGGACCAATGATGTGCGTGTATCTAATACGACATGGCAAAGAAAATCAAAACGCGATGGAACGAGCTACATGGTTGCAAAACTGCAAAAGTCATGAGTAAAACGATAGAACATATGCAAAACTCCTATTGGCACTCGATTGAAAAGAGTAAGTATGTAGGAACATGATGGCAATACTAACTAGTCACTGTCTCGTGACGCACAACGCCCGCATTATGGGATACATCAAGAAGACTGTCGGAAATATCAAGAGCAGGGTACCAGAGAAACAGTGAAGCATCTTTTGTGGACTTGTCACGCATTGGCAAGACTACGTATCAATAGTGAGGCCACAGCGCCAATTAAAATTCGCGTCAAGCGCAGGCATCTTACAGGATGACTACTGCTCTAGCACCTAGGAGCTGAACTCCATCTGGTAACACAAAGAACCAAACTGGTCAATGCGTGGCTTATTGGTCTACCAGATTATCCTTACCGAAGCTATACCCAATATGTCACTTAGTGTATAAGTTATATTTTAAAAATTATGAAGGAAGCACTTATATGCTTGAGAATACTTTAGTTTGATGCCAAATGTGCGTGCAAACAACACAGGCGCTTTCTCCAATATATGCCACAAAATGATTTCCCATGTTTCGGTTGACAATGCATACATACATACATACATACATACATACGTAGAACAGTCAACCGGCCGGTCAATATGCGTTGAAATTAAGTAGAAATATTTTCTTGACCGAAATTTTGTTAGCATGTAGAATGAATGTAAATATCTCTCTTGATCCACTTGCAAGCAGTTTTTCTACACTCCGGCTGTCTTTATACACAAATGATGATATTTTCTACATAAATCGTGTAAGAAATAAATATGTCTTAAATAAATTTGTCATTATCATTTTTCAAGAAACCCCTGAGCAATATCCTTTCCTTATATAATGTTTGTGTTCGCAAATACACTAAGAGCAGTGGCGCTCATTACTAATCCCTTTTTATTGGCCTATAAATTAATTTGATTATTTTTCAAAACTATACGGCAAGTCTAATGATGCATAGGAAAAACTCAAACAAAACGGCTTTGGCTCAGAAGCCATCACTTAAATTATTGCCCGCCGGCAAATCTTCCGACAAACTTAGCAAAGATAAGCGAAAGGAAACGCACATATACACACACAAACACAAGTAGAAAAACACGCTTTAATATTTAGGCACATATTTGTTTTGAAAATATCCTTAGCTATTAACGCTATAGGCTGCTGTAATTACGAAATCCGGCGAGCAAACAGACAGGTCATTAAAAACAGGCGGCGCACGCAACGACTGTGAAACACAAAAACAAAAATCATAATAATAACAATAACAAAAACAGAAACAAAAACGAAAATCATAATAATAACAATAGCAAAAGCAAAAGCAAAAACCAAAATATTAACAACAACATAAACAGAAGCATTAACAAAAACAACAACAACAACAATCAATAGCACGTTGGCCGATTAATATATTATATTATAAGCAAATGCTCAAAATTGTTGCGGCAAAAAACAACAATAATAACAGCACACCAGCCGAAAACTAACACAAAGMCAAGTCTGCAATTTGTAATTAATTAATTAAAACAGTCGATTGCCAGCGGGTTCAGCGAAAGCGACAGCGTTGAACAGCAAAAAATACCAGCAAAAACAAAAACAAGCATAAAGGATATCAGCAGCTGTGGAATTGTCGGCGCAGTTGCAAACATTTGGTTGGAGCAAACAATGGCGAACATATATGCACATACACACATATTTACACATGTATATATACATATATATGTTCATTGTACATATTTATTTATGTGATTATCACTGTAATGCTTATAAGTTTTTTCTATTGCTTTGAGCTGTTTGTTTGTATTCAACTACTAAGTTGTAACTTTTCTCCGCGGCTCATTTGGGCATTAGAAATTGCCTTGGATCTGACGATTTTTTCAAATTTTTTTGCAGACACTTTGCTTAATATGCCCTAAGTTTAAATTTAGCAAATGCAAATGTTTAAACAAGAACTGAAAAATTCTTTATTTGAACGATGCTCCTGGTACGCCTCTATATTTTATACCCTCTTGAGTCTATGAATGAGAAAATAATAAAAAAAAAATGCTAAACAAGCCAGTATTAATTACAATGTTGACGAAAAAGGAAGCCTAATAAGTAAAGAAGAGCTAAGTGAGAAATCAACTGAACTGTTTGTAATCTCGCAACTGCGAAAATCAAAGCTAGGTTAATACCTTAAGGTGTCAAACGTTAACCAGAGGAACGGAATCCAAATAATTGTATATATCACATACTAAACTAGAAGAGCGAAATTCCTTATATGTAGTATAATTATTTATTTTATTTATTTTTCGCAACACCACACACAGAAAAATTGTTTCATTAGTGCAAATCCCATATAATCACTAATCATATGGAGTAAAGTCAACCGGTAGTTGGAAAATCTTTACATTAGGTATATTGATGCTCAGGGAAGAATTGACCCGAATACAACCCGTCGATAGGCACAACCGTTATGTATAAAAATATTCCAAGCATACTCAATCAATTTGTTGTAACATATCTCTAGGAGATTTCCCACGTTATATCACTTCTAAATATACACTTCTTAGATTTTTAGGAATTAATCAAGCTCAAGCTCTCGATTAGTTCATAGCATATATGTACCTACATATATCTTATGCCAAAAAAGGCGGTACTAGAACAATGTAAATCTCAATGAGCACAAATCTTAATCGAAAGACGACGTTCCTGTTCCGGCTAGTTCTGCTTCAGAGTTACTATGGATGTAATTATGTTCTAGTACGCATAACAACTTTATCGTGAAATATTAGATCCACTAAGAGGTCAAGGCATTCCTTCACCAACTTTGACTAAACGCTACGAGACTTCAGATATTTTAAAGCCGCTTGGCTAGCTGTGTATGAATGGCAATTTTGGTGTAGAGTTTTGTTGAAAAGACACAATCTCCCAATCGAGAATCTAGTTTGCGCCCATCCGTATACACGCTTAACGGGAATTCACAAAGTATTAGCATTTGCTTACACTACAAATCTGTTTCACCAAAAAGAGCTGTGGATTTGCATTATGTTTCCTCTCCATCCTATTGAGCTAAATGCAGCTAAGTAAGAGAAGTTTCTAAAACGTTAGAAATAATTCTAAGATATACAACATGAGATGAAAACTTCTATTGCATGTTTCAAATAAAAGTACGAATTTTAAAATCAGTATGATGAGATGTTTTGAAATCCAAGAGCCGTCTGTTTAAATGTTAACTTGAGTAAAAACCTAAGGCATCTTGATAATAGTGAATCCTTGGTAAAAATTAAAGCAAGGACGAGCTCGTAGACGACTTGAATAGAAAACACTGACTGGGAATGCTTTGAGCAAATGCTAACCAATCACGCAGAAATAAGTTGTAATTCCTAGCTAGATTATGATTTTGATAAACTGATTTCAATATGCAGCCTGGAGTAGTACAGCAATTAAAAGAAACATCAAATCAGGTCATAAGTATACCAAAGATATTAAAAAAGTGGTAGCAAAAGAACACCGACTATGCCGAAAGTGACAACAAACTAGATCTCCATCTGACAAAAGTTGTCTTAACAAAATATTTTAAAATATTACTAATAAGGTAAAATTATTTAAACATATAACTCTCAGCAAATATTGGAATAGTTTATCCAATAGCAATAGGAATGATTATTCACTTTGGAAGTGTACAAACAATTTTTCTTGACCCGTAACTCTGAATCATCCAATCACCATAATAAACCAGACATGTTCCAAGGGGGATATAAAGGAAACATATGCTTTTTTCGGAATACCTTAAAAGTGACTTTGAACCATATGACATTTCTAATGCAGCAGAAATTGAACCCCATACTTATAACAATTGCACCAAAATACCTCTAGTAACTAACGATTAGGTATGTGCGGAAAAAAAAAAAAAAAAATCTGAAGTCTAAAAAATCACCTGGGAGTTATCTAAGACAGCTTCCTCAAATGTTATAAGTAAAATTACTCTCTATAATGAACGTTACTATATAATTTATACTATCTACAATACGTATCTATTTACTTGAAAACAGAGGTGAACTATAAGCTGGTAAGCCAGCGCATGACATTACTTCATATCAGTGATTTGCGCCATGAATCAAGTGTATAGAATAATTCGAGTCATTGAAAATGCCTTTGAAGAAAAAAGTTTGCTAGGACGTTTTACTCGACGTTTCTAAGGCCTTTGATAAAGTTTGCCATGGCGGACTTTTAAACAAAATTAAGCTGCTTTTACGATCGTTTTTTTTTTCGAATAAGGCGTGGAGATATTTGCACTGATTTAAATTAAATAAAAGCTGGTGTCCCTCAAGGTAATGGGTTAGGACCCATCCTTTACCTACTCTTTACGTGCGATCTACCACATTATGACACTTGTCTTACAGCAACATCTGCGGTTTTGTCTGAAAAGCACAAGCTGCAACAATTGCAAGAAACATAAAAAAAGAATATTTCAGTGGACAGCTAAAAGGCGAATAAAATTAAACGGAAATAAACCAGTACATATTGATTGTCAAAAAGCAAAAAAGAAGAATTAAAAAACAAAAATCAAAAACACTTATTGGCTATTGGTTAGAAACCATCCACATATAACAAAATTCTTGTCTACAAGCAGGTGTTCAAACTAGTTTGGATTTAATTGTATACAATTTTGGGGCTACTCAAGCCCTAGCACTGTCATACAAATCCAACAATTCCAAAACAAAATTTTAACATACGCCGTCATGGCGCCTTTGTATGTTCGCAGTCACGATCTTAAACGCGTTCTCGGAATTTACTCTGTTGCCGCATCAATCAATAAATATGCAGTCTCATATGGAAAGACTTTCTGATAGCAGCGTTCTGGTTACCGTACAAACCAAACGATTTTGAATGGAAACTTTTCCCTTTGGGAAGGATTTCTTCTTGTTGTAACGTTTAACGGGTTCAAATACTTCAGCAAATATAACCTTTAATCAAGTACCAATTAAGCGGATAATATTCAGTCTTCTAGTATTTATGCACAACTATTGCCAAATTACACACATGTACAAGCATGCTGATGGGTATACCTAAATCAATAATATGTCCGCATGTGATCTATATAAATGTACAAAAGGGTTACCTGTGACATTGCGGATGACACCGAGCGGAAGCCGACCTTCAAGGAAATCTAATCAACACAAATAAAAGAGGCAAAGGAAACGAAAAAAGATAGTGCTACGGACCATATTGGTGTTCACTATAAACTATAAAAATCAACTAGAAGATAACACTTAAGAACAACTCAACAACGAAGGTGACATAAATAGTAACACAACAACAACAATTGGCATTGATTGAGAAGCTTTTTAAAAACGAATTATCAACTTATAAACGACATATGTACATATAAATGGAAGTATGTGAGAGAAAGAACACAGTTTGTGGATGAAAAGAAGGTAAAAAGTCTAGTGTAAATAAATAGAAAAGGGTTGCTATGTTTATTTAAGGCGGGGTACGCACTTTACTGCTGCCTTTATTGGAAATTGGTGGAAGGAAGCGTAGCTGATTAGTCGTGCTTGCTGGCATTGAACGCCTCATACTTGCAGCAGGTATTCTAGGCTGCCGAACTGTAATATTAAAGCGCCTAGCAAAAGCAGCCACTCAAGTTTGTTGGTCGCCTTTGCAAGGGCACCCACAGTTTTCTTCATCAAATCACATATATTTATTAGTATGAGGAGGCGCGCATATCTGTCCTAAAAAAACATGCTAACAACAATTTGCACAGAATGCTGAAGAAAGCAAATATAGGTGAAGCAGCAGACACAGCATACTAACAAACATAAATGCGTCGCAGTTAACAAACACACAAACTCACTCTCCCCCACATGTGCAAGCACGTGTCCTTCGCGCGCCTGTAATCAAATGATACGCCATAGATGCGGGCCATTGATGAGCCTTGTAATCACTAATACCGACACACTTCATTGCCTACACTCAATAGACATACACATTTGGTGTTTTGCTTTACCTCACACATCCTTTTCTGTGTTTATATGCTCGTGAGTTGGCTTTGGCGCCTTCAAACGCCTATAAGTATGCCTGGCGTTTAACGTCAGCGCGCGTTTTCAAGTGCTTACTTACATAGGCTGCTGCTTTGAGCGCGCTATGTAATCAATAAAAACAAACTGTTTTTATATCCACTTATGTACGTGTGTATACTCGTATTTGAATATATGTAAATATGTGTGTGTGGCTAAAGCATCTTCATTTGCGCAGCACTTACCGTTAATATGAGTGCGTTGCTCGCAGTTGATTGCACGAGATTATTCGCAATTAAATTTTTTATTCATCGCGTAGGTCGTTTTGATGGAACTTAACGCTGCTTGCTTGCTAGCACACTCTCACTTATGTAGATTATTCACATTTGGCTAGCACAGGGCTTTGCATTGGTACACTTTTCATGAGTAGTAATTGCACAGCACTCGGCGCTATAAGCGGTATTTTATATTTTATATGCACTTATTTTCTTAGTTGCTTTTGGGTTGTATTGAGGCCTGTAAAAATTAAAATTTTGCTACACTAAACGCGTAAATTTTTTGTTCAGAAAAATTGGATTTTTTGTACATTTAATTTCCATTAATAATTTATGC
>NW_017534406.1:2254438-2264522 GCF_001853355.1 Bactrocera latifrons
TCTTAATCTTTATTTACGTTTGCGTTTGTTATTTTGTAAGTATTGTTGTTTGTTAATTTCATTTTACTTAACTATCCTCAATTTTAATTAATTTGCTTTAATTAATATTTTTTTTAATTGTTTATATTGTTTGAGCTAATATTTTGTATTTTAACTTTTTTCTTCTTTAATTATTTTAATTGTTTACAATTTATTTTTGTTTATTTACAAAGTTCATTTTGTTTACCCTTTGTTTTATTATCTTTTAAAGCTCAAGTTATCTAATTTATGGTGTTTAATCTTTATTAATTTTCTTTCTTTTAAAAAAAAACTTAAAAAATTAAAATATTAAATTCATTTATCGTTTCAGCTAGTTTCAGCTTACAGCTTTGTAACAATTCATATCAATTTAATTTAGTTTATTTCATAATTATAATTAATTATATATTTACTTTAAATAATTAGTATTGCGCTTTTGTTTTGGACTTATTTAATTAATTTAGCTAATTKAATTTAATTTAGGTTAGTTTAATTTAGTTAATATAATTTAATTTTTTGCCTAATTTTTGCTTAATTTCTGCTACTTTTGTTTAATTATGTAAGCCAATTTATTTCTTTTGTTCATTTATCCTAACAATATTTTTTATTACCAAAATGAAATTATATTTTCTGCTCTTTTACTTGTTTTCTTTCACTCTACTTACTTCACACATGCACGTACATATGTATGTAGCTACGTACGTATGTATTTTTAAACGTATATGCACATATATTAGCTTGTCCATTTATAACAACTCCTTTGGGTGCTTCCAATTCATCGGCAACTCCAAATTATTCACATACAAAACTGTTGAACGCTCTATGTAGCGTCCAATGAAAACCGTTGCAGCGACAACAAATGTCAGCACAGCGAGTATGGCGAAGAAATTTAGTACTCGTGCCGTATATGCAGTAAATGGCATTTTCGACTCTTGACTACAACATACACTAAATTGTAGCTACTCTGCACTACACTGATTGTATCGGCAATTAATTTAATTTGTTTTCAAAAATTGTATAACTGTTGTTTAGTGTAAAATCACTGTGTTGTATTTCTTAACTCGCAATTGACGCGAACGTGTCGTTTGTTTTTACACTCGTAACGATTTTTCCGCTACATTTTCAACTACCAGCATATAATTGAGCCGGAAAATTACGCTTCGTACCGTTAACAGAACTCATTCCGCCTTTGCGTACCGCACTACGTAAAAATCACGCGAAGACTGACTCACATTAATCGGATGAAATGAACGTTTCGCTATTTCGTTGATTCGCAAAATTGTCTGCCACACAAGCAAATACACACACACTCACACACACATGCAGCGAAACAGCCGAGCGCACTTACATGTACCGCTATTTGTATGGGTGTGTTATTTTTATCAGCTCCAGCTGCTGGCTGCTTGTATCCACACAGAGTGAGTTGACCTCAACCAGCCGAAGTTGTCGTCGCTACGCCGAATACGTTCCACATCTCCAGCAGAGCAGGCAAATTTGCCAACGAGTGCTGCATCTCGTTTTCATAGCAACGTGCGGCATCGGCAACATGCACGTGTGCTCAGCGCAATGTATTTTGCTTATTTTCGCTTGGAGCTCAACTTCGTTGGCAGCTTAATGCAATATACTACCACCAGTTGTTTCTCTTCCGTTCTCTGATGCTCTCAGCGTGCCACGCCACGTTGTGTTGGCTTGCTCTCTTCTCCTTCTTTGTCTGTCACCGCTTGGCTTTCTTCTGTTACAGGCTTTGCTTCCTGCTCCTTTTCTTATTAGCAGCTTTTATTCTCTTGGCACATATCCGTATTTTGTTATTGTTTTTGTTATGATTATTTTGGTTTGGTTCTTGACGTTCAATTCCACACCTCGTAGGTTAGGTCAGTGCATGGAAGTGCAGCGTTGGCTTTTGTTTACCGCCTACATCATATTTGTATGAATGTATGGGAAAATGAATTTTTAAGATTTTGAGATCTACTAGTTACATACATACAAGTATATTTATACATACATATATATATATTATTATTTCGCAGGCGAATGTGACTTGTGTTCTCAGAATCCTAAGTTGGTAGTTGTTTATAGGTTATTTAATCTGTCCAGCAGTTTACGAAACCAAAAATTTTTCACATAAATTTCAAAACCACTTTATTCATACCAGTTTTATTCTTCAACCACTAGCTAGATCAATGTCTTTCTCGATATTCCATATCAATTGAGATTTTTATGTCGGAAATTCTGAAGTGGGTTGTCCAGACGGATGATGCCTAAGTCAGAAGAAGCTCACGACAGTCAGGTTTACGTAAACGAAACGGAGCCGAGTTTTTAACCGAACAACGACTGTCAACTCTCTCCATTCGGTTGATGTTTTAGTCAGAAGGAGCCGACGCCAATCAAGTATGTGTAACCGAACGGACTGTCAACTCGGCAGCCTTCACCCAATTTACTTTACATTTTCTGCTGCTACAACAACATTAGAAATTGCTAGTGCGTCAAGATTTCCAAAGAACTACAAGACCGTTAATAATATAATACTTTAATTAGGACATTGCTATGGTAAATCAGGGGTTAAAGAGAATTTTTCTGGTCCTCGTACTATTTTTTGGCCGTCATAAGTCATCTAGGTTCAGGCGTATCCTGGCCTAGAACCCCGTCCCTCCGAATTATCTTAAAGACGCAAATGGGAAGTGGGTCTTAAGCAGTGAAAATACACCCCGGATGCTCCTGGAACCCGATTATTGCGCAGCCTTTGTCGACCTTCTGGATTAAGGGTACTTGACTTTTGCAAACAATTCGGTCAAACCTTTCCAGCATCTTACCACCTTAGCTGCAGCAGGTTATTATGGTGTTGGCAACTGATTGGTATCTATCCATGCAAACCGCATAAGACCGGGTTTCATCCCGGGGGTCTGGAGACGAGTCAGAGTTACGTTCATCACGAAGGCTGGTAAGAGCTCCCACTTTACGACCAAGAACTTTAGGCTCATCATTCTTCTTACTAGAAACATTGGAGAGACTGATGAACTGGTACTGCCATCCGAGGGACCATTTGTCAGAAGCGCAACATGCTTATTGTAAAGGCAAGTCAGTAGATACTACTTTTATATTATGGTTTGAGGAAGCGATTAGGGTTAAATAATTGACCCTTCCTTGATATTTAAGAAACTTTACCTACCGCAAATGGGAGTAATCCGACTGCAATTGGTGGATACGATGAAATATCTAAATTTGCTAATTGATAAGTTCGAACACAGGAGTTTTTCTTTTCTATCTAATCTATCCTGGTATTCTTGGAAATACTAGCCCTAGATCGGACTTCTAGGCTACCTATATATATCTCAAAGCATTGAAGAGAGAATGTTGAAGACGAATTTCGAAAAATTCATTAGAAAAAATCAGTAAATAAAAGTCTGGCTTCCCAAACCAAAACCTCGCCGAAATGCTTTACCAAAGCTTCCGTTATATACAGCAAACTTATGTCAACATCATTTAGCATTATATCAAAGTTTCGTTTCGACGAGTGTGTTAATTAGAAGAGTTCCAACATCAGGCATTAGAACCGAGTATAAAGTATTATAATGCAACATTTAACCGAATAAGTTTTTCTCATAAGTCGTAGTCCATGTGAATATACGACTGAAATTCTTTCTGTCATGTGCTTATATGGAAAACTCTTTATTTGGCAAATTATAATCTTCATGAAATTAGTCATAAATTAATGTTCAAAGCAATCATATAATCTTTAATCAAACTGCTCGGACCAGAGCACTCTGTTATGTTACTTCCTTACAAACTGACCAATCAAAAACTCAGTACTAAGTAACCCTAATTCGACTTGAAGATTGTTTATATTATACAGCGTGAACAGAAAGCCAAAAAAATGTTTACTGTTGATTATGTTATATATATTGGGTTGTCCAAAAGGGATTGAATGATTTCTAAGTGACGTTTCGGCCATTTTTAAAATGTCAAGTTGGGGCAAGGCTGAGCTCAGGCTACTATACTATAATATGCAGCCACAACCAAGAGTTGCAGAAGAGGAAGGCTTGGCTTAAAACGCCTCGAGCGCCCAATGATCCTTCGACGAAAAGGTGAAAAGATGCCGTCTTTAAATAAGCGTTCACCATCCTCACAGAACAACGAGGCAAAGATGATCAAGACGAGGAATACGGGTCTATGTTCCGTAGAAGTAGTAAGACACTTAGATTCCCTATATTCACCATCACTCTAAAACAACCCGACAAAACTGGAGAAGAAAGCCGCTAGGGAAAATCCGGCCATACAAGCACCATCAGCAAAACAAGATAAAGGTAAGAGTACCCCAGTTGCTCCTTCAGCAGGACTTCAAAACTCACTGAAACATCAGAAGAAGAGGAGAGAAAAGCGCAAGCGTATCGTACAAATTATGAAGATGGCGATGGCAAAACAGGAGAACGTCACGATGGATGCTAAGAACGGAACGGCGCAGCTAGAAGAACTCTTCGACGTAATAAAAATCTACCGTAGATCGCAGAAAATGAGAAAAACCGAGACATCTAAGCGGACGCATCACGACCCCCGAGTCAATAACCCCAAAGTAGCATGCAACAAGCCCTGTGCAGCCTCGAGAAACAGTGCGGCCACGAAACGAAAAGGACGGTCAGTGCCAAAAAAGTTTGCCTTAAAGAAAGCAAGTAAAAACAAGTAAGGAAGGGCTAAGTTCGGGTGTCACCGAACATTTTATCGCATCAAATACCGTATTTGTGTAAAGTTTTATTCCGCTATCATCATTGGTTCCTAATGTATATATTATACAAAGAAGGCATCAGATGGAATTCAAAATAGCGTTATATTGGAAGAAGGCGTGGTTGTGAACCCATGTCACCCATATTTCGTACATGTCATCAGGGTGCTAAGGAAATATTATGTACCGAATTTCATTGAAATCGGTTGAGTAGTTCCTGAAATATGGTTTTTGGTCCATAAGTGGGCGACGCCACGCCCATTTTCAATTTAAAAAAAAAAGCCTGGGTGCAGCTTCCTTCTGCCATTTCTTCCGTAAAATTTAGCGTTAATGACATTTTTTGTTAGTCGGTTAACGCACTTTTAGTGATTTTCAACATAACCTCTGTATGTGAGGTGGGCGTGTTTATTATCCGATTTCTTCCATTTTTGAACTGTATATGGAAATGYCTGAAATAAACGACTCTATACAGTTTGGTTGACATAGCTATAGTAGTTTTCGAGATATGTACAAAAAAGTTAGTAGAGGGCGGGGTCACGCCTACTTTTCCAAAAAAAATGCGTCCAAATACGCCCCACCCTAATGCAATTCTTTGTGCCAAATTTCATTTTAATATCTTTATTTATGGCTTAGTTATGCCGCTTTATAGGTTTTCGGTTTCCGCCATTTTGTGGGCGTGGCAGGTTGTCACTTTTGCCCACCTTCGAACTTAACCTTCTTATTTAGCCAGGAAATACGTGTACCAAGTTTCATCATGATATCTCAATTTTTACTCAAGTTACAGCTTGCACGGACGGATGGACAGACGGACGAACAGACAGACATTCGGATTTCATGACTGCCCTTCAAGAATTCGCAATTGTGGCCGACTTTAAATCAAGTTCTACTATACGGATTAGTCACCTCGATTAACTTACAGCAAAAGAGTAAGTGTATAGATCAAAGATAACCAGCTTTTTATAACCGCAATTGGATGAAGTTAAGCTTAGTTCAGAAAAGTTTGGAGACTCGATTATTTCAAGAAATTGTGACATTGAATGGTCTCCAAGAAGTTGTGCTTTAACACCAGTAGACAACTTCTTGTCAGACTATTTGAAGCCATTGGGCTTTGGCAATAAAACAGTCTCGCTTCAAGTCAATATTGAACCTACTTTCCTGACATATGGCTTGTTTTCCTGAAAAAGGATACGAAAATTAGGTTCATCGAATTCGTTTCCGCAGAAGAAGTCGTGGAGGCCATTTGTATGAAGTTATATTCAGAATTTAAATGTATCGATTGTACTTTACATTAAGTAAAAAACATTTGAAAGTCAATAACATTTTTATTTTTTTTTCAAGGAAATTATATCCTTCTTATTGGAAAACCCCGTATATATATATATGTTGCTATAAGAATATACTTGTAAAGGGTATTATAGCTTATTCAGAAACTTAATACACAAAGTTAATGTTTTTGCTATTTGTTTATTTTTTTGCATTTTAGATTACTTCGATTAGTGCACGCTGACAACGAGATTTTGGAAGATTGGCTTTGATACTGTAAGTTTGGAAAAGTTAACTTGTTATGAATAATATAATATTTGTTCACATATTCATTGAATTCGGGAGATTACATAAGCTATATAAGCTGAAGGTCTCAGCACAAAAGTCTTGCACGAAAAATCTTAAGATTAATTACTCAGCACAATTTCCATTAACATACATAGTGTGTAGGTGAAAAGCCAAAGGTAAATAGCAACAGAGTTAGGTACAACAAATTAAATATAAAATTTAACACTGATTGAGCCCACAAAATCTTAAGGGAAATATGTGCGCATGAGCTGTTGCCGCGGGCAATGTATAAACAGCGAGTCCTTGCTAATAAAGTGAGCGCCTGTGAAATTTGCGCCCACAACTAATTAACTTTGTGTGCGGTAAACTACGCGCAAACACCCATACAAACACACACATTTGCACGCCAGCAGCGAAAGTCAAGCAAAATCATAACAAAAATCCCAGCCAATGCAAATGCATATATAGAGGAGCCATTAGAATAAAAGGATAAAAGGAGGTCAGCTAAGTGTAGAGAGTGGCCTGAACCTCCTTTGGCGGTCTTTAATATTTCACTTAACCAACAATTGCAGGGCACCGAGCGGCAGAAAAGTTGTATGTATGTATAGATATATGTATATGTGTTTGTGTGTGGTGTTGTATATGTGTTTTGATAGTGAAAGAAAAGGCCGGAGCGGCAGTGCGCCGTGCCACGCCAAGTAGGTCACAAGGATAACCATTAATTTATAATTTCTTTTGCTGAAAATTTCACTTTGCTTTACATTGGTTTCCCAATTTCCCGCGTTCAACAATTTCTATCCAAGCCAACTATCCATCTAGCCATTCACTTGCTGCACGCGCTCAGCCACTAACCCACACACACTTATATATACATATATACACATACAGTCACACCCGCGCCCGCTCAGCCGCCTGCCTGTCGCCCTACAGGCCCATTCATGCATTCTTCATCAAACTAGCAAGCAGCATTACCGTTAACACAATCCGCAAGGACCGCAAAAACAAATGCAAACACACACACACACACATATATATATATGCAACGAATGTATTGAAAGCGCTTGCAATAAAATGCGAAGCACAAAAGTCGATATTAAAAAATTGAAATGCTGCTTTTAGCGGCAAAATAAAAAAAAGAAAAGAAACAACAACAACAGGCTTCAAAAATATGAAAACACACACACACGGTGACACTCTGGCCCGAAATTTCGCCGGAAAGTAAAAGCATATACATATATGAAAGAATGCTGAACAAGACAGGGAAGGGTGCTCTGTGGCGGCAGCCGAAACTAAATCGCAGCGCCGCACAATGAGGCGAGCGAGCGAGCGTGCAAATTTACTGCGCTGCAATGCCTGTCTCTTATACACATCTAGATGTGTATAAGAGACAGGCATATACATATATGAAAGAATGCTGAACAAGACAGGGAAGGGTGCTCTGTGGCGGCAGCCGAAACTAAATCGCAGCGCCGCACAATGAGGCGAGCGAGCGAGCGTGCAAATTTACTGCGCTGCAATGCATCAATCAATGAGCCAAAAACTTTTGAATGAATTATGAAATGTGAGTGCGCGGGTGTGTGTGTTTGTGTGTGTGCACAAGGAACAATAAAATTAATGGCCAAAGCGAAGGAGCGAGTAAAGTGATAAGAATTAGAGCTGCATAAGCACCGCACAGCATAGCATAGCAGAGTGCATACGCTTAAGGACGACGAATGGGCATAACAAAAGAAAGGCTGCATAATAAATGCGTTTGTGGAAAAGCGCAAAATGCCATTAGACACAAGCAGCTAGGCTAACTTCTTCCACCTGCTTTACCTAGAATAAATAACGCAGCAGCAAAGAAAGTTTGCTCTGTTGTTTTCGTTCTTCTTCAAAGGCATAATAAGCGCGCATACGCTGCACTGAGCGCCCGAAGCGTGTGGCACAGAAAGCAAGAAAGCATGTTGGCCACAAAGGCAGCGGAGCAGCCAACTACATACAACATAGTACATGTATGTATGTAGCATACAGCCAAGTGACATGTGAACATCAAACAAGCTAACGGCCAATTTGCCTATCAATGCCTCCATTCAAGGCGGCGCATAGAAAGGAATAATATGATTTCAGCTCACAAAGCAAAGGAAGCAGGTAAGCAAACGTCAACATTTAGACCGAACATGTAAGAGTCCGTGTGTGTGTTTGTGAGCGCCGCATAGGTCATATGATGCGCTTGCAGATTCCACATGTAGCAGACTCAGCAGTCTGCGCGTTGAGCGCGAGAGCGTGCAAAACTGTCAGTTCTCTGCAGTGTATGCTTCCGTATGCTGTGGTGTGTGTGAGCAGGGCGGCGTGAGTGCGCAAGAGAGAATTTCCCAGTAAAATACTGTGTAGAAAAGTGAGCTGGGTCACAAACTTGTCCTTTACCTTAAACTGCGTTGCTATTTTGGTCCAGTTATGCTGAAAGTTCAATGAAGCAAGGCCTGTGCAAATTATTTTATTTGTGGAAATGAGCGTTATGACAAGAACCAAAGTAAATGCCTACTTATTCAACTAAAATACAAACACATTATTTTAGGAAGAGTAATATTTCTATCAAGCCCATTTTTTATACAGGTAAGAGTTGAAATTTATAGCCAAATGGTATATTGAAAACTTCGTAGCATTTGTTTGGAAACATGCGTGATTCTTGACAAATTCGCTCCACTGTCACTAACTTTGCTGGAGGTTAAAATACTAAAAATAAGAAAAAAATATTAACTTCGATTGCAGTGAAAATTATAAAACGCAAAATATTTAATTTTCATCAATACATTTATTTTGACACCTTTAAAGTAATCCCCACCAGAGGTATTGCATTTATGTCAACCATTTTTCCAGCCTTCAAAACACTTTTCATAAACAATAAGCTTGACCTTGAGTTTTCAGTGGCATTGGCTTGGTGGTTTTCCCTCCATTGCGATGATTGTTGACTAGTTTGCAAGTGAAACTCATAAACTAATGTCGGCAATTATATTGCTAGCCATGAATTTGTGATCAGAATTCGCACGATCAAGCATATCCAAAGTAAACAGGTCTACGGTGCAACCTTTGAAAAAAAAATCAGCTTTATCGGCACAAGTCGAGTAAGAATGCTTTTCATACGCAAAATATACACCCAAATCATTTGAACGGACTCTCTTGCCGTTTCTCTAACACTTGCCGGAGGATTATCAAGCACTTTATTCCTCCCCATTTTAATATTTTCATCAGATAATGATATGGAAGGTCGTCTAGAACGAGGCAGACAGATCGCGCTCCTATTTGGCATAGTAATTATGGACAGTCTTAATCACATAGCATTCTTTTGAAATTACATTTAGCCGTGGGTTTATTTTAAATTTCCGGGTACGTTTTTGTCACAATGTGTAGTAATTCGATCTGAGCATTTCCTTCAGATATTCTGATATTAATATATACAAATATTATTATTTTTATACACAAAAATGTGCCGAATTTCGTGAAGATATGTCCTAAAATGAAAAAGTTTTTGAGATCGTGCAATTGATATGGCTGTTAAATGATATTAAAGTCCGATATCGGCGGTTTCGTCAAATAAGCAGATTCTTTAGAATAAAACGGCGAGTAAAAATTCGATCGAATCGATATCTCAACAACTGAGGGACCAGTACACGTGTATACAGACTGATCTCTGGACGAAAAACCGATTCAGCACGTCACGTTTATCTTTTTATACTCTCGCAACAAAGTTGCTAAAGAGAGTATTATAGTTTTGTTCACATAACGGTTGTTTGTAAGTCCTAAAACTAAAAGAGTCAGATATAG
>NW_017534406.1:2265332-2270973 GCF_001853355.1 Bactrocera latifrons
CACAACCACGCCTGAAATCTCGATTATCACTTTATCATGCGAGAGTATAAAATGTTCGGTGACACCCGAACTTAGCCCTTCCTTACTTGTTTATAAATATATTCGTTTCTTTCTGAGTACTAAAAATTTTGTGACAAACTAAATATACCCTATTCAGGCCATAAAGACGTCTGTGCCCAAGAAATCTATACAAGTTTCGTTAGTAGGCACGACACTCCTGCCTGTAATTTCGTTCACAAAATCTGGGTACTGAACGATAGACTTCAAAAAGCCAACATTCTAAAGTGGATTGAGATTATAGTTACGGTGGACTAAGTCAGAATTGTTTAAGCCAGTTAACCATTTTATGTCAAAGATATTCTATAAATATAAAGCGATTCCCGAAACTCAACGTTCAAATTTTTATTTTCGGATTAAGCCTAATATGCCCAAAAGTTAATTTTGCCTGGGCAGATATTTCAAATGGTTATATGTATCTGGTCATAGATGGAATGAAATACTAATGTGATGTAAGGTGAAATGATCATGATGGCGGGCGTCGTGCACTACGAATTCCTTCCGCCGGGTCAAATTATCATGAAAAAATAATATTTCTTATATTAATATTCAACAAAAGGTTGGCTAGAAAAACAAAAATCATTATACATAGGTAGTATATGGCAGTTGGGTATTGCGTTCAACAGTTATAGACGTGTAGACTAATAATTCACTAACGCCAAAATTTGCGCTATTTGAAAGTTTTCCTGCGATAATGGCAAATTCGCTAGAGAAGCGTTCCGTGATATTAATGGTGTTTTGGGGGATGGTACTCTATCGCTTCAACCTGCGGAGGAGTTGTTTCGACGACTCAGAGCGGGTGAAAACGATACCATGGATAAGCCAACCGATGGAAGACCTGTGACGTGTGATGGAAGACCTGTGACCTGTGTCATGGAAAACATCGAGTTAGACCGGCATGTGGCATCTCGTGGCATCGCCTAGAAGATGGGAGATAGTCACCAAACCAAACCATTTTGAACCATGAACAGAAGCCTGGATACACAAAAAAGTTTGATCCTTGAGGGTCGCATAATTTGACGGAGCAAAATCTTTCTGAACCGAATCAACGCCTGCTTAGACGGAACGAACTCGACCCATTTTTGGAACGGATGGTGACTGAATAAAGGTAATGATGCACTATGAGCTACTCCCACATGGCCAGAGGCTTAATTCTATCATCTACTTCGAAAAACTGGAGCACCTGAAGCAGGCAATCGACAGGAGCGTCCAGAATTGGCCAACAGGAAGAGCGTAGTGTTCCACCAGGACAACACCAAACCACACACTTCGTTGATGACTCGTCACAAGCTACGGGAGCTCTGATGCCCAATTTTAGTATCTTTATAAATTTTAGGTGCAACTATTTCGTCCTCAGATTTTTATTGAGATTGAGAGCATATTGGCCATGTGAGAATAGTATAGTTGAAATTCGAAATTTTTGATATGGCATACGTCCTTAGTATTGACACGATTCAACCCATTTTTGGCACAAAGCCATACCATTATGAGGAAACACATCGACCGATATTACCGATGAAAAGTTAACTATAGGTACCTAGGGGCTTGAAAAGTTTCGTTTAGACAATTTATTGAATCTTAAAATGTTTTGAGAACCAATTAGACGTGTATGTATCAGGCATAAGCTGATTTAATTTAATTTCGCTGTATAGTCCATTCACACCTAAATCCAGCCTTAGAAATCTGTCTCTCGCGTTGTATGAGCGCGAAGTCAGGATTGCCAACCAGAAAAGTTTAGCTATGATTTGCAGAGAATCATATACTATGAGGTGCTGCCCAACCGTCAAGCTTTTAATTCGGCCCAGTACTACTAACCACTATAGTATCGTGAAAGAATATCGACCAGGTTTGGGCAATAAAAAGTTCAAAAATATTGTCTTGCCAAAAGCTCTGGGTTGTGAGGTACTTAGTCACCTTATAGTTCAAACCTGACTCCACATAATTTATTAATAATATTTATAAAAAATTTATTTGAAAAAAATTTTTTTTAAATCAATGCTCCTAAATTTTTGTGAAAAGGGACAATAGGACTCTTTCGAAAGTGATTTTAAAAATTGACTTAAAAAATGTCAAAAAATTATCTAACGAATCCGTGCATATTTGGCTTAAATCGGCTATTTCAAATAAAATCCTCAACTTTATGCAAAAAATTGATCTTTACTCGAGTTGGTATTGAATATATCTGTTGTAGAAGTAGATAGTATATTCGCTGGTAGTACCCACCTTGCTATCTGCGGTCATGGCAAGTACATTCTGCTGCCATTTCACACAATTAAAACAACAATAAATACACAGAATAGTTATTGAAAAATATTTTATGCTTTCAACTTGCATAACGTTCTCCTTCACTCATCCTTTCATGGAATATTATTGAATATTCCAACTTAAAATTTACATATAGAGTATTTGAGCATCTTATTTAACTGTTTTCATACAACTGGCTATCTTTCACGTAAATACTTTCCAATATTTGTCTTCAAATGTAACTAAAAACGGCACGGAGCATGCAAAATATTACAAAACCAACACTAAGTTTGGCTTCTGAAATACACTTGCCGCGCAAGCTGAACCAACAAAAAGTGAGTGATCAAAGAAAACTAACGCTGCGGCAGCTATGAAAACAATGAACGGCTTGCTACTGAAATTGCTCAGCCAAAAATTACGCGCTTTCGCAATACAAATATATATACTTATACAAGTGCGGGTGCGGGTGTGTGTGTAACACTCGCTGTTGCCGAAATGACTTCGCGTAATGAAAAAACTTTCAACAGTGCTGCGTGTCTGTGTCGTCGTCTTGCCACAGCGCCCACCATTTGTTTGCGCACAAAGTTAAATATTGAAGCAAAGACAGCTGAGGCTGCAGCGGTCGTCCGTCCGCCTTGGTTGGCAGGTGGAAAATAGAATTACCTTGCAGCTCGCGCAGCCGTTGGATATTTGGACGTTTGACTACTCAAGACAGTGACTGACGGCGCAAACTTTGTTTTCCTTTCAGCTTAAGGAGAATAACAAAATTTATGCCTGTGTTTATTTATGGTGTGAATTGCTTTTAAAGCCAACTCAATGCAATTTAATGTATGAAAATGTCTGCGCAACGAATAAATAACATAAAAGTATTCAATTGATGAGATTTACGCGATAAAAAGAGCGATTGAAATTGATTCAATTCACCAGCAAAGACACCAGATTGAATTTGTGTGTGGTTGCACATCTGTGTGTGTGTTTGTGTTTCGTACACCTTTTGCTACAACTTCACACATGGCGCTTGGCGCCCGTGCTGCATGGCGTATGAGTGACGTGGAATTGTAAATAAGTTTTATTCAATGCATTTTATAGCGCAAATAAACCATACGAAATGCCATTGTGTGACACATATGCACGCACACACACATGCCTGTCCATAAACACACATATACAGCTACAAATACACACACACATACATGTAAGCGTGTGTTATGGCAAAGCTTTATAAAGGGCCGACATACACAAGCAGCGCGTGTGAAAGCGCACATAAAACGAAGTAGACGCCAAGATTGATCACCAGTATTGGCGTGTCAACGCTACAAGTTGAAACTGAAATGAAAGACGGCAATCGTGTGCTGCTGATTCACATACTAGCTTGTTGTACACATGCCTGTTTGGCTGTCTGCTCGTTTGGTTGTTAGTCCAGTCAGCAAGCAGCCTGCTCATTGAAATATTATGCAGGCAGAAATTGAATTCAGTGCTGCCAAATGCGTCAATTGCCAATTCATTTGTTAAAGCGCCAGTTTTGCGCATTCGCTTGGTGGCAGATGCTGACACTTTTTAAATGAAGCCGAGCAAACGAAATAATTAGCATAAAAAAGGCGAATAAAGTTCATTTAAGAGCGACATTTATGAAAGTCAGAAGAACTAGCTAACAATGCTATGATCATCTCAGAGACTCTTGTAAGATGCTTCAACAGACTATAGTAGTTTTCTTCACCTAACGGTTGTTTGTATAACCTAAAATAATCAAGATAGATATAAGGTTAAATACAAGGAGTGTTCCAAAGTAAACAGGAATCTTTCTGAAGCTAGCGCCCCTTAGCGGCGTCATCTATACGTCGACTGGTGCGTTAGAATCTCCTATCTTTATCAATTGTCCAGTGATGAAATCGTCAGATTTCATTGATTAGAAGTGAAGTTATTGCTTTCTAAGTGTCAGTATGTTTGTGTTATCGGTGCGAAAATRAGCTCCGAACAAAGAGCCAACATTAAATTTTGTTGTAAAATTGGTAAAACTTTTACCGAAACGTTTCAATTGATGAAACAAGTTTATGGCGATGATTGAATATCCCGTGGCAGAGCGCAGAGTGGTTTCAACGTTTTTAAAGTGGTCGTGAGGACATAAATGACGATCAACATGTGGACCAATCAAATTCCGTGATCAGCGGAAATTCCATCGAAACTGTGCGTGAATTCATCAAMAATCAGCCGAAATCATCATTGAAATTCATGAAAATGGAATTGAACATCTCCAAAACATCGAATTATAACATTTTGACCGAATATTTGGATTTACGGAAGTTATGTGCACGGTTTGTTCCGTACAAATTGATTGACAACCAAAATTGCTAAGAATCGTCTCATCAATCGACGCTTGTGACGAATTATTTGTTCAAAAATGACATTTTAAGCATTAACCACTTCCCGTATTCACGTGCGACTTCTTCCTTTTCGGAAAAATGCATTTGCCCATGAAAGGAAAGCGTTATGCAGACAAAGCAGCCATACCGGCCAACGAGCTAAAACACTCCTTCGACATTGGACCATTTGGACCATTCAAAAAGCTTTATTAAAGCAGAAGAAGACTATTTTGAATAAAATAAATTGATTTTGCCGAACAATTTTGTTCTGCTTTTTTTTTTTAAGTCCTGCTTACTTTTGAACTCACCTGGTATATAAATAATCAGGATGATGAGCTGTAACTTGAGAAAAGTTTAAGATGAAAAGAAAGATGAAAATTGGTAAACGTGCTTCTTGGACAAAAAATTTAAATGAGCTCTTAAATGGTTATAATTTGACTGCTGCCATGCCCAAAAAAAAAGAAAATAAAAATCTATAAAATGCCAAAACTAAGCAATAGCAAGTTAGGAAGGGCTAAGTTCGGGTGTCACCGAACATTTTATACTCTCGCATGATAAAGTGATAATCGAGATTTCAGGCGTGGTTGTGAACCGATTTCACCTATATTTGGTGCATGTCATTAGGGTGTTAAGAAAATATTATATACCTAATTTCATTGAAATCGGTTGAGTACTTCCTGAGAAACGGTTTTTGGTCCATAATCAACGCCTATTTTCAATTTTTAAAAAAAGCCTGGATGCAGCTTCCTTCTGACATTTTTTGAGTAAAATTTGGTGTTTCTGACGTTTTTTGTTAGTCGGTTAATGCACTTTTAGTGATTTTCAAAATAACCTTTGTATGGGAGATGGGCGTGGTTATTAACCGATTTCTTCCATTTTTGAACTGTACATGGAAATGCCTAAAAGAAACGACTCGGTACAGTTTGGTTGACATATTTGGTTGATTTTGCCCATCTTCGAACTTAACCTTCTTATGGAGC
>NW_017534406.1:2270999-2305774 GCF_001853355.1 Bactrocera latifrons
CTATATCTGACTCTTTTAGTTTTATGACTTACAAACAACCGTTATGTGAACAAAACTATAATACTCTCTTTAGCAACTTTGTTGCGAGAGTATAAAAAGATAAAAGACTGCAGGCGATCGTAATAACTAGAGGCATCTGTGGGAAAAAAAATTTTAAATGGGCGTGGTCCTGCCCTATAAAAGGTTTAATGCACATATATCCCAAATCACTTAAGATACAAGAATTATATGCGCTTAAAAATTTGTATAAAAATTGCTGCCCACAGTGTGAAAATTAATGAAATTTGATTTACCTGACCTCTCACCATATAACGGTTTTTTTTTTGAAACTTACTAGAAGTGTGCTAAATCAATAACTAAATTGAATTTTACTCCAAAGGTGATATAATAGTGCTTCTCTGACATTCCTATCGTACAATGTGAAAATTGGCGAAATCGGACAACAACCACTCCTACTCTCAGTATAACATAATTTTTAATTCCAGTTGATGTTTTCACTTTCCGCTACTCAAATTAAGAAGTAATGAGTATAACGGGATAAAAGATTGCACTGATAATTCCTTACCTTGGCTTAATGACAAAATAATAGAATAAATAGCGAAATGGTTTGATAAACGAAAAATATGGATTTTAAAAGCGTAATAAGTAGTTATAAATCTGTGAAGTGAATATTTTTATCAATTATGAATTTATCTGGAAAAATGAGTCGAGCAAGATTTGAAAGAAATGGGTCACACGCAAAGCAAAATTGCAAATATATTGACAAGGTGTCAAAAATGTGTGTTTAATACCTTAATATTTATGAAAAAAGGTTGAAAAAAACCACAAAAAATTACTGCGGAAATCGATCGAAATATTTCAAGACATTAGGAACAATAAAAAAAAAACCAAATAGCTCAGCATTCTATTATCTGAAATCAATATTAATATGATACAAAATGATAGTTGGAGATGAGTCCGACGTCAAAAAATAAAGAAATGTGCATCCAAAACACGATTAAGTCCTTCACACCTCGTGGCAGCAATATAATGATTTGGGGCTGTTTCTCATATAGTGGAACGGGACCTATATTTTGGATATAAGAAAACACACACTGTCATATATACGTTAAAGCTTTAGGTAAGGTCATACTCCCATATGCTTTTTGGCATTTCCAACAAGAGAGCGTCCCGAAATATACTTCGAGTCTTACAAACAAATGGCTTTCGGAACATGATCAGGGCTTGGTCAGAGCAATCACCAGATCTGAATCCAATCAAACATTTATGGAAAATTGTTAAAGAAAAATTAAACAGAAAAATAAGCCAGAACTCCGAGAGAAGCTACAAAGGTCTGGTATTAGTTTTCACAGAACAATTTCAGCAGCCTAATTAGGTCTACGACTAAAATATATGCATCTGTATTAGACGATAAAGGGTACACTACAAAGTACTAATAATTTTTTCTATAAGTTCTTTTAAAAAATATATTTTATATCTGGTATTTTGATTATACTTGTTTGTCCTCAGAAACATTTGTATATTTTCACTTATTTTTGTAATAATTCTGAATTTTTTTTTTTTTTTTTTTTTTTTTTTTTTTTTTTTTTTTTTTTTTTTTTTTTTTTGTTTTTGAATATTTTTACTGATACTATGTAGCATGTAGTTAGTACCATGGATAATGCTATTTAATTGTTCAACTTTCAACTTTTTCCATATGACATTTTCTAAATAATTTATCCTACGAAAATTTTCAAATATATTTTAAATYAACTTTTAAATTCTTTTCCAATTTCTTCAGCAATTTAGAAATTAAAAATTAAATTATTAAAAATACACAAATAATGAATTATTTAAATATATTTATTTTACTTTTAAAAATTCAAAGTAGTTTGTATATAAACACCCTGTACTTACCTTTTAGTTTTAGAGCTATAAATTTATCACTCTCCTGCACTGATATTGTTTGTTGGTTTATTCGAACGAACGAAGTTGTTGGCTAATTAGAAACCGACGATAGACGAACATCGAAAAAACGAACGCTTCACTTCATATTTGACGAAACATATTTAAAATGAAATTAATTAACTTTTTCACTACAGCACTACATGACATTTTTAGGAATGATATACAATATGCGATTTCAACTCACTTCGCTATTAACACCATTTACACACATGAACATATAATAGAAAACAAAATTACATTCGCACACTATTTTATTTCACTTTACACAAATTTTTTGATTTTTTAGTTTTTTGCTAGAACACTAACAACTTTATCTCACTTTACACAAATGTTTTGCTTTTACTAGGACACTTGCCACTTTTCACTTAATTAATTACTGAAAGCTTTGAAATTAAACATTTACTAGAAATTCTTAAGCGTTTATTACTATTTTTCCCGCAACACGAACCGACACGAATTTTAACTATTGACCGATCGTGTTTGGAGAATTCCAATTGACTGACCTGAGAAAACATCATTGCAGTGAGTGAGTGTAGTGAGTGTGTAGAGCTCCCCACGACAGCGCTGATGCTGTTGTGTTTGTTGCATGAGAGAAGGCGTCCGTTGTTTTTGTCCACCTTCCTTTGCTTTTGCCTATCGCAGCACAGCGAAGGGGTAATGCCCTCGCTACATGCCTACTGCATTACGGTAGCTGTTGCTTGTCCTTGAATTTAATTTTTTATGAATCAGCAGCAATTTGGCGATAGACGAGTCTAATGAAAAAACTCGCATGCGATTTTTTATATGCTCTGATGATATTTTAAACTGCTTATTGAATATAAAATGTAATAACGTGCTTTCAAAACGAACTATATTAAAGAATATTGATTAAATAAATATTAGATTTTAAAAGTACTTTTACAAAATAAGAAAAGAACAAATGTTTATGATAACCTTTCATTTTTATTTTCTACCTTTTTAAGTGTTTTATCGATGACTAATATTTTTATACAAAATAAAAGTTAATAAAACAATTGTTTTTAATTAGTATCTCAGTCATATTATCTGCACCGAAAATTAGCATATGGAACAAAAATCGCTGAAATGATATATGTACTGCTAGTTGACCAAGGTACATAGATCCTTTTTGAAAAACAAAAAATTAATTTCACACTAAAAAGTGAAAAATAATTATTTATATAAACTGACAGAAATACTGATACAACAGTATTAGACCACTCACTGCACTGTCTATTTAAAAACAGATAACTGATATAACATTTTTTTTTTTTGTTTAATGTGACCAAATTATTCTAATAACTGAAGATGTTAAATACATAAAGAAGAAGTGTTTTATGAGCACTTAATAACAGAATTTGGTTCATGTTCGTTGTAAATTTACAACTGATGTATCATAACTTCTGAGTTATATMATTTTATGTATAATAATTATATAATATTATATAATGTTCGTTCAATAGACAATGTTCGTCTCTCCCTATGCTATCTGTCATATGCTATCTGTCTCCTATTGAAATTTTATATAACATTTTTGAGCCCAACGTGAACACAATCACGTACCGACGCGCTCTTACCGACTTACGACTATCAAACAGAGAATGTTAGCAAATTACAATATTTTGTTGTTTGTCCAGCATTATTAATATTTTTTTTTGTTTTTTTTTTTTTTTTTTTTTTTTTTTTTTTTTTTTTTTTTTTTTTGATTACTACTATGTGCTCGAATGTTGAATATATACTCTTGCAACATGTTGCTTTAGTGTTGTTAACCTAAAGGGCGTACGTAAAAACTCGAACTAGACTCCATATAACAAACAAACCTCATGTACCTGAAGATACTTCCCAGTCTTTCTTTACAAGTTGCATGAGTATAAAATGTTCGGTCGAACTTAGCCCTTGTACCTCTTACTTATTTAAAATTATCATAAAAAAGAATTGTTATCTTAAATATTAGTAAATAAATATTTTGAGTTCATATAAAAAATTCCACCAACTTTGACAACATTAGCCGTTTATCGATCAGTAGTTCACAGTTCCATAAAAAATCAATTAATATGTATGTTAAGGCGTCTAGCTATACATGCAGAAAGCACATCCGCTCTCTTTTCCCTTACATTGTGCCAGACAACAAAAATTCCAACGATATCACATATTTAATGCCACTTTAGCATTTCTTCAGTGGCAAACGGAAATTTTGTCATTTGCAATAAATCAAAAGTGTCTTCGTCTACTAATCATCGTTCATCAATCAAATCTATCAATAAGCTGCAATCATGCCCCAACGACTTAAAGTCTCTTTTCTGCCACTCACACTTTTTCTTTGTAGGCCTTTCAACCAACAAGTCTGTAATGCTTTGTTGTTTATATGTATAAATACCAGTGTATTCTTCTGCCCTCCTGCAAGCTTGTGCTTTTCAATATTTTTCTACACCCTATATTATCTAAGTTTGTCCTTAAGCCGCCCTGTCAATTTGTACTTCAGCCGATTTGTCCTGCAGTCTGTTGATGTTTTGATTGCCAGTAGTATTGACTCTGTTATGAATTGTTCATTTGACAGCTACAAAGGACTAGTGACGCAAAGAGAAAGAGGGTGAGTGAGCGTCCAACCATCAACAGTATTTAGGTGTGCGAGTATTAAAAGGGAAATCGGTTTTTACACAATGTAACTATCAGTTCATCTTTCTAACTACTTGCAAGCAACATTTCCTATTTCTTTGACCGAAATCTATCAAAAATAACAAACATTTATATGGATTGATATTTCTCAGCCAAACAGGAAATAAATTGTTGTACCCACGAATGAAACTGAACTACATTTGAGGCCTTTCTTTTTCAAATGAAATTGCATCCTCACTTTGGCATTGAGGTTACTACTAAACTTGTTTTTGTTGAGGCGTACCCAGCTACCCTGAAACAGCTATCATGTTGAATATCGCATGTTTCACCGTCGTTTTGTATCCGCTGACGATCGAGAGGGATCCACCAGCAGATATTATTCTACACGCCTTAATGTGAACTTTACCACTCCTGACAACATCGAAAGTTTCTTTGGATTGCAAAAGCATAGGTATACGAACCAGATATAAAAGCGTAAAGATCCACAAGGTGAATGGCTTATGGAAAACGTGCCATATTTAATCCCTGAAACATGTTGAGCTGCCCTCTTTGTTGGGAATTACCAACGCACTAAAAACTACGACAACAAAGGCTTTGGAAGTTACCATTGATATCCGGCAATTCAAATGAAGACTGAGACAGTTATTATGACCAGCTGGCTCATGATTTTAGGCCATTACAACCGGACTCGGCATATCTACAGGAATGGTATCATACTCGATCTCGTTAATGAACTGGGGTCCGAGAAAATAAGATCCGTGAGAAATTAAACACACATTTTTCATTCACCAAAAGAGAAAAATGGGGCAATGGTGCTGTGATCGACAGTTTCAACGCCGATATCTACGCACTCACCGATGGAACAAAGGGCGGAATAGGAACAGGAGCGGTTTTTTTCTGGAGTAGTTCATCCGCACAAAGCAGCATCAAACTGAATGACTACAATTTAGACTTTCGAGCCGAAATCTTGGACATTACAAAAGGTAACAAGGGAGCTTTTGCTCTAACCTGCTATCATCCTATCATCTGGATGCAAAGTCATAGAAAGGAGAAGTATATGAAGAGTCAGACCCGCTTGCTCACGGGGGGGCGGCCAATAGGAACACAATTCCCCTAAACTGTCCAAGACTATTAAGCTCCACAAACACAAGGCATACCACAAAGAAGCTTTGAGATGTTGATGATGGACATATCAAAACATTTCTAACTCTAGGCAAAAGCTAACTATGTTACCAACCCTTAAGGTCCCACCTTCAGAAAATTGAAAACGTGGATTCGGCAGAATGCTAAGCATGCGCGAAGGATAATGAGACGCTGAAACACATGCGAATACTCAACTTTCAGCGGTATGAGACGGAATATTCCAAGGCACCCAATTCTTCAACTTAAGAGATATTGGATAGATCCACCGAATTGCTAGATAAGATCTAATTTGGTTACCAGCCGGGAGCTCAATGAGCCTAGTGGTAACCTAAGAGCGGCCGTCTGTGATCTGAAGCTAATGCCCCATCATAATCTTATTATTCAAGAGCACAAAAAAGGAAAATCTTACCGCGCAATCAGTAAACTTTTTAACAAACCTTTTGCTCCGGTTCAGTGCATTATAAAAAAGTTCAAAACTACTGGCTCCTGTCTCTTATACACATCTAGATGTGTATAAGAGACAGACTTAAAATTAAATTAAAAAAAAAATAACTTAAAAACTATATTTTTATTAAATACTAAGATGTGTTTTGCTATGTATGAACACTTTTGTCCTCTCTTCTTATATGHTTTCTATTGTTTTTTTCTTTATTTTAAAAGTTTAATGAAAAATTTTGTTTTCGTATAGTAATTAAAATAGAACTGAATTTGTTAATTTAAACATTTTTTCCTGGTACTCTTTAATTGAGGAAAATATGAAATTTTGGGTATGTATGAAGACTTGAGTCCCTAACTGTATATCATATTCCAAAGGCAATCTCGGAAGACTATGAAAAGGACAGGACAGCAGGAGGAAAAATATTGTAATTTGAATAAATCTGGCTCTCTCTGTTGGATCAACAATTGCGACCTTATGAAGAAACGAAGTAACTGTCGCCGATCTATAAACAAGCACATGCTCGTTGAGGCTTTAGGACAGCCAATTAAGAAAGATTGAAGATATAGAAAGTTTTTGCGCTAAGCGCTACCTTCGATGTTATTGTATAGATGTGTTTTTCGTAAATTATCCGTGCACTTATAAGCTTTCTCACATCATAAAATTATTATGTTGTAATTAAAAAACAATTGAAGCTGCTGTAACTCTAAAAATCAAATCCTCAAACACTCTATCCTGCCTTTCTTTCATGCTACTTGTTAGTGAGCGAAGAGTCAATTTATTGCTACTTAATCACAGCAAATGCCACTTCAGTTTCATTGCTACTTAACAAATTATAGCCCGGTCAGCCATCACTCACCGCAACTGGTTGACACTTGCGATAATTAGCACATAAAAGTCAAATGCACCGTAGAGCTGCCCACCGATGACAGTCTCTCTCTGTCTCTCTCGCTCTCCCTCTATACGAAGTAATTTTTCTGTTGCACGTGAACCAATTCAGCTGCAACTTTTACGAAAAAAACCCTCCAACAATGGCTCGCGCCCACAAATGACAATTGGACAATGACTAGCCACCACTCAGCGCCAGTGAAACGCACTCATTTGGTCGTATGAGCTCAACCCAGCGTTGCAATTGACCACGCGTGATCACGGCCGTTCGGTGGCATTGGTGTTGGTGGGCCCGATCTCGACCGAAATTCGATTGCAGCTAAGCGCATTGGGGAAACCGCAAATTTCCCAACGGCGAAGGTTTATTGAAGGCACACACACACACACACACACACACACGCATACACGGTAGACGTTCACTCACGTGTTCCAGTGCGCTGTGTTTGCGCACATTCAGCAGCAACAGTGACACATAATTCATTGGATTCGTGAAAATTTTCGCTTTATCTCTCTTATTATATATTACGTGCCTGTATGTGTATGCGTTTGTAGTTAAATAGTAGCGTGTATTTTCAATTTCAGACGCGCTGCAGAAATTGATTTGTGTTTGCTGGCCGCCATGTCGTATGATGAACATGGCTGGCCATGGCTGGTAAGTGAACTGTTCACCGACGCGCTGACTCTGAGCGATGCGTTGCATTTGAATGCCGACGTAAGCAGCTAAATCATCATATAAATGATGCCGGCAGTGGCTCAGCAAGCGTTGCCAAGCAGTACTCATCCGCTTACGGTCTCACATTGCCCTCTATGCGTGCGTATATGTGTGTGAGTGTGTGTGCGCACTGGCCACTCATTGCTGTCTAAAAAGTGATGGAAATATTTCACGTGAACCCAGCTCACTTTTCATCACTCACCAACAACCGCTTTGGTGTTTGACGTTGTGTTGTTGTTGCTGCTGATAATGATGAAGCTGCTGACGTTGATGCTTGTATTTTGAATGGAACCCAACATTGCTGTCAGCGTGCTTTTGATGGCTTCGATTCCTTGTGAAAATCATATGAAATTTGAACGTTTTCATGGAAATGCAATTTGACTTTGCAGTGTAAAGCTCAATGTAGACCGTTTTGGCAACTATACGGTTGCGTAATTATTCAAACTACGGCTTGTCATGTGCCACTCAATGCAACTCTGTGGGCAAACAAACTCATATCCAGATCTAGCGTTTATTCGCATATTGAATTTAATAGCGGCTTCGAGTGGCTTGTAGACCCCCAAATTTTTAAAGTTTTTATAGTCTTTGAAAGTTTGAAGAAAAAAAATTTATTTTTATGCCAAGTTTTGAAAATTATAATATACTGTAGTATAACTTCGAGCTACTAGCAAGTGTCTGATGTCTGGCTACTGAAGTGTGATCCACCTTAGAAGCAAAATGTTACGTAAAATTGCAATGGCCATTGCTTTTTCAGCATCTAGTGAAGTTGAAATTTAGTCTAAATCTTACAAATATAGTCTGTCACTTCAAACACACCTAAGCCTCTAAATTAAAACAAAAGTCAAAACAAGATTATTAAAAATTAATCACTGACCTATATAGTGTCATATTGCCGTAATAAAAACTTTATGAGATACCACGGACAGTCAGATGATTATTCCAGTTGCTTTCCAGATCCAATCTTGAGATTGAATTTGAAGGAATGTCAAACTTTAGACAATGGCTCTGTTTCAAGAAACTTGTATACAATGTAAAATAAATCAGAAAATTCAAATACACCAAACAACTGCAGCTATCGGCATTCCGTAATATTTGTAGTGACACAATGGACAACCACGGGCTGGATTGGCTTGGGTTAGGTTAGGTTGCAAAGTCATTCCTGCGACAACGCGGATCCCACTTGTGATACCTAATACTCATAAGCATTGATCGAAAAGATCCTGAGGCGGCAAATATCAGTTTTTACTATTTCACTAGACTCTCCGACAATATGACGTTTTGCGGAAACTGCAGAATCGAGGACAGATTGGCTAGATTTTTCCATACAGTTATACGGCTATTGCACAAGTAGATGCTGTGATGGCTGAAAAATGAATCTTGCTAAAAATAAGTACTGGCTGTCCTTTGTGCTCAAGGCTCACATAATTTCGCAGTCTAAAGAGCTAAGGCGCTTATTGTTGACCAACACCTACTAAGCTCACGCGCAGTTAAAAGGAAAGAGGAAAACGAACCTCAGCTTGTTCCCAAGCCGATGAAAACCTGCCCTCTCCACAATTTTGAAGATATTAAAGGGGTTTTTAGGGTTTTAAAAAGCTTTTTTACGAATTCATTTCTTAAGTATGGGCTTGAGTAAATTTATTCAAATCTCTTGTACATTATTGAACACAATTTTAGCAATATATGTATTTTTTTTGGTAATTTTTTCATGCAGAAATATACTTGTAGTAGCGTAAGCCGCTAACAAAGCTTCCCCCAGAACGTCTGGAAAGAAAGCACGTTGCGGTATTCACCATAACTCTTCTGAGAATTATCAGAAAATAAAAAAACCATGAAAAATTAGGCAAATAATCGTTCTCTGAAGATTTTTTTTTCTTCATTTAAAATTTTTTTTACTTTTTATAGTGAAAGCTGTTATTTTCCACTAAAAAATTCTGCCGCTTTGTAAAAAAATGTTTAAAAAAAATACTAAACGATGGGGAAAGTTACTAACTATTATCCCATACACAAGGTGCGTTCCACGGTAAACAGGACGTAAAACAAAAACCCAACAAATGGTTTTTTCGGCAAAATCAATTTATTTTATTAAAATAGTCTCCTTTTGCTTCAACACAGCTTTTTGCTCAGTCCAAAAGCATGTCCAATGAGTGGTTTAGCCGGTTGGCCGGTATGGTCGCCAGTATGCCGGTGCAAGCCTTTTGAATGGCCGCTACGTCTGCATAACGCTTTCCTTTCATGAGCAAATGCATTTTTTCCGAAAAGTAAGTAGTCGCAAGGTGCCATATCAGGTGAATACGGGGAGTGCTTAATGGTGAAATGGTGCTTTTTGGTCAAATAATTTGTCACAAGCGTCGATCGATGATTCTGATTCTGAGCAATTTTTGGTCGTCAGTCAATTTTTGAAGGGCAAACCGTGCACACGCCTTTCGTAAACCCAAATATTCGGTCAAAATGTGATAATTCGATGTTTTGGAGATGTTCAATTCCATTTCCATGAATTTCAATGATGATTTCGGCTAATTTTTGATGAATTCACGCACAGTTTAGATGGAATTTCCGTTGATCACAGATTTTGATTGGCCCACATGTTGATCTTCATTTATATATGACCTCACGACCGCTTTGAAACCACTCTGCGCTCTGCCACGGGATATTCAATCATCGCCATAAACTTGTTTCATCAATTGAAACGTTTCGGTAAAAGTTTTACCAATTTTACAACAAAATTTAATGTTGGCTCTTTGTTCGGAGCTCATTTTCGCACCGATAACACAAACATACTGACACTTAGCACACAATAACTTCACTTCAAATCAATGAAATATCATGAAATTCTCACTGTACAATCGATAGAGATAGCAGAATCAAAAGCATCAATCGACATTTAGATGACGCCGCCAAGGGGCGCTAGATTGTAGAGTCTGTTTACTTTGGAATACACCTTGTATACTTAAAAAACCAATCATATAGAGTAAAGCCAGCCGAATGTTCAAGAATTCTGATATTTTTTATGTAAGGGTTAGGTCAAATTTTCGCCCATATTAATCTATTTTAGGCACGAAGATATATTGTTATGAGTAAAACACGCTCATCCATTTTCATTGAGATAACACAAATATTGGCCAAGATATGCGGTACAAAGACACCCGGAAGTTCGAAAATATTTATATTAGAGGTTAAGTGTAGTATTGGCCCGATTCGACCATTGACAGGGAAAGGATATCTTTGGATTTCTATTATATATCTCACATATTGACCGCTATTTTCGATCAAAAGTCAACTATAGGTACTTGAGTCCAAATATTTGGTACCTAGAGGCTTGAACTGTTTTAGTTGAATTTGAATTATTTTTCGCCAAAAGGTAATATACACTAAAGGGATTTTTTTTTTTTTTTTTGCAGAGTTTTGTTCTACAAAATTCTTTGGATGGGATAACTTTCACTCCAAATCAGTACGTCAAAAACCACTTAGACCACCTTGTTGTTAGCTCGAAGCCAAAATATATGTATATTAATATATGTTTAATAAGATCAGCTTTCCTTAATGTCACGGCTCATCTCATTACGAAGCCGACTGCACACGCACATGCAAGCACTATTTGCAACATTTATTCATGTTTTTGTATTATTAAAACCTCCAGGCGTGTGACATGCGACAAAAATCAAATAACATCCAGTTAAAACGAAACTCACACACACATATGCAAATCACAGTTATATGCAGTCGTGTACATGTTCCGGTGTGCGGATCAGAGTTTCTGAGTGGGTGAGCTATAATGTTTGCATAATTTAAATCTCCGCTTGATGCAGTGCGCCGGTAGCGCCAGCGTGGCCGCAGTCGGTCCAGCTCGAGCATCAGCACTCACACCAAAAAAGGGCGTTGCAGCAATGGCTGCGAACAAACGATAACCACGGTTCTATCGTGCGTACATATGTACATATGTCTATCTTGTTATTGCCGTTGTGGTTGTTGTGCCACCTAACATAATGTCAGTCGGCGCTTAGTACTCAGCGCTTGAGCTGTTTGTTATTGTTGCCCTTGAACGCGGTGAAAGTTTTGAAAATATAATTTGTGGTTAGCAAAGTTCTAATGGCATAGTTGCGTTGGTGTCTCATATTGTTTTGCAACTTGATACTCATACTGTATGTTACAAAAGTGAATCGAGTTTCACATGAAACATTGAAACATCTCGAAAATATATTATCTCCGGCAAACCAGGAGACATAGCAAATACTGACATTAGACACATCAACAAATTGTTGATGAGTTCAAAGAGCTTTGTCGATTCATGAGGATCTTTATGATCTATTACATAAGAGTTTTTAGGTGAGATTGTTGTTAAGATCGACCTAACCTAATCTAGGAACCAAAACGCACCGACGTTCTGAGCCATCCAACTGAGATCGTTGCTATGATCGACCTCATAATCTAACCTAACCTATGTAACGGACCGATGTTTGAAGCTGTCCAAGTGAGATCCTTGTTAGGATCGACCTGACAACCTAACCTATGTAACACAACGGGCCGATGTTCTAAAACGTTCTAGTGAGATCGTTGTTGGGATCGAACTCACAACCTAACTTAGCCGTGTTACCTAGGCACTAATGTTCGAGACTGTCCAACCGAGATCTGAGTTAGGATCGTCCTCATAATCTAATCTAACCTAATTCATAACTTTATTTGCCAACTAAGCTTTAGATTTTTAACAAATAGAATTTCGCGAATTTATGAATTTATGAAAAAACTTCTTTCTCTTCGAAAACAAATGATACATACCGCAATAAATTTTACTAACAACGTTCTGAAGAAATTACAATTTGTAGAGTACATGACTTTCGAAATACAAATTTCTTAATCAACAATTATTTATTCCAAAAAGCAACTGTATAAACTTTATATCTTCATATCTCCACTCCAGCGCCATCTCTCGAGTTTTTAAAATATATAGAACGACCTTTTTAGGTTTTAACCAGTTTTCAATTCTTCAGGACACTGTAAACACAAATGTATGTATCTATGAGTATCTCTATCTACATAGGGCACAAATATGATCAGCCCCTGAAAAACAACTACCAAGGCTTGTAACACAAGCAATGAAAGGGTTGGGTGTAGTGTGCGGAACTTCTATCGGAAATACAAAAACAATTATTTACATGTGAGCGTTTGTATAACAGTTAGTGGGTAAATACTTGTTCATTTGCATACGTAAATATTGAGTGTATACGTTTGTGTGAGCGCTCACATGCGGACAGACAAATAAGCAGACATGCTTATTTAAATTGGCAGATTTTGCATGCTTCCTGAGGGGAATTATTACACTAAAAGAAATTAAACGGTAGTCTTTTTTAACTTTTTAATAAACAGTAGCGTTGGTAAAGTAGAAAATACAGTCTATTTTTCATAGTAATTCCGAAAGAAACGAAAAATTTACAAACTTAGCTATATTCGACAAAAACGTTTTATTTAAAAAACAAACAGAAAATGTTTGAAATATTTTTCAGCTAATTCTTTTCTGATGGAGAATTTATTACTACATTATCAAATGATATAGAAAGATTATAATATATGTATATATCTTGAGTTCAGCTTTAAAATCAAGTAAAATAAAACACTAGTGAGTCTTCTGGTATGACGTATCCAGATGGCAAGATTGATCACAGAAGGATCTCATTGGCAGCTACGAAGGCTATGAGCTTCACAAAGTAAATATGGAACAAATTATTAGGTTGCCTTTCTTGAGTTAAACAGTTTTTGGTTCTTTAGTAGCACCAACTCTATAACGCTTTTCCCAACTGTACCGACCTTATGTTACCGTTACGTCTTTAGTGGCTTTGGTGACGGCTTTGCCACATCATATGACCAATTTAACAAGATTATTGCTGCCTATTCCGCTTTACCACTTATTTCAATGAGAGATTTTATTCCGTTGGTTCCACAATCTCTGCCTGAAAGTCATTGCATTTACTTGCTTTATGGGAATTTCCACCAAATATTTCAATTCCTCTAATAGAGAAATACTATCCGGAGTTAAGCATAAGGCAGCCTGTTAAACTGCCGTCTACAGTTTGTTTCAAGCAGAGATTTCTGCTATTGGGACAGCCGCAGAGCTAGCCGCTAACGCATCGGGAAGTAACAGCCAAGCAGTAATCAAGCCAATCGTTTCGCGTATCAGTGTCTTGCTAAGCAGCTCAAGAGTTTAGAGGGTCGCCAGGTAAAAGGTACTTCACCACTACTGGGTGCCAGTTAAAAAAGCCCTCAATAATGAGATAGTGTACGAGATTCCCAAAGTGAGATATGGTTGTCATTTGGAAAATTGGTAAACCCATGTCAAGAAAGATTAAACGCGATAGCAGGGGAACGATCTACCGTGGCAACCACTGCAAAAATCATGCAATAGTTCCGAAATACAGGAAGTTTCGACTGATATTTGATGGAAGATTCTGTACTAATATGGTATGGTTGGAATGCTGACTGGTTAAATTCTGGTAGCGGCACACGAATGCACGAGAGGTTATAGAAACTATTGATATTTGCGTCTTCTTAAAATGTGACTACGGAAGTAGTACGTACTAAGTGACGTCACGCCTTCTGCCATCGGTGAGGATCAAACTGATCTATGTGTGATTTATTAGCTTTCCAGACTAAAGACCATCAACTTTTTAATTTCTTTTTGATTTTCTCATCAAAAGACGGATTTCTGATTTGTCCAATTTTTTAGTACGTCGTCCTTCCAACTATTAACAAATATTTTATTTTTTACTATCGTAATTAATATACCATATCCTCTTGTGCCCTGCTACTAGATAACTGGTCAACGCGGGAGCTTGGCCATCGCTCGGTCACCAGCTGTACAAAATCATTTTGGCACAGGATGGACAAGAAGAGATCGAGTGATATTTTTGCCTTCATTAAGGCTAGCCTCTCCCTAGTTGGGGGCTTTTAACAGGCCTTTGCCCTATTTGCATCCATTTTGTAAAGCTGGGAACCTTACCAGATGGCATCTGCAGAAGTTGTATGAAATAAGACCAGATGGAAACAACTCAACGCGTTTGCTATATCAAGGTTAAAATACTTGGAAGCTCACGCCTTCAGATATCTTACCAAACTAGCGGTCATAATTTCAAACACAGAAGTTCCTCTTTTCTATGGTGTCACAAAAGACTATACATACCAGTCCACGTGCGAACTATCCAGATCAGTCATCTTCTAACCTAACCTAACCTAATACTGACATTACGGATCCATTTCATTTTCAATAAGCAAAAAAACCTTACAGTGTATGCCGATTCCCTTGCCATCGGCTATAATACATCGCGTATGTGTGCGTTGGCATATGGAAGATACACGTAGAACCTTTCCGCTGGATTTGTATTTGTAATTGTTTTATGGACACAAGTTAATTGGAAATTTGTAGGAAACTTTTTAGGCTACTCTGTGGGAGCCGAGCTAAAAACTTCCGGTTTCTATGAGTAGCCGACTGACAAATGGGCAAAGCCAAGCGCCGGTCCACGACTCGTATGTGCCCGTTTGTTTAAGTGTATGTATGTATGTGTAGAAATTACGTTAAAAATTTAGCAAGCCGGCGACCGGTGTGCTCTTGCATGTGAACTAGCGTAGTCTCAGTGGAGCCTGAATTATGGCTAAGGGGTTTTCTTGCGAAGAGGAAGTGGCATTTTTCATTCCAATAATGAGTAACCGGCATTTATGTCAATGTCCACATACTGCTTGCTGATTATGTATTCGTGAGCTGAAAAATCAAATTATGCTGGGCGATATGGAGGGAAGTGCGCAGAGTGGATAACTAAATGTATATTCAGAGTTTTGGTGCTCAACGAAATTTAATATGTTCACTTGCTTGTCATCACGAGCTTTCTGGGATAATGTTGTCAACGGTAAATGCTGGACATTTGAATGGCTGAACTTTCGCATGGAATGGAATGGCATTTATTAGAAGCGAGTGCTGTGTGCAGCTGAGAATGAATGTGAACGTTGTTGGAAGGTGACATACAATATCCTGGTAATGCTTTTTAAGTATTTCTTAGGATAATTTTTTTTTCTCATTTTCTACTTTGAAAACTTTTCATATAACCAACAATTATAGTTATCCCATGATTTCCCGAGGGAGCAAATCACAACAATGAGCCTTTTAATTTAACTCCAACTTCTTTGGACCTCTTTCTTCAGAGCTCCATTAGACCTTTTCGCTTATGGATTCATTTGGATAGCGTTTAGAGTTTCATTTCGGCTCAAAGACGTATTTGATCTATGTGTGACCATAAGTACATATTAGAGACGGTGACGCGCTAGAAAATGTGGCAAATATTGCCACAGCACCGATTTCAGTAAACCTGCAGCTGTAGATGTCAGAGGCTATGAGATTCCATGTTTCGAAACCGTATAAAAATGTATACTTAATGTCGGAGTTGAATTTTTTTATTTTGGTCTCCGTGCAATATTCGAGGTACTCCGCGTAATACTCGAACAGCTCCAGACCTCTTTCAAGGATCAGCAAGCTTGTTTGACCTTCTCTATGGTGTGGGATTTCGTCTTTTGATCTTCCATTTATAAATTTAATACTGCCGAAGTAAGAATGCTTAGGGGCTCTACACAAATATAAACGTGAATATGTTAGCCAGAATTCATAAGAGCCTTATTGTCGTCATGCTTAGCATTTTGGAGATCAGTGACTGTTTTACCTTTGTTAGTATACGGTAAAGTAGTCGTAATATAAATTAGTACTGGACCTGATATCTGATTGATTGATTAGCGACGAGGCGACACTTTACATTATTCGCCAGTAAAATGTCGTTGGAGAAGTAAATACTCATTATAGCATTATGGAACCCAGTGAATGCATCACTGAATCATATTAAAAAATAGGCACATAAAAAGCCATATTAGTATATGTTGAGGGGATTTGACCTAGCTCTCGGCTTTATGCTGTAAGTTTTAGCGACCTAGCGAGAAATCATATAAAAGCGCACTCATTATAAAAGAAGGATTTCATCCATTTCTGCGGAAAATTCTGGTTTATTTCATTTAGATTGACTTGAAAGCGGATATTTCGGATCAAGACAAACTTTTATTCGGGTAACTGTAGCTTACAGGGTTCGTCCGAAAAGAAATAGGACTGAGTCATTTAAAAACAAATTATTGAACCAATAGTTACAATTCTTTAAAAACATTCAAAATAGGCTCCTTCTGCGTCGATGCAGCGCTGCCAGCGTGATTTTCAATCATTGAAGACGTCACGGCAGACTTCTCCAGAATAGCCTTGAGAGCCGAGGTACATGTTGCTTGAATCCTCTCTGTCGTCTCAAAATGCTTGTCTTTTATTGGCCTTTTCAGGCAATGAAACTAAAAATATCCGGGGCCCATATCTGGGCTATGGGGCGGCTGCAGACACGTTGAGATGCCGGTCTTGGTTAGAAAGGCGGTGTGAGTCGAGGCGTTGTCGTAGTGCTACGTGTACTCGGTTGCGATGTCTTGTCAGACCCAATTGACCTTTCTTTTGAGTCTCTTATGGACTTCCCCTTAAAACTTGGCGTTGACGGTTTGTCCATGAGGAACAAATCCATAATGCACGATGCCTTTGCTGTCAAAAAAGACAATTAGCATCGTTTCCACTTTGGATTTCTTCTTGCTAAAGTAAAATCTAGGTAAACCTGCTTGATCATATCAAACGTCTCTGTCGCAGATTTACCGAGTTTCACACAGAATTTAAACGCTGGATTTTCGGCTTGCACCACTCATAGAAACACTGACTCTCCAGGCGTTCGGAGACAACTGACCAGCCGCTTGTTTGTTATCTAGGAACGCCGTCCAGTCGGTACGCGCACGCTACGAAGTACAGTCGTGTGGAGAGAAAATCAGTCATATTACTTTCCGGGCAAACCCTGTAGTATAGGTAGAAAGGTGAATCGATGGAACACTCGGAAGAATGTTATTTGTTCTACCCTCCTGGACAGTGGATCATCAGTTCCTCATATAACGACGATGCGTTTTGAGCACACTACAAATTTTCTAAGACGGTTAATATCGATACTAGTCGCTTGGCCAAATTGCTACCGAGATATTTCAATCTCAAGCTGGAAAAGGCGGCCAATAGTGGGTAAAGTGACAAGACGATTTCATCTCATCTTTTTCCATACAACTTTGTCGAAAAGCATCTAACGAAATATTTAGGCGTAGCACATGAAAATCTACTAGGCATTCTCTAGACATAAGCCCTACAGTTTTGACGAGATTGACTTTGCAAAGAGCAGTTAGTTCGGAGGACTTCTTATAGTTCTTTCTGGGCCGAAGGAAACATACCATCGCTTTAGTTCTTGTTCTTGAACACTGCTTGCCGAACCCACTGGAAGTACATAGGTCCTGCGATAAAACACAAGAAAGACTTGGGAAACCCAACTCACTGCCAATTGGATGGAATTTGAGTAAGACTAGCCGCTTTAGCAAACTCATCGGCGAGTGCAACTTGCAGTTTGTGGTGATTCCGCTGTGACCGGGCACACATGACTTATAAATCAATGCTAGAAATATCGATAAGTCAAAGCTTGACATCATGCTAAATAATAAGAAATTCTTGACGAGTTTGTAGCGCACAAGCCATGAAGTCAAAGCTAGCATAGCCGCTAGACTCTCAAAGGGAAGGCATACCACTGAAAGAGAGCTATACTTTAAAGCAGTATAACCGCTACTACATTGATGGTGGGTTGACCTGTAAAAGCTCTCTCTCTTAACTACGATCCGTTCCAGAAAAAGCTTACTGCACTTTTTCTCCTAACCAAATAATAAAAATGGTATTTTTAACTGCCTAAATGTTTTCATCAATAAACACATTATTTTTCAACTGACCCTCGTAACAGCTGTAACTTGCGTTTCCTAGCTTTTATCGTCAGTGTTGCCGTCGAACAATTTATTGCTGATGATAGGATTATCCTTATAAATAAGAGCTGAATAACAGCAGCTTGTGGCAAGTGAAGTTGTGGGTGGTGCAACCATCTGAAAGACAAAGGCAATGCAAGCAATACTTGCAACATCAACCACGCAAGCAAATTTAGCATACTTACATACAGACATCTGCATGTGAAACCGATACCGATCTACTTACCGTTGCAAAAACAAATACATGCATATCGTTACGCATATGTACCGCACATTGCAAGCGCTGATAAAATTCTGGCGAGAACAAAGCGCCCAACTGAAATAAATAAATAAATGCACATGTGTGCGTGGCAAAGGTGATAAACACGACGTCAGCCGCAAGAGTCGCGCTCACATGCAATGCACCAGCATACACTTACATATGTATATATCCGCAGCCGGGAAGGTATTGTGTAACGCGGCGGCAAGGGTCGTGCTGCGGCGAGTGCCACTTCGAAATTTCGCCACAATTCGACGGTTGCCGCTGGATCTGGCAGTCAAGTTGTACGAGCGCCAAAAATTGCACCAGCAATCAGCGGAAATCTCGCCGAAGCCGGCGCTTCACAACAATCAGCATGAATTTGTTGTACACACATATATTTACTTCCACGTAAATACGTCTTTATCTGTCTGCATATAGTATATATGTGTATGCTTCTGCATCTTGGCCGTGGCAATCGTAATTTTTCAAGAGTGGATCTGTTGCGAAATCTGCGCGCGAGCACATAAATATAAGTGAGCTCATGTGTTACCTTCAGTTGTGCGCCTGCAGGTATGCTGCACAATTTCGCTTACTTATGCTCTGATTATATTACACAAAGGTGGCAAAGTACTCACGGGTATATTAGGGATGCTCGTAGCATATTTTTCAAAAGTTTTTAAAACAATTATTAACTGAAAGTTTTGAGTAAATTTTAAACAATTTCAGAGACAAGAACATATTTGTTAGAATTAATAAGAATAAATTAGCGTATGGCGTAATGGCTGCAGAATCGGTAAGGAAAATTTATTAGATACGGTCAAACCATGGGCTTTTGATTTCTACACGACTTTTTTTAGATATCTTCGTCATTAAATGCCGAAGGAATGAAATATTAGACAATCGAATTTAAACATAAAATTCTTAAATTTTTAAGCCATTCTGCCAAATATTTTGAACAATAATGAATTTCCTTACAATGTCGCCATTTTGTCAAAAGGGCACATTTAAACCCAATATGTATGACAATATATCAAAGGAGTAAATACTTTGAGGTATTGCGAAACATGTCTTTTCCACTATTCGCAACGGTTCCGATCACGAAATTTGATTAGGAATACAAAATTTAAGATAAATTCTTTGTTCGTTATTTTTATTTATAATAAACGCACTACTGAAGTAGTAGCAGCTGCTGCATGCAAACTGGTTGGCAAAGCGCCCTCATATTATATTGCGCGTAGTAATTAAGAATAGTTCTACTAAGTTAGCAAAATACAGTTTTTGAAACACCATTTACCCGGAAATTTAAATTATATTTTCCGAAAAACTCAACCGAATAGATTTAATACATTGATGATGTAGAGTAGCGGATACCAGACCCAAAAGTCTTATTCAGCGCTAAACCATATAAATTATTCTGTGAGCAAAAATAGTAAGACTAAGTTAATTTAAATTTATCACGAAAACCCATTCATCGAAATTTTTTGTTTTTCTAGCTTCGTGTGACTGTCAGTGAAAACTGTGTCAAATTGCACATCAAAATAATAATTAGTGTTAAGTATACGCTTGTTTGTCTGAAGAACATAAACTGAATTCGACGATTTTTAAGATGTGTAAAATTATTCAACAAAAGAAATTTTATCAAATTTTGTGTTCGCAATGAAATTTCTGAAATTTAGAAATTCTGGAAAAGATCTTCATTGATAATTGTTTGTCGCGAGCAAGTGTTTTTGATTGGAACAAATTATCAAAGTAGGTCGAGAAGGCATTGACGACGAACCACGTCCAGGACGGTTATCAACATCAACTGATGATCAACACGTCAATAAAATGAAGGAATTGGTAGTTGAGAAGCGCCGATTAACAGTCACAAATCTAATCGGTATCGTTAGAGTATCAGACGGTTCAGTGAAACTCGATTTAAAAGATCATTTGAGCTTAAGAAAAGTGAAAGCACGATTGGTTCCAAAATCACTCACTTATTATTACTAGCGATAAGTCTTGAACCTATGCTCACAACCTCACGTCAAAGCCGGTCAAAAATCATGGTTATATTGACAAATTTCTTCCATTATTAACTTATGGTGTACTCCGAATGCCTTCCGACCGACCAAACTGTCAACAGGGAATACTCTTTGAGTGTCATGTGTGGCTTGCGCGTAGCTTATCGTAAAAATAGAACTGGAATTATGGGCCGACAACCCTTGGTTTTTACATCACGATAATGCACCGTCGCATACTGCATTGATTCTTCGTGAGTTTTCAACGCATATCGTGTCGCAACCACCGTATTCGCCTGATTTAGCTCGGTATAACTTCTGACTATTTAGAAAACTCAAATAACCGTTTCGAAATAACCGTTTTGAGTCAATTGAAGCCTTTAAACGTGAATCGTTACGAGCATTTAAGATTAATTTCGAAATTGACTTTAACAACTGTTTCGAGAATTGGAAAATACGTTGGCGCAAGTGTAGATTGTTCTGAGGGGGACAAGATAGAATTTTAAGAATAAATTAAGAATGTTAAAATAATGAACAAAGCCTTATTATATTATGGCTTATATTAGTATACCGTTGCTAGGATATGAATATGTAAGATTGACCAATATAGTATATGGAAGCTTGACATCCTTAGGTGAAGGCTAGGTGAAGTATTCACCCAATTTCAGGCGGAAGCATATACTGTTTTTTGAAACTATCTTTTTGAAAAAGATAACTTAATCATTATTCATTAGGATTATTCGCATATACATATTCGAAACATGCCAACCGGAATCTGGAATATATTTATTTTATGTATATAGGAACTAGTAGAAGTATTGACCCGATTTAGCACAAAGATAAACTGTTGTAATAAATATTTTCTCAACGAATTTGAATTATATATCCCACAGAATGAACGATATTTTTGATAAATTGGTATCTACGGACTTTGAAAATTATGTTCCGATTTAAAAAATTTTAAGTCATGAGATTGCCTGCTTCAAAAACACTATTGGCGTCAAGACTTATCCCTATATTTTAATTGGTGCTTGATTTTTATTCTGTAAAATGAAACAAATCAGATGGAATTTAAAATTTAATTTGGGAAGTAGACGTAATTTTTGTCGGAGTTGGCACTTTTGATTGAAATTGGTTTAGCAGAGCATTAGATATGGGATTTTTTCTAAAGGAGGACTGTGTCACGCTCTTGTTAAGTTTTAACACCGGCTACAATAAGAGCTTTCCGTAGGTTCATTGTGATTAATGCTTTCGATGTTTTACAAAAAGTATTTCAAAATCACTCGTCAATAAAAAAAAAACTACCAGTTCCTGCGGCACTGGGATATCTTAGAACTAGGAGTTTTGCTATAACATAACCTGTTTTCCAATCATAATATTATGACATATTAATCAAGTAAGATAAATATGTTATCTTTAATAAAAATCCACCCTAGTATTGGTACATAGACAGTGGCAACTTGCACGCCGAACACTTAAGACGGCTCGTATGTGTAGCAATATTTCGCATTTTCCAAGGATTTCATTTGCCTTCGCCTCCATTCTTAATCAGGAGCATGCTGATTCTACCCAAATATATTTATTTGTTTTCCTTTTGGCAACACCTTAAATATGGTATGCCCTTACAAACTGACTAACCGCGCATTAAGCTTATTTTTAAAGCGATTGCGGATTGCTCGAAGTGGCTCTTAAACCCAACTTACTGCAGGAGAGTAAGTTGTGGAAATAAGGAAAGCAAGAAGGAAACGAAAATAAGAAACATTACAAATTTAGATATTTTAAATGTATAGAATACATAGCTGGGTGCCGATTTATTAGAAAAGTATTTATAAGGAAAAAAAATCAAATTAGTTACATATATTCAAGTATACCTTCGAGCCTTTAAAAATACCAGGTCGGAAATGCACATTTGGTGCTAGAGGTCTGACCCGATATATATTCTATAGTAAATGTTGAACCAACCCAAGATTAAATCTTTACAATTCGATAGTTTTCTATGAATTCGATATCTGGCTTATTTAAATGAGTGAAACAGGCATTTCTTCTTCAAGAGATCGCGCTTATGACTTCACCTTTAGCAGTCATATTGGTCAGTTTTCCATTTTCAAAGGATTTTTTGACAATTATTTCATATGTTTTTCAAATATAAGCACCATAACTTTACCAAACGACCATGCGTCCATGGCTCAAATGTAAAGTGGCTCCAAACACTGCATGAAATCATCAACATCTTATTGTTTCTGCTCGATCGTAAGCTCATAAACGATAAATATGGTATTTATTGGGTCAGATTTACTGTCAGTCGTCTTCAACTGAATGAAAAACGTTTTTAACTTGATATATGTATTATAATAGGGTTGCTTTTTATATTTCGAGGTTAGAAAAAAAAAAACAATTATTAATCGCTCTATCAATATTCTTCATTCAAATTTTAAGATTTTTCCAATCGTTTGAACTAATTGTCGAAACAATTTTGCCACTCTGATTGAATTATCTCCAAAACAGCCGATTTGAACATATCAATGGCCTATTCTGGTATCGAAGAACGTTGATCTCTTAGTTTATATTGTACGAACAGAAAGAAAAAGAAGTCATTTGATGCCTAGTCAGAACCATATGCCAGATGACTCCTCAAATCAGTTGTTTGAGTCGTTCTTCGACGCTTGGTTTTCCTGATCCCATTCAAAATTCACTGTTCTCCATTGTTCTAGTGCTGCGGTTGCGACATTTTCAGTTTTTCCAAAAAACCGTTTGTTTGAAATTGCCTCGTGCGCGAAGTTTTTGTTGGATTCGGCTCATTCATCATCACCTCTCACGTTGCCAAATACGAATTGCGGAGTATCGCTGACGTATTTTTTCAACATTTCTCCCGACCAATCAACACGTGCTTTTTTTTTTTTTTTTCTTGACTGATCGACAAATTGTGTGTTTTTTTTACAATAAAATGTTCACGTATGTTGAATGTGTATCTACTTATGCCTACAGTTGTCTCAATAGCACGTGAGGTGACATGACGATCTTGCAATTTCAATTTGTGCACAACATCGATAATTTGCAGAACAACAACTCTATTAGACGATCTTTACAAAATTTGTCTTGGAGTGATCTACAAACCTCGATTCGATTCAACAAACCATCGATAAACAGTGGTCTTTGATGGAACTTCATCTTCAAATAAGTGAATTAAGTTTATCGATGCACTGTTGATGAGATAATCCACGTCAAAAGTTGAAAAATACCCACCCAAAAGTAGACGATAGAGACCCCATAAATATATGTATATTATATCCGTATATGTAAATATTCAGCGTGACAAACTGAGCGAACTCAGCGTGACAAGGAGCATGCATCAGCTACTTTGTAGAATATGGTCGGACGAAAGCATGCCCGACATTTGAAATTTAAGTGTGCTCTATCCAATCCATAAAAAGGGAGGTCCCACAATATGCGCCAACTACCGTGGACTAAAATTTATCAAACACAAATTGCATGAAACTGCATCAACACATTGATTGGACCTTATCAATCTGGCTTTAGGTATGGGAAATCAACAACTGACCAGATATGCACTATCTTCTTCGATTGCACTTAACAGCACGAAGAGGTGCTACCTTTACGAATTCGGTGTCCCCGCAAAACTAATACGGCTGTGTAAACTGACGTTGTGCAACACTAAAAGCTCCGTCAGGATCGGAAAGGATCAGTCGGAGACGTTCGATACCAAACGAAGTTTCAGACAAGGAGACTCCCTACCGCGCGACTTCTTCAATATATTACTGGAAAAAGTTCGAGCTGCAGCGCTCAATAGAGAAGCTACAATCTCTGACAATCATAGCTACAAAGACGCCGATAATTTCGTTTATCTTGGAGTCAGTATTAACAGCAACAGAAACGTCAGCCACGAAATCCAACGCAGGATAAATCTTGCCAGCAAGTGCTACTTCAGATTGAGTAGGGTATTGAGAAGTAACGTCCTAGCTCGAAGAACGACTGGTGCGCTGCTGTAAACTCGGCAATAACCGCGTAAGCGATATCTACGTTAATAAAGAAGAAGAAAACTAACTAATGGCTTTATTAAACTGACGGCAACACAGATTCCTTAAAATAGAACTTCACCAAGAATAGAGTCTCGCTACCAATAAAGAGAGTGTGTGGAATTACATGCAGGAAGTTTTTGAAAATATTTCTTAATTTTTAGAATCTTTTTAACAGTTATGTATGAACTTTGCCAAAATATCTGTTCCACAATTGAATTAGAGCAGGCCAGCCATTTAAATCACATTGTGCATAGGCGCACAAAAACAAAAGCAACAGCATATAACAGCTATGAGTAAATGCTCTAAATTTATACAGCAAACAGCAGAAAATGGACCGGAGCAAACAAAAGCAAATAGAATGTGTGGCGAAACAACACAACAAAAAAGTCGTGAAAGTGAAAAGGTGGTGTCTATTTGGTTGCATGATGGATGGATGCGCTGCGGCGGCCGGTGATGAATATTCATTTCGAGCAAAGCAAAGCAAAGGCAAAGCAAAACAAGCAGACAATAAGCAAAGATAAAGTTGTAAAATTGTCGTCAATTTCCCAAACAGCCGCAAAACAGAATTTAATACGACAATATTAAGGCAAAGCCACGGTGTACACGTACATGTTTGGTTGTTTTTGTTCTTATTTACACTTGCATTGAAATTATGTGCTTTTTTTTTTATGGGTGTTCTTGGTTTTTGGTGTGTTGGAAACCAATCAAAATGTAAATTTTATAAGTAAATTAATTTTATACAACGCTGAGCAGCAGCAGCGCCGGCCGTGGTTGAAAGCGTGTGCACCGCAACCGCACCACATGACCAAACGCAACAAAAGCCGCGCACGAATACCTCGGACCTGGGCGAGGTCGCTGCTGTTAGTGAAAAGTATGGCACCAACATTTTCGGTTTGGTGATTAAAACTTTTACATGACATTCTGCATGTTTGCTGCAATAGCAATCGGCGTGTGTGTGTGTGTATTGGTAGCTTGTGGCCCAACTTTGCATGCCGGCGAACATATGGCTTTAAGCGCGCTCGCTGGCGTCACTGCGGTGTTGTTTTTGTTTTCATCTTCTTTTTTTTTTCTTGTTATTTATTTTTATTTTTTTTTTTTTTTTTTTTTTTTTTTTTTTTTTTTTTTTTTTGCTCGCGCGCAAAGTGTTGGCCGCAATCAACACAGCGCCGACAGTCAGAATGCAATTTGCCAAATGCAAAATACCGAGCGTATTATGCTCGCAATGAACTCATGCTTGCAAGCATCCACCAGATGTATGTATGTGTGTTTGTGTTTGTTTGCGTGTTAACATATTGCATAGCAGCGCTGAAATTAAGAGATCAACATTCCGCCGCTGCTCGTGCCAGCACTCCAGTTTCCTTTATTTACATTAAGACCTTTCACATACACACACATATATGCACACCAACGCACAGTCACACTCACTTGTCGCTGAACATAAGAAAATGTTTGTGAAATTAAACGATTTGACTGACAAAGAGATTATCACAATCAGCGCACAAAATTTACATATCAACACGCGTATTCACATGCAAACATACATACATACATATATACATATATGGCATGTGTCTGTAGCGCTAGCTTCCTTTGTTTACTTTCTGCGCGCACTCATACCAACGCTTGGCAACAACATTCACCAATTTCTTGAAGTTAACGTTGCCAAGCTAACGAACTGTGCTCTCACCATTCGCGTCTCCTACTAGCGGCAAGCGCAAATAACGGTAAATATGGCTTACATAGTATGTAATTGTATATGCACTGGCATTATTCATGTAAACCACTTATCTACAATTAATTATACAATACATATGTGTAAATGTACTTGCCGGGTTATGAGTGAGACACTCAGTGGCTGTGCTTCAGATTGTCTGAGGAGAACGAGCATATTCCTTTAAAAAATATGCTATTGTTTGAAGGCTTCTAAACTTCCAAGAAGAGAAACTTCTACACAGTCGAGTAGGTATAAGCTTCGTATTATACAGTTAAAGTTAGGGCGCAACGAAGCTCTTTCCAGACAATGCAGTTTCTTGCGCACTTTTCTACTAATTGGACAGGCTGGGCATATATCAAATTCTATAATAAATCACTTCGAAATTTTTGAGTCAGTAGGTATAAAATATTTTGTTGAAGTATTGGCCGAAAAGAGTAGTAAGAAGGTACCTCCGTGCCCCTTTAGATGCGGCAATATGTCAACATCTATCTGGCTAAATGAAAGTGAGCTGTCAATGACTCGTTCGAGCATTTCGACCGGTAATAGGAAAATGACACGCGCGATATTTTCCTCCAATACCTGCTTCGAAGCAAAAATGCCGTCATAGATTTAAAACTTTACATATCTACAGAGGAAAAAGTCTAACGGAGTTATAACACACGATCTTGGTGACCAACCGACTGGCCCAAAACATGAAATTTTCTGCTCACTGAAGTGTTCTCTCCATAAATCCATTGGTTGATGCGATGTGTAGGAAATATCGCCGCCTCGTTGAAACCGAGATCACGAACTTTAATTTCAGGCAACAAATAGTCAGTTAACATGCCGGGATAATGGTCGCTCGACGGTTACGTTCTCACCGGCATCATTTTTGAAGAAATATGGACTGATGATTCCACTGTCTCACAAACCACACTAAACGGTCGTTTTTTCTGGATGAAATGCCAGCTCTTGAAGCTCTTTAGATTACTCTTTGTTTCAAATACGGAAATTTTGTTTATTTACATACCCATTGAGCCAGAAATAGCCCTCATCGTTGAACAAAATTTAGCTCGGAAACATCGAATCTTTTTGGAACTTTTCAAGAGCCCATAGAGCGAAGCAATGTCAGTTGGGAAGTTCGAGCGGGTTTTGTTCTTTCACAAGCTGTATTTTGTACGTTTTCAAATTAAGATCTCGACGTAAGATGCTCGAAGTCCATACGTCAGTCCGTATTGCTGCGAACAGCGCCGAATCGACTGTCCGACGGTCTTCGTGTACACTCTCAGCTAAGGTTGTTATATTTTTTTCAGTGCATGCTAGAAGTGGTCTAGTCGGGTGAATAGTGTTCTATAATGATTGCTTGGTCTCAGGATGGGTGCTGATTACGCTCATTATTCTCATTAGTCCAATTATGTTGACCATAAATTGAGCGAATCGCGCGAATTTTCACATTTATAAAGTTGAACGATTTGTAAACGTTGATCAGGCTCAAGGCTTTCAATGATTAAATCCCTAACAATACTGACCAAAAATAGCTTGACAGCTTGACACGACTCACGCTTGATCTGCCAAAAAAACTTCTTTTGAAAAGGTACCTCTACTTCGATCACCCATTATTAGCAATAACATTTCTTCTAAGACGTCAATCGTATAGGGCTTATCTGCGTACACAAGCCACTTCATATAACACCATAAAAAGGTCCAGCGGTTTAAAATCGCATGATCTTAAAGGCCACGGCCTAAGCTAACGATACAAACAACAAAGTTTTCTCCAATAAATTAATAGTTTTGTGCGTGGTGTTGTTGGAACTAAAGGTCGTCCACATCAGCAACGTACAAATTCTATACGAAAATGCCAATAAACACGGCTATATCGCATTCCCTATTGACTGTAACATTATAATCGGCATCATTTTTGAACAAAACTTGAGCCAAGGTTTCCTCGCTACCCATAGAGCACACCAAACAATGTAACGGCGTCTCAGCAATGGTTTGGGAATTATCGGCACTCCAAAGGCGACAATTTAGGGTATTAACGCCCCTTCAATCATTAGTGACCTCCATCGCTGATCAAAAATTGATTGTAAAAATCGGGATCAATTGCCATCTCGTTTTAGGCCCTTTTACCAAACTTACAACGGTCTTAATGGTCGTTTGGATGTCTGATGTTTGGAAATCATCGGCTCTGCTCTAAGATTATGTCAACTGAATATTAGACGCAACGCGCGATGGTAGGCTTTCAAAGTAACGAGGAAAATTAAGAAACTAGTAAGAAAGAGCTACATTCTCGTATACCCGAACTTTTCTTATCCTTGCGAGGGTTAGTATTGACTCGATCCAACCCATTTTTGACACATAAACATAACATTGTCAGGAAAGAATTATCCGGGAATTTCAATTCTATGTCTCACACATTGCCTAATATTTTCGGTAAGAAATCAACATAGGGGCCTGAACTGTTTTGGTCTGTTGGTCTGACCATTTTTGGTCATATGTTCACCTTAAAGGCACTATTCGCGCAAAGTTTTATCCGTATATATTAATTGATTCTTGATTTGTATACTGGGAAGTGAAAGTTTCAAATGGAATTTAGAATTGTGTTATATTGGAAAAGGTGGTGGCTTTAGTCCCATTTCGCCCATTTCCATACTGTAACATAAGAAGGCCAGGGAATGTTACATACCTAGCTTGGTTAAAATCGGTTGACCGATCATATATTATGTACAAATGTACTTTAAATTGTAACCGCGCGTTAAAGCATTTGAAGAACAGTGAACAGAGGATATTGTTCTGAAAACTGTAGCTGTTCTTTTTAGTGCTTCAGATATAATATGAAATGAAAACTAATGGCGGCCTTGAGGCAGCATCTCTACGGAATCCACACCAATAACGGCGGCTATTACTGGCGACCAGTACTCGCAAAAATGGTATGACTTCGACCACTTAAAAGTTGACCAGTGATAATTTAGGAGATAGGACTACAGCTCCATTCAAGCTATAAAACAGCAGCACTCTTAATGGTGAAAAATCAATCGAATGGCAACGTCGATGAGTTTATAGTATCATCAGCAATGTACTGATCTCTCGCCTGTAATATTGGAAGTTGATATTGCGATGATCCAAATTATAAATACAAATACTCAAAAGCCTTGCATACTTATTTGAATAAATGCTAATTTTTAACCCTACATATGCAAGTTATTAGAACAAATCTGTCGAGAAAAAGTCGTGAGAGAACAACCCAATTTAAGCTATGTAGGAAAATCGAATATCATCGCATCATAGAAGTAAATAGGTATAGTGCTTACGATAAACCAGAGCTCCACGCTCCAGACACACTACCGTCTACAGCCAAGCTCCGAACAGAGTTATCAAATTGACATCGGCATTAAATGCTTAATAAGCAGTTAGGTCTAAGACTCTATGCAACTCAACGTCCAAAGCTTTAGTCTGAAATACCAAATACATTTAACCAATGGAAGAGCAAAGTTGGAATTAGTAATAAATAATTAGAGTAAAAGATATTTCCCAAATTTGCCAAAATAATTTAGCTTGTTTTATCACTAACATTTCACGAAATTGCGCTCTTCGCTTCTTGTTTTAACTACCTGTACTCTAATCTAAAAATAGCTGCATATCAAAGTAGCGGCATAATTTGTTATGCATTTTGCTGTTACTGCTATGCTCACCATGTTTAGCATTAGTTTACGAGACTAAAGTTTCTATGCACCAAAGCACGCATCGACACCGTGGAATTCTGAGTTTTGTAAACGCAATTAAAACTTTAAACTGCTGGATAGCTTAATTACTTACAAGCATTTTTTCGGCTTAAAATATATTTTTGACTTGGCGGTTATTTATGGCATGTACTCCCTCACTATAGCTATTACTTAATCTACTAGTAGTGTAATTAGATTGTTAGATTTGGTTGAGAAGGATGTGGTTTCACGGTTAGTCGCTTTGGTTTATACCAGAAAAGAGAAACAAGGCAATTTAGAGAAATGATAATAATAGTAGTAAGTATTTAAAAACAAAAATTGTAGCATGGATTGGATAAGCTGTGACAACGACAGCCTGTGCTCAAGTCGATAGCTGGCAGCACATGAGGAAAACAAAGACACGTTATTGGTAACATAGAAGGTAATCAGCCGGCCGGTTCTTGACTACGTCGCACCAATATGGCCGTGTAGATGCAGTGAAATGCAGACGAGAAAGCTTCAGACATGCCAGAGCACTGCACGCCGGCCTGTATGCTCCCAATTTAGAAGCACAATGATTTCCTCTACAAGCAGTTTCTGTTCAGATGTTTTCGTAGAATCCATCCCTGCAGTCACATGCTTGAATCAGAATCGCCACCTTGAATCATCAAAAGGTCTTTCCTAAACTACTTCGCCGACATACGACAATACACCGACCAGACTTCAGGCGCATCTAACTTCACACATGTACTGACCTCCAATAAACATCTTCACCGACTCCCTCTCAGTAAGTGGCGCACCTGGAGTCAAACCACCACCTGCTAAGACGAAGATCTCGAGTTGAATTGAGAGTGACCCTTGCGTAGAATCGACCCTGACATACCAAATATATGTCCAGCGTGTGACGAGTCCCAACATGACACTAACCACCTTTCTTGCATGCCCATTTACCTCTACACATCTGACACCCGACGCACTACAGTCCGACCACGTCGAAAAAACACGTTAAATGGGCAAACCCTTGGCTGACCTCGATGACAATTTATCTGAACACACCAACACAACATAAACTGTCCAAATTTAATGAAGATAATTTCTCAAAATAAAATAGCCTTTGGCAGCTTGAAGTGTGCTAAATTTCAGATCAATATTTCAAACTGAAGGACTAGTATGCGTATATACAGACAATGGAGCAGTCAGGGGAACATAACTAAATCGCCTCAGCTCGTCATACTGATCATTTATATATACATATATACATTTATTTAATAAGGCCTCCGACATTTCCTTCTGGGTTTTACAATTTTCATGGTATACTGGTATACTTAATATACCTGTCCAGGGTATAAGAAGCTTACTATTCTATACTATATCTTAAACAAAAAAAATACTTATATCGATATCTGAAAAACGTTTTGGATTATAGCCTCTAAAGTGTGGCTGCTCAGTTGAATCAGCTGTATTAGCTTATCTTCAAAACAAAATCTTTTCTCTCAGTAATTTTAAACTGATGACTTGGAGACAAATGGTCCGATCACTATGTATTTTCGGCATGTACTGTATATAAAGGTCTGTTTGGGTTAGGTTGCAAGGTTAATTCAAAAATCTCTCTTGGAGAGATATTTATCCTAACAGAATTTCCTAAATACACCTTAATGTGTATCAGCACAATGAAGACATCAGTAGACGAAACATTTTGAGTTCACCACAAATTTTTTAAGGCGGTCAATTATAGTCCCAGCCATTTCGCTATTTTCTTTTAAAGTTAATTTTTAATCTCATTTTGACAGAAGACGGGCAGTTAAAGAGAAAGTAACAGGATGATTTCGTCATCTTTCTCCATACAGCTTTGGCAAAGAGCGTTCGACAATAGCTTCACACGCGGTGCGGCGACATTGACTTTGCTAAGTACAAATAAAAAATGTGTACAAATGTACAATATCTTCAAGGCCGATATCCCTTTTTTTCTTCAAAATCTATGTCGTCAGCTCAAAGTCATCCCCCGTGGTCCTAATACACCTGTGCGAACGTTTCTTCCAATCCTCGAAATAGTCAATTTCCGGAATAGTCTTCAATGCGCGTAGAGCTGCTCATTTAATGTCTTTGATTGACTCAAAATAGTTTTTCCGAAGCGGTCATTTGAGTTTGCTGAATAGCCAGAACTCACACGGAGCTAAATGAAGCGAGTACGATGAATCAATGCAGTATGCGGCGGTGCAATATCGTGGTGCAAAAACTAAGAGTAGAGGTCCCATAATTCCGGCCTCTTTTTACGGACAACTTCGCACAAATTACGTATAATACTCAAGTACTATTCTTTGGTGACAGTTTTGCCGATCGATAATCGAATAAAATATCTTTCCAAATGGTTTTTACTGGTCCCTAAGATATGCAGACTTAAATCGTTGATAGCACCGAAGACGTTATTGCTGCTGTGGAGCCGAGTTTACAAGAAGTCCCGAATAATAACATCCGCCTTCACCTGCAACACTTGGACTTGACAAAAAATTTTGGTTTGAAGACTTACAAACCCCAAATAGTACTAGAATTGAAACCGAATCACCATTAAAAGCGTCGTACGTTCGATGAGAGCTTAAAAAAAAAATGACCGATTTTCATAAGAAAACTGTTTTCAGCGAAGAAATTCACTTTTGATTTAAACAAAATTGTTACATTTAGAGTGATGGTAATCCAAAAATTTCAAATTTTCCTCAAATAGTCATGATTTGGTATGCTCTATGGATAAAGTTAATCATTGCTTCTGTTTATACCAAAAAATTGCGACGCTATTTGCCAAACAGTTAACGAAACAATCAACTTATTAAAGAAAACTTTTGGTCAGTGCATTATCTGCCGTAGGGAGCTTTTGGCGCGATCTACTACATCGCCCGATTTAACACTGTTGAACTATTTTTGGTATACGTACGGTTATGTATAATGGTTTTCTCTTTATAAGTATTGCATTTAGTAGAATAGCATTCTGCTCGATTTCATATTATTAAAAAAAAAAAAACGATGATAGCTCAAACTCAGTACAGCAACGCCGAAAAGGAAGAACTCAAAATGTCCTTGTGATAAAAGCTTTGCCTATTCTTGTGCCCTTCTCGAATCATTCTTAACGATAGAGGAAAGCAATTAACTTATGTTGAGAAGTGACTATCCTAGACTATTCAAAGAATATTTTTACCACGTGATCTTCACTTATTGAGATCAAGCGACGATTCGCTTGATATTTTATAGGCCCAAGAGTTGAGAAATATGTAGCATGTGAAGAGCCAATTAACCCACTCGACCGAAAATCTTTTGTAAGCTAACTTTTTATAATTTTGACAATGCAGTCAAACAACATTTCTATTTCCATCTATTATATCACTAAATTTTCTTTATTCTTAAGTGTCATTGCACTTAAATGTACCGAAAGCCACGACGACAAATTGTATATGTGATTTGCATTTCAAATTCCATGAAATATTTTGTGATAATTCAAGCAATGCTTGTGAAGATACGTTTGCCTGTGAAGACTTTTATTTTTATTTATCATATGGTACAATAGTTATTTAACCAAAAACTATTTGTTCACACACCCAACCTGTTGTGCTCCGACAATTGACTAGAAACTCGCCACCCGGTGGCTTTAAAGCGCCTTATTACCATATTCATAACTTATACATACCCAGCAGAAATGCCAAACGAATGCAGGAAGGGCAAATAAAAAGTCACGTCGGGCCAAAGAAAACAAAAAATACACAAACCAAATAATAAAACAATAAGAGTTACATGCGACAGATCCAATAAAAATAATATGAATTACGTCGGCGCCGCAAAGAAGCGCTTGAAACAAGTACATAGCAAGCGCATGCGCGCCTCACTCAAACGTACCGGCATGACCAACCGATCTGCCGCGAGTGCTCAACTCATACAACAAAGCCACAAAACTGGCTAAACTGCTCGCCGGCGGCTTATGAACCACTTTAAGCCATAGTTATGGCATGAAAGTGAATTGAGTGGAAATAGGCGACGCGCGAGCTTTTCGAAAGCTTCAGCAGTGAATTTCTTCAGTTGCTTCTTGCAATTTCTACGAAGACAACGACATTCAGTGGACGGTCTACATTCGTTCGGGAAGTATCGTCGCAGTGGTAACCGTAGTGGCTATTAGTGTGTGGATCAAGAGGAAGAAGAGCGAGAGAGGACCTAATAGTTGAATTAATTTATTGTTAAACGCTTTTCAATCGCATTTAAGCGGTTGCTAGAATATACACTAACAAAAGACGTATCTTTGCAAATAAATAAAATGCATAAACGTACGATGGACTTAACTCTGGCGTTAAGTGCTTTGTTGGCACTTTCTTCCTTCGCAGCTGGTAAGTTGAATAATTTGTAAATACCAGTGTATATACAGATAAAGTGAAATAAGGGAATGATACTATATATAAATAGAAATTAAATGAGATAAAATAAAATAAAATTAAATGAAAGAAAATAA
>NW_017534406.1:2306478-2371001 GCF_001853355.1 Bactrocera latifrons
AAAAATTAATTTCATAAGTTAATTTCAAAACAAATTAATTTAATCGACGTAATTCAAATAAATGATGCTCAATTAGCAGAAATAATATACAAGCTTTTAAAAAATATATATAAATACAGTACAATACGGTGACGGCATGACGTATTGAACGAGTTCCGCATGTGTGGAATGCAACATATTGTCTACGTAGCGTTTTTCCATAGATTTCCTTACTTTTTGTTTTGTTTCGATTTTGCTTAACACCGACGGTCGGCAGCTTTTTTTTAATACTTAAATTTTTTGGCGTTATTTAAACATTCATTTTCTTAATTTTTTTTTTATTATTATTATTTATTTTCTTGTAATAAATAAAACACGCGGCGACTTTCAAACTAACTCCAGCCTTTTAACCATTTGTCAGGTTAGCGCGAGGTATTGCCGCCTGGACATGAACTCTTTGTTGCAGCCACTTTGTTATTTGTGTAGTATGACTGGTATTTCTTGATTTGCTTTGTGTTATTTCTTCAATTGTCGTCAGCTTATCTTTACTTTTTGTAGTTTTTCCCACCTCTTTTATTTTCCACATAGCTTTTGTCTGCTTGTCGTGCCCCACAGAAATTAAGTAATACTTCTGCTCGGAGAGTTTTCACTCAGGCTCACACTATCGCTCTTATACATACGATTTTATCGACTCTTTCTCTTATCAATGTTGAATTCCGTTGTTTTCACAGCGCGTAAATAGCGAACTATTATTAGCTGAAAGCTTGGCTYCACATTTACTACATACATACATAAAGTATATCCGCATTGTACTTCACGTCTCATTTGCATATCGCTGATTTTATTTTTTTTTGTTTTGTTTCTATTACTGCATGAATTTTATTTATTTTTTCGTTACTTGTGTTTAATGCCAACAATATGACCATTGGTCGCCTGACATTTCCTCGAAGTAATGTTGTGTTAATGTAGCTATTTAGTTGACAGCTGAGCTTGTAGGTGCTTATATCTGACTTACTCGACGTCCTTGGCCATGCAGCAAATAAAAATATAATACAAAATATAGACTGCATTAACTTTCTACTCCATTGAACCCGCTAAAAGCGTTTACTCAAGCCATTCAGTGTCACTTACACATTAGACTTGCAACAAGTTACACGCATAGAAAAACTGTGGCAAGGTCAATTCCTTGCATCGAATATCAAATGGCTGGCTAATATCAATTGCAGCAGTTTCAGTGTCAATGTCGCCATTTATTACCTCGCCTAATATATAATTATCTATTTTGTATAATTTTGGAATTTTCTTCTGGCTAAACCGCTTAGAGTGGCGATTTGACTACGTAAGCTAAAAAATAATCAATGTGCAGAATAATAACAATAATTATTACTATGCTACTTTTCGTATAATAAAGGGTGTTCCCACTTGACTCAAAACAAGTTTTTTGTAGATGTTTTTACAAAAAAATGTTTAAGAGAAATGATTGTGTGAATGACTGCTTTTGGATTTATGATTGGGAATGTTTGGGAATTACATCATCTAGAAATGCGAAACTTTAACTCAGACACTAGTTGTCGCGACAATGTTGTCTACAACCTTTTTCATTTCTAAAACCTTTCAGAGCACACGATCTATGGGTTCTTCATAGATTATGGACGGTATGTTTATAAAAATTGAAATGCTATTCTCTCTTCGTGTGATCCCTAGGTAATTGCCTACACCACAGTGTGTAACAGAACTTCATGGCGTTCCCACGACATTCAGGTCAAGGTAACCAGAACGGATCTGGATTCCTATCCAGCCAAAACTCTCAATTCGGCACCATTCCTCGAAATTACTTCAAGAATATTTTCTGCCATTACAACAACAACTGAACGTCATATTTATGTACGAAAAAAGTTTAGAGTGATCATTTTATCAGCCGTACTCAAGTTTGGACTTGGATTGCCATAAGAATTTAAATCACGACTAAAGGCCAGGAAATTTATACACATTTTACTAAGGAAGTGTTATCTGTGTGATTAGATACGGTTAAAAACTCTATTTGACTATTTTCAATTACCAAAACTAAAAACCAATAAGAAAGGATCATTTCATGTTAATGTCCCAGTCACTTAACCAACCGTAACCTACATAAAACATATATGCAAATGCTAGTTCAGTATTCCAAACGATGTACGGTGCATCTTTAGCACCCACTTTGTACGTATTGTTTTATATTTGAGGTTGAGAATACCCAATATTTATTTCTCATGCTTCAAAGCTACTTTCAAAATAGTTCGTCTTCTAAACTACCTTCTCCAAGCTGGAATTAGATAGCGAAATCTTTGAAGCTTCTTCACATATATAATATGTATTCTACAGTAGGGAGTGTTCTCTTGGCGGTTACAACGGAATTTTTCTCAAATCCATTGACCATATAAAGGTATTCAGAATGTTAATAAAGAATAAATTAACTTCAGCAGCTTATTAGTAAAGCCCTAGAGGTATTCCAATAACTATATTTCGAATACCCATACAAATCATAAATGATTTGACTGGCAAATCGAACAGTCAGCTGATATAAGTCAAAATTACGAAAAATATTGAAAAGTGTTTAAAAAGCAGTACTCAAATGGAGCAAATGCTTTTTTTAATATACCTAAGGTAGTGACTTAGGGTCCTTTCGATAAATAGGACACAACTCTCTCTCAATGACCGCACCAAGTACCTTGAGGTAGTCTTCGACAGCAAACTGCTGTGGAAGCACAACGTGGAAGAAAGAGTGAGAAAAGCTAACAGTGCTATATATGAATATAGGCTGATGATCGGCTCAACCCGGGGGCTCCCTCCCTCTCTGATTTACTGGTGCTCAAAGCAATTACATTCTTCTGCATTTCAATACAATAGTATAAGTGGACAGGCGTACGAAAATCCACCTATTAGAAGCCAATGGAAATGCTCAGAAGGTCGTTGCGCTTTGCACACTAATTTACTAAACAGCTCCAACGGCGCTTCCAGAGCTGGTACTAAACCTGCCAACTATAGACCCTTTCGCGGCAAAGTTGGCTGAAGGACTACCGGCTCCAAGAGAATTTACATATACTAGAACCTTCGGACATAGCGGTTTAACAAACACTGACTACCTGATCCCACTTTTCAAATGTGAAAGAAGGTACAAAGTAAACATAGAAAATATATTTGGCATGAAGATATGTTAGCTAACAACACTCTAAACATTTAATCGGATGGCTCGAAAAAGACGATGGAGTTAGTGATACTAGACTAGGATAGACTATCTAGGCATAAGGCAGCCTTTTAAATTGCCGGACCACTGCAGTATATTTCAAGCTGAGGTCTGTGCTATTGCGAAAGCACCTACAGGTAATTCCAGAGTGAACATCTACGTAGACAGTCAAGCAGCAAGGCATCAACCTCGTAACGCATATCAGCCAGAAATATCTTGGGAAGCAGGACAACAGTGGAAATTGTTATCAGAAGCAAGCAACTTCACTTCTACTGGATGCTAGGATACAAAGGCATCGAGAGCCTTGAAATAGGGGACGAGATCGCCAAGAATGATGTACGGCTATACACCCAAAAACGTGATCAACATTGGGAAACCGATTCGTATTCTATACGACGATCTGGAAAGATGAATAGTAAAAAAAATCAAACCCGATGAAACGAGCTACCTTGGTGCAAATCTGAAAAAAGTCATGTGCAAAACGATAGGTCCGAAGTATACAAAACTCCTTTGGGGACTCGATAGAGGAGACTGTAGGAACATGATCGGAATAATAATAGGTAACTGTCTGGTGGCGACACACCCACGCAGAATAGGGCTGACAGAAAAATTTCAGGAAATTTCAATAACAAAGCACTATGAAATATTGAAGCATCTCTTGTGCACTTGTCCCGCATTGGCAAGATTACGCTGTAAGCATCTATCGTCCCCACGGTATGACACTATACTTGAAGATTTATCGATAATGAGGCCACAGACTCTGTTAAAATTCGCATTATAAGTGGTATATGCATGGCTCATTGGGCTAACAGATTCTGCACATTAACTAGGATTAACAACTGGTTTATTAGCGTTCACGTAGCCTCTAAAAATTTTAAAATTGAAATTTTAATATTAAAGTACATTATCTATACAAATAGACCCGCAAAAATGTTAAGTCTACCTTATCTAGCAAAACCTCAAAAGCATTAAGCCGCTTTCAATGTAGAATATGTCAGCAATTTGTTGAGATTGCGAAATTCTTCAATCAAAGCAGCCGTTATAAGAGCACTGGCCACACCATGGCGCTGAGCAACTTTATTTCTGAATGTCAAATGGTTATGGCAAAACAAGTTCTACAAGGAACAAATAAAATACACGAAACGTTTATGCGATAATTTTACAAAAGAACAAGAAAAAATATTAACTTCAGTTGCACCGAAGCTAAATACCCTTCACAGGTGCATTTCTGTTAGTAATTATGTGGTCAGTTTATATGAAAGCTATATGCTTTAGTAATCCAAACTGAAATTTTTTTTCAGTGATTATATTATTACCTTAAGCAGTAATCCATGTCAAATTTCGTGACGATACCACGACAAATGTGAAAGTTTTCCATACAAGAGCTTGATTCCGATCGTTCAGCTTGTATGGCAGCTATATGCTATAGTTAACCGGTCTAAACAATTTCTTCGGAGATTACATTGCTGCCTTAGAAAATAATCTATACCAAATTTCGTGAATATATTTTGTCAAATGTACTAATTTTCCATACAAGAACTTGATTCCGATCGTTCAGTTTGTATGGCAGCTATATATTATAGTGGTCCGATATCGGAAGTTCCGACAAATGGGCAGCTTCTTGAAGAGAAAATGACGTTTGCAAAATTTCAAAACGATATCTTAAAAACTGAGGGACTAGTTCGTATATATACAGACAGACGGACAGACGGACATGGCTAAATCGATTCAGCTCGACATACTGATCATTTATATATATATATATACTTTATAGGGTCTCCGACGCTTCCTTCTAGGTGTTACAAACTTCGTGACAAACAAACTTAATATACCCTGTTCAGGGTATAAAAACCACGAAGGCACGAGTACATACGAGTATATACGAATTTACGCAAGTCTTTTCGAGTTATTTCTCTCGAACAGATGCGGATGCTAACCGGCGGGTGTTGAATAATGCAAAATGCAAAATGCCTACGTAAAGAACACGCTCGCCATGGCTGTAATGCAAATTAGACAGCAACAACAACAATAATAATAACAACAACAACCGCAGCAATAATGGCTTTGAAATGGAAAAATATTATTGCAGATGAGCTGAAACGAAACTTAATGCCAATCGAATGACAACTACTAACACAACAACAGCAACAATAAGTGTAGTAAAACAACTGGTAAATATGTAGAACCGGTTAATTATGCAAAATTTGCGTCTAAAAAGCGATACATGCGGTTAATTATGATGGTAAACTTGTCAGAGCGATTAGCGCATGTGACTGCCAAGCGGGCGGGCGGTCCGGCTGCTAGGAAAAAGAAAATAAAGTGATTTTAGTTAAAAATAGCAGAGAATGCCACAATAACGGGTGCTTAATGAGCGCTGAAAAAAGCACAAAAAAAATTTAAAAAAGGAAAAAAAAAAAAATTAAAAACAAAAAGAAAAAAATTAAAAATAACAAGAAAAAAATTGAATAATATTTTTTTTTTTAAATTTTAACAAATTAATTAACTTTTGAATGGCTTAAAATTATGTAAATTTTTTCTTGGGAACTTTTCGCACTTTCGGCCATGGTCAATAGCACGGCGAATGCATGCAAACGCGCCGCAAAATGCGAACGAACGCCAAACAGCGTGTGGGAATAACATATAGACATGCAACAAATCATGCAACGCCACCGACTGACAGTCGATAAATCATAACGCCGCTGAAAAGTGAAGCGATAATGAAGCAATAAAAATTATTTATGCTTTAGTCGCGCTTACCAGGTGTGTGCGAGCGTGTTTATATGTGTTTTGGCAGTCAAAAGAAAGTATTAGCCAGTGCAACAACAACCACACTATTTTTATTATTTTTTTTTTTTTCCTGGCGCTTCCGTTTATGTAATGCGATTGCCAATAATATTATTTATCGAACGCTTATTTGTCTGGCGAGCGCGCTATTTTGGGACGGGCGCGCGGGTTTTGGGGCATATAAGAAAAAAGTTTGTGGTCAAATGCGAGCTTACACACAAACGCAAACCGGCCAGTAATAGTTGCCAGCCAGCGATAAACAGCCAAAGAGGAGATATGCCGTATATATTGGGTACTCGAAAAAGTCTTTTCGTATTTCAAATCAAATAAATATATAAATAAATAAATAAAAAATATGTAACATTTTGGTCGACAACTTTTTGCAATTCTCCCGCTAGAAACAATATTCCATTAGTGTAAACTTTCATCAGTTCATCAAAATACGCAAAGACTTTTTCGACTACCCAATAGTATATACAAAAACATACATATATATATATATATTCTATATACATATATACATACATATATCCGTAAAATACTTGTAACCACATATCGATTTCTTGTCACGCTGTCGCACTCATTCACTGCCAAAGCTGCCAATGGCAACATCAAGTGGCGCATTCGCGCACGCGCTGCCCAATTTCTTGTTTTTCATTTAATTTTTCGAATTTTTTTTTTAGTTTTTATGTCAACAACTTTTGCTTTCGTTCACAACTAGTTTGCTTCATCTGCCCGCTGGCATGCCCAATTCGCTTTTAGTGTGTATTTCGGTTTTCTAGTCGCACAGCTTCCACTTTCTTTGTGGCCCGCTGCGCCTGGCTTTTATCTCTTCACAGCTTCGCGTATATTACTTTACTTCTGCTTTATACTTAATGATTATGTAAAAGTTATGGGTGTTTCGCTTTTGGCTTTGTCGCTGTTGCTGCCCACTGCCTTACATATCGCTATAAGCGCATGGCTGTTTTATTCGGTTATGTGGCTCTCCATGCTTTAGTTTTGCGTTGACATACATATTTTTCTTGATTGGCGCTATTATTGTACAACTGTCTATAAAAGAAATTGATGCATTTAACTCTTGTTGTGTTAATTGCATAGGCGGATGATACCGTTACTAAATTTCTATTTCGATTTTTTTACTAAACCCGTTTTATTGTAAGCGAGTATCGAAAGCTCAATAGGTTTATACGAAGAGTAGAGCAACTGAGTTTGCACTTCACTCATTAACCTTAAATATAGAGTTGTAGATCATAAAAAATATATATAATAGCGCGTCATCATAGCATGGATAAGAACTCTAATAAGCTGCAGGAAGTTTAATGCAGAATAGAGCGATCCAGATCGCTCAAATTAGCAGGAACAAGTATTCTTCTGGCGGGTGTATTATCGGCTCTTTTGTGGTCACTTGTAACTAATGAGCCTCTAGGAAAATTTTAAGAAGCATCACCCAAAAGGTAAGTCTTTACAGACGACATAACTGTACTAGTAACGGGTAAGTTGCTAGATATAACAAGTAGCGTGGAGAAAGCGTGCTAAAAGTCATACGCCTGTGAGCAGTAAGAAAGATCCCATCATGAAATTCCCCTGGGCACAATGGTGTAAAATAAACCACTAACGACCAAGCCAAAAACCTGAGAATAATATTGGACAGAAAATTCTTGTGGAAGAGAGAAAAAAAGGGGTAGTGGTGTTCTCCACGCATGTAAGAAGATATTGTGATCTACATGTAGCCTATCACTTGTCACGTTATGCAACGGCAGTCAAGCGGGTTTTCCTGTCAGCAAAATCTCAGACAAAACTATCGGGACTACAGGACCATCGGGCTCGATAAACAGGATGCTGGTGGATAAAATAGACCACATATACTTGCGCTATAGTATTTGGGAAAGAACGCTTCAACCCACAGGAATTCGCAACACACACCTCCGGTTAAACATCTACACGGACGGACCAAAAATGGTTGATCGAGTGGATCCCAGATCCAATACGCGGAGCTAGCTCTTAGGCGACCTTTAAAGCTGCCGGAATACTGCAGTATCTTTGCGGGAAAGCTGCACAGATGGCTAGTAACTGATAAAGCTGTCCAAAAAGCATCCGGTTGTCTACCGAACCAGTTCAGTAACTAAGCAAGTCGCTATAAACGATACTTATATCTTAAGGATATACGGGAACGCCAAGATTATGTGCAAGAAAGGGGAATGAAAACACGCCACATACACGATCTCAAAAGAACTGCAGAATGGTTGTTGGACAAATAGCAGGTCACAACGTACTGACATGATATGCGAACCCTACGGGCATTATTAACGATGACTCTGATCTCTGTTAATTTTCTGCGGCTTCTACGCAGCTTTAGAAATAAACTATTGGCTATATTATTTGCTATTCCTAAACGAAAAGCTGTAAAGCCTAAAATAGTCCCTCAGATGAAAAGGAACTTTCAAAAATTACTTTGAAGAACCAATAATTTGGTCACAGCTTCCTGTTGTTATAATGTGCATGCTGAATTTGCTTGCTAAATATCTCTGATAAGGCAATAAAAAGTGCGGCAGCGTAAATATTGCTCTAGGCAACTGTGGCGCACAAAAGTATGCAGTAAAATTTTGATTTTCTTGCGCGAAGTGCAACCTGCTCCGGCTATTTATAAGTGACAACAAAGGTTTTCATGGCATGCTCACTTATGGAAAATTAAAATACATTCTTAAACACATAAAGTGGAGAGTAAGAAAAATTTCTCAAACAATTTATGCCCTCGCACTATCTACGTGGCCATTGTTGCAGTGCCTTGTGCCTATTTGTCTCACTTATTTTCACTTATTTGCCGATAAAAGTAATTTCTTACGCACCTTGTGGCATAAAGGGCAGTGCAAGCGATGTGTCCAGTGCAATACCCTTCTTGCACTTTTTGTTTTTCTTCGCCATATTTTGCTTTCATGCACATTCTTGTCCATTTTGCTTTTGACTTGAATGCAATTCCCCACTATAAAGATAAAATGTATATACTATATGTATATCCGTTGCATAATTGACACCCTGTATGCAGTGCACCCAGTGAACTCCGCCGCAAATTCGGCGACCACCGCAGCGGTTGCACAATGAGTGTTGCACAAATTTTATGCAATTTCCATTGAATATGACTATCAGCTTCATATCAGCGCAAAGACTTCAATAATGTGCAATTCGCGTGTATGCGCGGGTGTGTGTGTAAAGTTTAACTTTAATATTTTTCATTTTATGACTGCAGAGCGTTATGCAATCGAACCTTTAGTTGGGATTTTCCCTTTATGCCGCGGACAATATTATTTACACTCCTTTGTATTTATTGCCGATATTTTTTATGATTGCTCAACTTATTGGCGATTCGTGCTCTTTTAATTTGCCAAACATCACATGCATGCGTGCAGCGGCTATCACACACATACACGCACTCACACAAACACACGCAGTGGCAAAAGTTTGCAAAAATGTAAAAGGTACATAAAATGTAAGCGAACTGAAGTAGTGAAATTTTCAACAGCCTTTCGTGCAATAAAGTTTTTTATGTAAGTTATTTACATGCATATATACATATATTATATTATATAATCATACATATATACCATATATACCATATATATCGTACAAACTTACATATGTCTGTTTTTGAGTTTATTTCAATACATAAAAGCTGAAAAATAAAGAAGATGCAGGAAATTCTGAAGATTTCTRCAAATGTATGTATGTATACATGTAGTAATTTTTATCTGCAGAGGTACATAGGAAGTTGAAGACAAATATTATTATTCGTACTATCCAGAAGTTGTGATTACAATTATTATGATCTTACATCCAACTCGTAGCCCTCGGAGGATTGAGAAATCTTAAGTCTGTTATTAAAATACTAAAATTTCAAATTAGTGAAGATTTGAACCAATCAGTTTGCTTAAAATACATAGACCCGAACAACCGTCAACATAATTTTAAACAAATTATGAAGTAAGAAAGAAATCGGATACCTGAAATCGGTTATCAACAAATATAAAAACAAAAGGGATTCATATAAATAGGCAATTGCTTAAGAGAAAGCACTGTTAAGAAGAGCTAAAAATAAAAAAAAAAAATATTGATACAAACGATAAATTTCGATAAAATATTAAATATCGGTTAATCCTGATAGGCAGATGCCGATTATTATCGATAAAATTTTCCAATTTTTAGTAATTGTCTATAAAAAAACATAACTGAAAAATACCATCGAAACTATTAATATGTGACCTGCTCTACGAAAACGGAGCTAACGTGCGAAAACTAGTTTTCTGGGAAACAGCTGTTAAAAATAAACAACTCATCTTCCCTCCGAATCAACTAAAAAGTGAAAATTGACACCTAAGCCCCCTTTCCGTAGACCAGGTCACATATATTAATTGCATACCCATATTGTGCAGTCGAAGAAGGCTCTTCGTATTTCTAATCAAATTTCAAGTAATTTTCCTTTTTTTATAATAAAATTTAACGAATCAAATATATACCACTTTAGTCATCCAGTTTTTGCCATTTTTTCGCTAGAGACGTTATTCCATCAGCGTAAAAATGTTCTGGTTTCTCGGCGAAAAACTGCGACAAATAATTTTCACAGGCTTCACTTGAAGCCAACTTTACTCCATTAAGGGAGTTCCGCATTGACCGAAACAAATAGCAATCCGATAGTGCAAGGTCCGGGCTATATGGATGCATCAAAACTTCCCAGCCAAGCTCTCCTAGTTTTTACCGACTAACCTAAGGTCTACCGTTGTCCTGATGGCAGACGAATTCCTTTCTGTTGATCAGTTCTGGCCGTCTTTTTTCGATTGCTTACTTCAATATCATCAGTTGAATGTAGAATCAATCGTTCGACCAGGCTGAAACAGCCCATAGTGTATGATTCCTTTCCAATCCCACCAAACACTCCGCATAACCTTTCGAGGCGTCAATCCTTGCTTTGCGACCATTTGTTGAGCTTCACCCCGCCTGGACCATGATCATTTTTGCATATTATTATCGTATTTGATCTTGATCTACTTTTCATTTCCTGTTACCATTCGCTTCAGAAATGGTTCGATTTCTCTTCGTTTCAGCAAAGAATCGCAGATGTTAATTCGGTCTATTAAATTTTTTCTTTTTGTAGTCAGCCCTTTTTAAACCGTTTGATGAGGAATGTTAAGTTACTTAGCAATGTCATGGCTGCTTATGTGACGGTCCTGATAAATAGTTTCTATAATTTCATCGACTTTTTCAACGATAGGTCGACCAAAGCGAAGTGCATCTCTCACATCGAAATTTCCAAAACGAAAGCGAGCGAACCATTGTTGTGCTACACGAACTGATAGAGCATCGTCTCCCTAAACTTCACAAATTTTTATGGTGGCTTGCGTGGGATTCTTCCCTTTTTATACAAAAATTTCAAAATATAGCGAATTTCTTCATTATTTTCACTCATTTTTGAACAGCTGTTACTTTTTTCCATCTTTCCCGAATTCAATTTCCCCTTTTGGTTAAATGAAGCTTAAAATCTCACCTTTCCAACACAATAAATATACAAACGAAAAGTCTTTTTCGACTACCCATTATATGTATATATTAGCTGAACGAAATTTGACTCGAAAATGTTGGATATTCCAAGTCGTTACTTACGTCAGTACAAGTTTTTGCGAACGAGTTGGACTCTCCACAGTCTTCTGCACACTCTCAGCATCGGCTGCTATATTTTCTGCAATGCGCACTGGACATGGTCTCTTCGGTCGAATATTATTCAGTAATGAATGCTGGGTCTCGAGATGAGTGATGATGTTGCCAATGGTACGCTCAGTCGGCCCGTCTGCATATACGCGAAATAGTTCCTCAGTTTTTAAAATACCGAATTTTGATCACGTTCTTTTTGCATATAGCTGCCATACAAACTGAACGATCTGAATCAAGTGCTTGTGTGGAAAGCTTTTGTGTTTCTTAATTATTTCTATTATAGCTACTATGCAACCGAAGTTAAAGTTTTTTATTGCTTAATGTTCTGGTAATAAAAGCAAGAAAATATGTGGATACTGGGGAATGGAACTATAGTTTTAATTTGTATCAGTTGCTTGTTCGATTCGCCGCTCTCTAGATTTTGGTAATAGGTTTTTGTTTTATTTATTTTCGATAGTTGACCTCTCAGTTGCATTTCCATAAATTGAGACATAAATCGAGAAATATTACTAAATCTTTTCAGTGTGAAAGGTTTCAGCAAATAAATTTATTTTATATTTATACGTTTTTTGTGACATTTAAATTTTTTACTTTCCTTTTATTATCACATTTTATGTCCTTACGTACGACCACCACAGCGGACACAACCGACGCAAATATTTACTGCGGTCGTTGCGTTTATTTATATGCCAAAAAAAAGGAACGTAATTGAATTTATTGCCAGTCTTACGCACACGCCGAATAACGAAGCCGCTTTCTTGCCGTGAATGCCAGCACACACTAGCGGCTACGTTTCCGATTTCGCCTGCCACCGCAACGGTCTTGCGCGGTCATGTGTCGCACACAATTCTCCTGCTGTCATTATTGCAATTTTTTGTGTTTTTATTTTAAAATTTACATTTGTATAGATTTTTACATTTCGCGCCGGCCACCAAAATGTGTGTGTGTGTGTGTGTGTGAGTGCGATACTTTTGTATGTATAATACAAGGGCAGAGATGTTGAAAGTCGCAATCAACAAGCGTTTCTCAAGTGTCGCAGTCATCGATAAAGCTTTGTTTCCACCACAATTGTGGTTGTTGTTGTGCGTGCATGTACGCGTTGGTAGTTGTTGTTGCTGCAATTGACTCACAGCGATCAACCGTTTAAATGTGCAGCTTTACGCACATGATTATTGCAGCGTCGTTGTTGTTGTCACATGTTGTTGTTGTTGTTTTTGGTGGTGCTGCTGTGGCTGTTTTGTTGCTGCTGTTACTGATATTTTGTTATTGTTTTTTGCAACTTTTGCTGTTTTTGTTGTTGCAGCGTTAATTGTTATTGTTGTTGTAATCGATATTTCACTCATGTCGCTCACACTATTATTCTTGTTGTATATTTGGTTGTGGTTGTTTTTCTGTTTGTTGCTGTGCTGATTATTGTTATTATTTTTGTTGTTGTTGTTGTTGTGGTTACGCAGTGTTGGTTTGACCATTTCGCACCAATTTCAGTATTGTTTTCAATCGTCAGCCGCAGCAATTTACTTTGTTTGTGCCGCCATTATTGTTGGCGTTTATTTACACATTCGCACACCGACGCCGCAGCAGCTACAGCGTCAGCAACGCCACCGCCAGTCGCTGCTGGTGAAATATTGAGAGAATTTCAAGCGTCCATTACGTCCAGGCGCCAACATTGTATGACTTTTCTTTCGACACGAGTCATTCCTTTGAAAGTAGTTTATTTGTCATACTCTTATTTGCATACTTAAATTTGCGCTAGTGTGTGTATTTACACACATACATGCACAACAAAAGGCACGTGTGTGCAACCATGCAGCGCTTACTGCTTGTAAGCTCGACATTTAAGAAATTATTGAAATGAATTATTGCCATATCTTGAGCCGACCGCTGTGTATGTGTGCATGTTGTTGTTGGTGTGGTATCTGCATGCGTAAATGAGTGCGTATTAATTAATTAATGCACAGTGGTAATTTACGAAATTGATTGCAAAGAATCACAAGCCGTTGCGCTGGGCAATCGCTGATAAAAGCCAGAAAGTCGAAAGAAATATAGTTTTCGCAAAACACTCACACACACATACATACATACATATATGAATATAATAATCGTTTGCAAAATATATATGGCTGTGTTCGGGTTTTAATTTGCTTTTAAGTTGAATTAATGTTTCGACAGCAATGCGAGCGTTTTCCACAGTTATGCCCATTATTTGTATGGCTTGCGAATAAACGCCATAAATCTCGGTTATAATGGACATTCGAAAATTTCGCTTCACTATGATAAAAATATCTATATAAAATCTTAAAATCAGCGAAAATTAAAAATTAGACCTAATTTTTGGATATTCTGCTTAAGGAACCACTTGAGAAAATGGGATTTTTATTCTGAATCTCTTATTTTTCACACTTGCTCCGATTCTCTTTTTCCGCTCTCGCTCTCTTTTTAAGCGCAATCTTCTTATGGAAAGAAATCGTTGTTGTTGTTACGGTCAAAAGACATTGCTGAAGAAATTTCGAGAAATTGTGCCAAGTTGACTGCCCTTGACCGGATAAAACTTCAGGTCCCTTCCAATTACATAGACCCGACTGTCTTGGAAATTGTTGGTAAGAGCACAGGTTTACTGAGAAGGATCCAATGTGTACAGAGTTTTTGCGGAAAGTGAACGAACGAGCGGTCGGTCAGCCGTCAAACGTCTCTCTCTCAATTCTAGTTGAGAACAGAGCAAGTGTCTTTATGGTCGAGGTATTAGGCTTGCTGTAATCTCAGACAAAAAACCCTTTAATTAGGCAAATTATATTATATATAATTTCTGATTTCACTATTATCATAACCGGCACCAGACCAATATAACAAGGTGTAAGCTGGAACTAACTGTCTTTATGGAGTCCATTTTATCATCCTCACCTTGGTTTGCGAACAAAGAAACATAGACTGAAATAAGAGAGCGGACGGAATGGTGATAAAAGAAATATATAATGTTGAATCTCGGACATAGGTCCACGGTTCACACAAGGGCATAACAGGCAAAAGATTCAATACGAACTTTAACAAATAGTCATGGCATATACAGCACAAAAGATCTGCTCAAGAGAGAAGCGTCGAAAGTTTTCAAACTGACTGAAGTTATTACGGCCATTAATCGCAATTAAGTACTTTGCAATAAAGTGCAGAAAAAGGCGAGTTCAAGGCAACTATTGTGTGACACCGTGGGATCGTTTTCATGACTGTGGGGTCTAAGTAACCGAAACGGAAACGGATTTTTATCTGGCCGAGGACTGTTCACTCGGTATCGAAGCTCAAAATTACTTCAGGAATGTTTTCAGCGGCTACAACAACAACATTTATATTAACTGATTTGAAATGTAGTCAAAATAAATGCAAAATTTGAAGTAACTGTTCCATAATTTTATTCCTTGCACGTGCCATTCTCGCTAATATTAGCACAATCTGACTGTAAATTGGAACCTTGACAGTAAAAAGAGACAAGTTCCCTTCTTCTCTTCTTATAGCCGAGTTTACAACAGCGCGCCAGTCGTTCTTAATTTTTTTTTTTTCGCAAATTGGAGATTCCAAGTGTATACAGGTCCTTCTACATCTCGATTTTCCAACGAAGTGGAGGTCTTCCTCTTTCTCTGTTTCCCCCAGAGGGTACTGTATCGCATACTCTCCGAACTGAAGTGTTTTTATCCACATAACGTCCATAGATAGATGAGATAAGTTCCCTTACCCCTTAATGATGTATTCAACTAAAATATTTGTGAGGTCTAGTTAGCTGTGAAGGGCATTCTTGCTTCGGTGCAGCCTCTTAACCTAACAGTTTTGTGAAGTTTCAATTATTTTTCGGTATATCGTATTAAATAAAATAAAACATTGCTCTTCATCTAATTTTTTACAGTTAGTCCGCGGTCATTTAACTAAATTTCTCTTTTTTCCTAATTTCTAAAAATAAGCTTGCATTTATATTTTTAATCCATTCATACGCCTGTATCCCAATCAATGCCATCAGCAGGTGGCTAACTCAATAACGTTTTGAAACGCTATTCATTATATTGCAAATTATAGCATACTTTTAGACGCAAGGTTAAAAGTGTTTACTTTATTTCAGCTTATTTTCACATTTTGCTCGATTTAATTGCTAATAACTACAGAAAAGAATTCGCTTCAAGCTATAAAGCGTTGCATGTTTATACAAAAGCTTTATTAACTTCAGGCTTAAAATATTTCAATTAACTCTAATCTCGCTAAAAGCTGATATATATTTAGAATATGCTACGTATTAGGGTGTCTGTTATTTCCCAATATTTCTTTACAAAGAGGTACGAATTCCCAAAAAGGAAACACCGGCAACTCAACGCTGTTAAGTTAACAAAGTGGTAAAGAGTGAAAAAGGACTGTGATGAGAGATCAATCAGTCTGAGACAGAATACCTTATGAACAAACATGATCGCCAAGATATTGCGCTCTTTACTCGCACGGTATGGAAATAATGCAAGAAATTGTTGGCCTAATGACATATCACAACTTACTTGTATGACATGCCGGCCGGATAGGCATTGGTAACAACGATACATGCAGAAAGAACAACGAAGTAGTCATAAGTGAGACACTGAAACACCTCTACCATGCTTCTATTTCGGCTTATCTAGAATTCCTCTAAAATATCTAACAGCTTTCCAGTTCTAGGGGTAGATAAAATAAATCTTTTAAACTTCGTTAAAAACGTTGACATCCCGTGTGACGTAAACTTCAATTATAATTAAACTGATATGTGATATGTCATTCCTAGGGACCAGTAACTCCTTGTATAGCATGACAACCAGCCAATGTTTTGTTAGTATCCTCACCACTGGGGAAGTCTTGCCTTAGCAGTGGGCAACTCACCGTATCTGTTACAATCGATCTTGGTTCAAAAAGATATGGTGACAGCGAATGAACTAATCGTAGCTCGGCACTGGCCAAACTCCCACTATACCCAGTTATCCAGTAGTAGAACATATAAGTAGAGGGGGCATCGACTTCTTCCCATATTGATAACAGCGTTAGGGTACCTTCCGGAGGGTTATACCTCCACATGTTTAAATAAGTAATCACCCTAGGCTACTTGTAGCATTCTACATTGGCCACTGCAAGCTAAAGAAGCACTTTTACAACTTGGACATAGCTTCTTGCTCAAATTGCATATTCTGCAATAGGGGAGTCTGAAACTCCAGAACACCTGCTAATTGATTTCATAGCAGTCTGCAGACACAGGATAAAGGTCCTGGGATCCATGTTTCCAAATATGCTGCATCAATATGCTGGAGATAGGTGGGACTTTGTGTTTTAGGAGAGGACACAATAGGCATAGGTTCGTCAGTGTTAGAGTTACCTGCAATTCCGCTATGGCTTTTTCGCCATATTAGTGTTACCAGAAAGTAACTGGATGCCATTAATAAAAACGTGAAGCGTTCATTAAATTATCCTGAGCGCACGGCCAGTGAGCTTGAGGAAGCGTCTGTAAGGCCAATATATAAACATGGGAAATAACGGACACCCCCTATATACGCATGTTTCAATGCCGATTTCTGTTGCCACACGCATTTAGCCAAATGCCAACTGCTTTACGCGCATATTATTTACCAAAATCACACATGCACTTAATAAAATTCACAGCATTTACCAGTGAGCTTTTAATTTCAACAAACATTTCGCATTATTGCTTTATTTATTTTAATTTTCTATGCATTTAAACTAAATCAATAGACACTTTGCTAATTCAAGGTTTCAGTCCGCTAGCTTTACGCCAGCATGCGAAGCATATGCCGCGGCGCAATATTTGCAAACGGTGTATAGGGAAGACAACAACAGTAAAGCAATACTTGCCAAACAGCTGTAATTATTTAAAATGTTTAATTGAATAAACACCAACGCATAATTAGCATAAAATTATTATGTAAACAGAATGCGGCAGGCAGCAAAAGTGACCGACCATCCGCCTGTCGAAAACTCAAAAACAATTCGACATTATTAAAATTACAAAATATGTGGCGGAAAGCGAATTAAAAATGTAAATAAATTTTCCTAACGGCTTTGGCCATTAAATAAATGAGTTTTTACGCGAAAGTATGTGTATGTGTGTGTGKGTTAGTGTGTGCAGCGGCGTTGAGTGCTTTTGGGCCGGATGCAAGTGGCTAGATTTATTAGCAAGCGCCTGTATATGTGTATATATGGATGTGTGAATGTAAATATATATATATATATATATTTGTATGTGTGTCAGTATCAACAAATATTGAATATTATTTGTTTTTGTGTAAGTGAAAGCGTAGGTAGTCCCCATGCAAACAAACGCTGACCTCGCCGCTCGGCACACCGGCTTACACGTCCGCCGCTGCAGGTGCGCTTCCAATAACAATTGCGCTAATACTTTATTTAGCATGTTAAATATTTGGCAGCAGCATTGAAAATAAGTTTAAACCGGAAAATTAAATAGTTGGAACATTTTTCGACTAATCAACGGTGAAGCGCCTCACAGCCGTCCAATAAAACCCGCACGCCAACAAGTTGACCTACATCGCCTAATAACACGACCTTTTCGCCAACAGTAAATAAAATTTTATGCACAAAAATCACACACATACACATACACATATGGGATAGTTCAGGCTTGCAGCGCGCTTTTCCAGCATTTAGTTACTTGGAAAGCTAAACTTTTCCTCGGCTAAATTACGTGAATTGCACAAATTGATTTCGTTAAAAAATCCACTCGTGTACCTCGCCTCGTATGTAGCAAGTACAATGAAAATTTTTACTGAAAAAAATTCCGCTGAATGCTGTGCTTGGGTTGGTCAGCGCTTGTTGCGCTTCCAGCCATTTGCGCACACAAACTTCGACAAGCAAATGCTCTGTAACGGGCCAAGGCTAGCGTAGCTCAAAAAGCATGTGTTGCAAACGCAGGAACAATGCGGATAGCTAGCAGTTACAACAACCAAAGTCAATATTAGTTTATGCATTTTGTTTTGGGGTAAAAGACAAATGTGCGTAGTTAGCTTTGTGTAGTTGGGGGTAGTTATGTGACTAGTCTCATTTGCACTAATGTCGGCCAAAAGCGTTTTCTAAGCCACGCTGATAGGTTTTAGATCAAAATCTTATCTCCATCTTATCTCTGTTCTGCTCCTTCATCAGCATATATGTTTTTTGATTCGGTTCTCCGTTTTTGCTTTTTTACCATCTGATCATAATTAACTCGGACTGACATTTAAAAGCATGTGAGTATTAAAGTCTTCATTATCATCTTCAAAATAGGCTCCTAAATCAATACAAACACTCACCACATAATCTAATTTTCCATACACTAGCTATTACCCTCAGCCCAACTCATTTTTGGAGCGCCAGTCGTCAATTATTGGAAATGTCTCAACGTTATATTCATAGATCTTCAGATAGAAGCATAAAACTTTTGGCAAAATTTAAAAAATTTATATGTTTATCTGGCAACAAAGGGCTCAATTTTTTAGATTTTATTATCAAGTCTAAATCTAATTATGGTGAAAGGAAAATTGTTTCGTTAGTTCGAACAGCTTCAGGACCTCCAATTACACATAATTGTTTTACAGTTCTCTCGGAAATATTAAAAAGTTTTTAACAGAACTTTACAAGGGTTTCGTCGGGTAAAAACTGCTTTTATAAACAATTTTTTTCTCATTTAAATATAAATATTTTTTTAGAATTTTTTATTGTTACAAACATACTTTATAAATACACTTTTGGAAAACAAATTTTTAAACTCTTCCACTGTGATGCCATTTCCGGTGACCTCTCGAAAAAAATAAGCGCCCACGTAGGCAGGATAACTCCTTGCAGGACCATCAACAGTGAAAAATATGAAAATTTCGCAAAACTTTTTTTTTCAAATAGTTGTAGTTGAAAAATAAAATCCTTCGTTCAAGTCTTTAAAAATTGTAAAATTCGTGAAGATCAACTACAAAAACACAGTTTCAAGAAACACCCGTTTAAAAACGTTGCACTTAGCCCAACTAGCGTCGAGCGCACAAGTTCTTAAGGCTGTATCTCCAAAACTATTTCCCGGATCAACTTGAAAATTTAGAAAAGTGTTCCAGAACTGTTTTAGAATTTAATAAGACAATAAAAAAATCGCTTAAAACAAATACTTTCAGAAATATATTTAAGAAGCTGTCTATAACTTTCTGCCTATCTGAGAGAAAAAAATTTTCAATTGAAGACATATACAATATTATTCTCAGCGTCCATTCTACGTCTTCTTCTTCGACTATGGTCCGATTTTACTAGTACAAGTTTTTCGGAAAAACCCTACTTCTATAGGCAAAAAATGTGGGAAGCGGTTTCTTCAGAATATGCTTGGATTCCATATTAGATACATATAGAGGAGAAAAGTTTTGAAGCATAAACTATTCCCATTATTTTATTTTCTCAGTTACATAAATTTTTACTTCTCAACTGGTTTTAAAAAGTGTATATTATATTTGGAAACTGCCAACGAGGCGCTTCAATATAATGAGAGTATGAAATATTAGACGAGTGTCAGAAGTAGAGACAACAAGTCCCCTTCCCTTTCGAATTTTAGAAAAGTTTGAATCTTGCTTATGGAGAAGCTTATTAAGTGATCCCATTGTAGGGGAAATCAATTGTAGTTCCCACAGCATAACTGAATCACTTATTTCTACCATAGGGACAATCGTATTTACTAACAAAATGTGCCCTCAAACCCTCTATTTATGTATGCATGTATATATGAGCATTGTGCATTCAATGAGGTTTACATAGAAATTTACGCAGTTGCATAGTTACAGTTGCATAAGGAAATAGGCGAAAATGCGAGTAAAACGAAATTTATACTTTCGAAAAGTTTTCATAGTTTTCAAAAATAATGCACATACACAGCTACATACTTGTACATACGTTACTTGCGAAACTTTTCTTAGCCGCGGGTGTGGAAACCTTGAGCAATAAGCTTTAAAATAAAGAATATTTAAAGTTTTTCCCCGATTTGCGTTGAAAGTTGATCTTTTATGGCTGCAAAACTATAAACTTTCTCATTTTGGTAGATTTGTATTTGTGTGCGCTTATACCAATTATATATGTAGCACAGTCAATTTCCACAAATAATTTTATTTTTCTTGCTTTTGTTTGCAGCGCAAAAAGAAGATTTTCAGTGCCCCTCCACTATTGCGAACGGAAATTATGCTGATCCAGTCACTTGCCGGCGATTCTATCAGGTATGAGTTTTTGAAAAATTATTTAGTTATAATGTAATGCATTATGTAATCATTATTGGGATATACACATTTCCCGATGGTGATTAAAAATATTAAAAACAGTAGGCTTATTAGTTGGTAAGTTGCGAGTGCATTCTTAATCAATCAGTTTTAAAATAGTATAGGTAACACTTACACTATCTTTATACAGATCAGAACCAAAATATAACAAATCGAAAAGTGGTGCTTAATGGTGTATATTCAATGATTAGTTTCAAGGCGAATACGTATATATTTAACTTTAAAATAGACAAGCTGTAAGACGTTCTCTCCGAAGTGAAAACACAAAATCAAACGAAATGACGTGAATACCTTCTTAAGCTTCGTGCAGCATGTCGATCCAAGAGGTTTTCTGAGACGTGATCTGAAATCTTAAAAACACCGAAACCAAAACCAGAGATTATACAAATAATTTTCAATATTTATCATGTCTCAAGAGCAAAACATCTTGTATAATATTGTAAAAGTTTTAATCAAATCTATTGGTCATTTGGAACCCGGACAAATTACTTTCATATTCCCCTCTTTTTAATTATTTGAACTAGTTTTCTCAGCTTGGAGCGAAAGACAGGGGTTTTTTAAGAGTTGACTCTAAAACCTCTATTGATTTGTTGAAAAATAATATGCAAACACTGCTCTCTGCTAATAACTGGAATTTAAGAAATCAAGTATTAATTTTTATATGAAGTAAAGTGCGACTACTTCTCGGAAATAGAAGAAAGTAATACTTCTAAAATTCTTTTCCATTCACTATATCCTTTTATCGCAAGCATTTGATATCAAATCAGTCATGTAAAATATTTTTTAAGGAAAAGCAGCGGAAAGCAGCGGTTTCCTTCTTTATCTTCTTTATACAACCAAGAAAAATTAGATTCAAAAAGATCGAAGGGTACAAGCAATAAAAATTCGCAGCATATTTCACGAAATATGTTCAAAAAGAGGTTTAGAAAATATTTTTATTATACTTGTAAATGCAGATTTCCTTGGACTTAGGAAAATGAATTTATTAAGTTTGCCACGACGTTTGTAACACCCAGAAGGAAGCGTCGCACATATTATATACACATATATAAGTGATCAGTATGTTGAACTGAGTCGAAAGACCCAGCATTTACTATATTCGACTGAATAGATCACGTCAAGCTCGCAGTGAAAAAAATGTAGCAAACGTAGCTACAAAGACCTTGAATTGGCGATTCGGCGCCGTTCGCAGCAATTTGGAATGACGTATGGAAAGCTTTGCGCATTAGATCCTAAATTGAGAATATATAAATACAGCTTGTGTTTGAACTAAAGCCGCTCGATCTTCTTAAGCGGCGCTTCGCCCTAGAGGCTCTTTTTCGAGACAAATTTTGTTTAGCGAATTTATCTTCTATTTCTGTGACCTCAATGGGCAGATAACCAAGCAAAATTTTATCTAGAAGAGACAACGGTTTGGTGTGGCCGGTGGAATCATTGGTCTTGTTTTTTTTTTTTTTTTTTTTTTTTTTTTTTTTTTTTTTTTTTTTTTTTTTTTTTTTTTTTTTTTTTTTTTTTTTTTTTTTTCAAAAAATGTGGCCTGTAAGAACAACCGTTAATGGTGATCATTATCGCTCCGATAACCGACTATTTGATGCGTGGAATTTAAGCTCGTGATCTCGTCGATATTTGGTTTCAACAAGATGGCGCCACTTCCCACAGATAGCACGCAAGGGATTTATTGAGAGAACACTTCGGTGAGCAGATAATTTTACGTTTTGGGCTGCTCGATTGGCCATCAAGATCGTGTGATATCACACCGTTAGACTTTTTCCTATGGAGCTTGGAGCAAAACATCACGCGTGTTATTCGACAGTTAGTAGTCGAAATGCTCGAGCGAGTTATCGTAAATTGGACTCAACGGATGGACCGTCTGAGACATAACCGCGACCAACATTTGAAAAAGATAATCTTCTGAAAATAAATCCCAAATTCTCTCATTTTGAATGATAACTAACATTTTCTATTATATTTGAAGTTTCCGTGTTTTTTTCTTTATAAAAGCAGGGAACCGCGAAGTGAATCACCCTTTATATATATTTCTTGTTGTGAGAACACTCCTTGCCAGAACTGGAAGGACGCAACAGTATTCGTTTCAAGGTTAACTGAAAAGACAGCACCTCCCACTCGATTATCTAGTATGGATCCATCTTTATAGCTGCTTATCCCTTTGTCCCTTCGAAAATCCATGGTATTAGGTAGAAACTTACTATGTGTCCTTAGATGCTCCTTGTTATTGTCATCTTACAAGGAGAATGCCCTCAGTCTAAGAACTGACTTCAAGTTAGTTAGCAACTTACAGAACTAACTTGTTGGCAGTAAAAATACAATGACGTTTTGTGCCTGACTTGGCATTGTTCTAAGGGCTCCACTGGTGCATTTATTAGTTGCGTTTTGACTTAAATATCAATTGTCAATTAATATATTTTATTATTTCTATTGCTACTGTTATTCAAAAAAGTATGAACTAAAAATGTCACAAAACTCCCATTGTATTTTTACTGTCAATTGTTATTGCTACAATAAGCAAAGCTTGCATAGCTCACAATCCTATTCGAACTCCACAAAATAACTGTAATTCAATATAACTTACTTCATTTCAGTGCGTCGATGGTTACCCTTACTTGAATCGCTGTCCGTCCGGTCTGTACTTTGATGATCAGCAAAAGTTCTGCACCTTCAAGGATGAAGCCAAATGTGGGCCACTCCCAACAAGTAAGTGTTTACTTAAATACTATGTAACAGTATATTTTGCCATATGCAAACAAGTAATATAATAAATAATGAATTAAGGTAAATGTTTGGAAATAAAGCAAATCGAATCAGGGCAGCTCATGCACTTACGAGCATATGCCATGCGCCTCTGACTGCATACAATACTTACTATTGCACACAAACACATATGTGTGTGTGTGTCTGTATTTGCAATATGCCCATGTGAGCGGTGACATATATAATAAATAAAATGCTGCTGGAAAGTAAGAAATCCGAGAAAGTGTAAAAGCACCAGTAAAATAAACAATAAATCATAATTGCGGAGTGCAAGGTATCAAGTGTGTATGAGAGGCTGTGTGTGTGTGTGTGTGCCTAAATGACAACAACGTCTTTTTGCCAACTTACACATACGAACACATATTGCGTGTGTGTTGGTAAAGTGCAGCAGCTGCTTGGTTCTTAATATGCATATAAAATTATTGAGCAATTCATATATACATAAGATATTATAAATATGTCTATGTAACGCCGTTCGCACAGTGAGTAAGGATTTAAGCATAGAATTTGAGAAATTAAAAACACTAGTTTTCAAATGAAATATATATGTGCATATAATATATATTTCCCGATTTCCTGGCAGAAATAATCGGTTTTCTTTAAAAAGTTGTGAAAATAACTAAAAATTAACGTTAACGTTCAGTGGCATCGAGGCTAGAATACTCTTCACAAACGTGCCTTACGGGCACTTGATTTGGATCGTTCAATTTCTATGGTAGCTATATGCTAAAGTGATCCGACGTCAGCCATTTCGATATAAGAGCAGCTCCTTTGTGTAAAAGGTTATATTAGATATGGCGGCTGATCCAAAGAAAGCACTTGAACTGGTATAAGTAGCACTTATAAGGCAGCGAAGTTCTTTGTGGCCAATAAAAATTAGCTAGGCGTTTAATTTTTATTAACATCAATTCTGTGTGACATCGGAAAGTGTGAGATTTGAAGTGTTTAAGTCTTCTTCTTACCGCATGAACGCCAATAAGGCAATGACCTGTTAGAACCCCCTAACCACAGAGAGGATAGCCTTACCGAAAGCGGTGCTAAGGTACTCTTCCTTGCCTACGATTCCACTGTGACCTGGCACCCATACTAGCCTTATCACAAAGTGAGAGAAAATTTCAGACCGAAATCTGAAAACTAAGTTATTGGTGCGGTACCAAGTCAAGATTATACAGAGAATGGCTCTGTATGAAAATGCAATTATTTGAGTCGTTGTGTGAGAAATAGCATTGTCGTGATAAGGAGTGAGCCGTCTTTGAAGTCAAATGGAAAACAAATGGTTGTGTACCGCTCAGAGTTCACTGTTCTGCACTGTTCTGGTGGCATGGTTGCAACATGTCCAGTTTTTCAAACCAAAAAAAAAAAGAATCAAAGGAACAGGACGGCTTTAAAATTGACGAATAGGGGGGTGTGTGGCGATCTTCTTTCCACGAACCTTTTCCAAGAATTAGCGCTTGGTGAAAATCTGACTGAAAGTAGATTTTCCAGATCTAAAACCACACTGATACGAGTCCAATTACACCTAAGTTGGCTTATCCCACGGAAATTGACGTTACCTTTGGAGTACCTTTCCCTGTGGGTTGAGTAGATCAGACTTCAGTTTCAATCAGTGGGCACGCTTTGATCCGAATATATCTTACAAAGAAGCTAATGCATGCACCTTGTCAATTCTTTGCTGCCGTATTTAAATAGCTCAGTCGGTAATTCATAGGCCCATGCCCCTATACCACAATGATGGAGTTCAATTACCCGTCTGAATTGTTGTTCTTCATCTTAGTCGAGCAATGGAATATATACTCCCTCGTCATGGATTAGGGATTCGGGTTCGACATCTCCAGATGTTACAATTTAATTGCCGTGCTGGAGAAGTGCTCCCTCCATAACTTCAACGGTACGCTCTGAGCAACATATGCTCCAATCTTGAAACCTTCCGTTAGTCGCAGTTTCTTAGAATTTCGAGCACCTCGACACGACAGTTCTCATCGTACGAGCTGTTCTTTCAACCGTTACAGAAACCAATGGTTTCGCTTGCCGCTATACGTAAGGAATTTGAAATGCCGATTCACAGTTCGCTAATACTGAGTTGCTTATGAGTGCTCTCAGCGAGCAGGAGTCGCTGTCAGTTGTGATAGTAACTTCTCAACGTCGTACTTTCCTTGCTTTGCTGATATACAGAGGCAGATGCGTACCTTCGCTACAACAAGATAGTGGTCCGAGTCGATGTTAAATACTCGGCGCGTAAACACGTCAAGGACACTGTATAAATTTTGTCCATCTAGCACAACATGATGGGCTACCATATTTTTGGCCTCTACGTAGTCGATAAACCTCAACCCATTGGGCAGGTTTCGCCACGGAAATTGAATTTTCCAACTGTTATACCAAAGATACTTTCTTTGCTAACCCTGGCATTAAAATCGCCAAGCACAATTTTTACAACGTGGCGGGGGCAGTTGTCATATGGCACGCTCCAGCCGTTCATAAAAGACATCCTTGCTCATATCGCTCTTCCCTCTCGTGGGGGGCTCTCGTGGGGCGTGGGCGCAAATCCATGTAATGTTGAACAATGTTGCTCTGTCGTGGATTGTGGGTAGACGCTCATCCATCGGACTGAATGCCAGCACATAACGACTGACTCTTTCTCCGACCACAAATCCCACAACGAAATTGCGCGTCTTTATATGGAAGATGTAATAAATATCATAAGGACCTATTCGTCTCCGTCATTGTCCCGTCCATCACAAATCTTGGATGGCGGTGATTTAAAATTACTACTGAATATTAAATTTTAATTTTCCAGAAGCTCTATGACTATGCATTCACACGACCGTTTTTTCAACTCAGACCTCATTTCAAACCTATGTAGACTATCAACATGAATATAAATATACATCTGCTGTAATCTTTCTTTACTAAAAATTGCAAAATCGGCATTTTTAAAGAGTATTATTATGAGAAAAGTTGGCGTGCCTACATATGATTTCGAAACTTTGTAATACCGTTGGTTAATTACAAAAGAGAAATGTGTTCTTCCTCTATCTCATAACGACGTAAGCTTGCATTTAAATATATTTCGTATACGAGTACACTCAAATATAAGTCCAAGAAAAATAACCCTAAAGAGTAAACAATTTCAGTTTTTTTGGAGTTTAAATATTTGTTTCAATAAAATTTAACTACCAATAGAATACCTCCCCAATATACAATTTTTATATTTTTGTGACAAATTTGTATGTAACCACACCACAGTACAGCGCACGCTCGCTCTCACAGCGACACACCAGCAACGTCTTGCGAGTCGAAATATAATTTATTATGCATTTAATATGAAATTGGAAATTGGCCTCAGAGCAAATGGAAATTCGATTAGAAGTGCAGTAGCTAAGACAAACATGCAGTAAAACAACAACAAGCAGGCGCACATAAATCCATTGGCGCTTAGGTTTGTGTGTATAAGTGGGTGTGTGTGACGAATTACTTATTGGAATATATAGTCATATGTGCTGGAAAGACAAATTGGCTGCTGCAGCAAAAAGTAGGTGAAGCAAACACAAGCTGAGAAGCGGTGGGAAGCACAGACGCACTCCTACATACATATATATATATATATAATATATGGTTGGATATAAGCACAGCCACCTAAAGCACTGTACGGCAGGGCGTATACGTAACCACTTTAAATGGTAGGCCGCCAAAGTGCCGATTTATACACACAGGCACACACACGCAAGCTAAGAGTGTTGTAGTGCTTGAGTAACTGCAATTTCCAACACTTTAAGGCAGGAGAAAGTCGTTGCAAGGGTTAAATACCACAATCACAGTGGGCCGACATTTCGCATGAGGAGACGTTTTCCTTTACGCCGACCGTCGAGGGTGTTTGGCCTACACTCGCAGTTAAAGGGTCGTCGGTGGCGGCACACTTTGGGAGTAAATGTCGCATAATTCATTTAAAGCCAAAACCGCACAAAAGCACACACAGCTGAGATGATTTTATGGCTGATGCACATGCAGGCAAACACACACACGCGCACACAAATACATGCATGTATACACAGAAATAAGCACTCCAACACATGCTCGGCCTCAGTCTCATAGACTCACTCACACACACACACACACACACACACACACACACTTCATCACTGCACTTTCGACACACCCAACGCTTTAGGTTAGTTGCAAGTACACGTTTTGTGGCATCAACTGAAATTGCTAGCCTGGATTTCGTACAAATCTTGTATGGCTCAGCAAAGTCTGAAATAAAAATTTCATCTCACAGCATTGCAATTGAGTCTCGGGAAAATGTAAAATGGAAAATGACACTAAAGCGTAATGCAAAAGCACACGCACTTGGTTGGTATTGTGGCACGTTTGGAGGCGCAGTCATTGTAAAGGTGCTTACACAGACATATGCTAAAGCCAAAATGCCAACTAAATGAGATGTCCAAATAGCAAGTGTACCATAGAGTGGAAATAGAGCGCAATAGCAGGACAGCAAGCAGCACGAAGCTGCGCATAGTTAAATGTCTTGAAACTCTTTTTTACTGCCAGCCACTTGATTGCCAAAAGAAAAAGTCACCAAAGCGTGCAGTTGACGGCTTTTTTACTGCGCGACGCGCATCGCACAATTTACACGTTCGCTTTATTATGATTATTGCGCTTACTGAAACACTTTCTTGCCACGTCAGTTGAATTTGAAGCAGCGCATGGCCAAAGCATTTTTCGCTGCTATATGCAAAAATCGAAATAACGAAATTAGGAGTGGATACCAAAAAAATTATTCGAAGCAAATAGAAGTGAATCAAAAGTGGGTAAAGAGCAAATACATATTCTTGTGCGAATAATAAGGTTACATTTGGTTGAAAAAGAACAATAAAAATCCACCAGAACCTTTGGAAATGAAGAGTGTAAAATATTACGTTGTCAAATATCGCCCTTCCGCCCTTTTGTCTTTTGAAATTCGCGGCTATGTATACATAAGCTAAGTATACAGAGCTACAAAGCTCTATAGCATCTACACATCGTTTGAAAGGTCTTGACATAACCTACAAAACGACGCTATGCATGATTAGTTTGAATATTGCGTTCAACAGTTATAGACGTGTAAATCCACTAACGCCAAAATTTGCGCTATTTTAAATTCCTCCTTCGTTAAAGGCAAGCTAGAGAAACGTTCCGTGAGATTAATGGTGTTTTGGGAGATGCTACTCTATCACTTCGAACTGCGGAGGAATGGGTTCGACGATTTAGAGCGGGTGAAAACGACACTAAGGAAATCCAGCCGATGGAAGACATGTGACGACGAATACCGATCAAATCATGGAAAATATCGGGTTAGACCTGCATGAAGATGGGAGTTACTCACCAAACCATTTTGAATCATCTGCAGAAGGCTGGATACACAAAAAAGTTTGGGTGGCGCATGATTTGACACAAAGAAAACCTTCTGCACCGAATCAACGTCTGCGATATGCTAGTGAAACGTAACGACTTCGACCCATTTTTGAAGCGGATGGTGCCTGGCGACGGAAAATGGATCAGTTATAGCGCCAAGTGATTATCACCTGTTCCTGTCCATGCCGAACTGACTTGTTGGTGCAAAATTGAACTCAAAAAATGCTTGTGAAAAGTGACTGTCCGAGTTCTGCGCAAATAGTTGCCGACTAGATGGAAAGAGATTATCGATAGAAACGGCGCATAGTTAAACTAAATCCGATCACCTTAACACTTTTTATAAAGCATTGAATAAAGAGCAAAAAAGCGGAAGGGAGATATTTGACAACCTTATACTTACAACGGGCAATCTGCCAGACTTAATTGTAATAATGTCTGAATGTCTCAAAAATATTCCTTCAGTTATTTAGATAGCGCTTTGTGTTGCTTACAACCACAACAAAAACCGATTTGATTAATATTTTTATGAGAATTTTCTACATACAATACAAAAATATGCACTACGTTTCATGAAAATGCCTCACAAACTTATAGATTTTTTTTTTTTTTTTTTTTTTTTTACTAAGTGCTAGTATACTACTTCTACTAAAAGTGATGAGAATATTTCACGTGAACGCTGCTCACTTTTCATCACTCACCAACAACCTCTTTGGTGTCTGACGTTGTGTTGTTGTTGCAGCTGATAATGATGAAGCTGCTAATGTTGATGCTTGTATTTTGAATGGAACGCAGCATTGCTGTCAGCGTGCTTTTGATGGCTTCGATTTCTTGTGAAAATCATATGAAATTTGAACGTTTCCATGGAAATACGATTTCACTTTGCAGTGTAAAGCCCGATGTAGACCGTTTTGGCAACTATACGGTAGCGTAATTATTCAAACTACGGCTTGTCATGTGCCAATCAATGCAACTCTTGCGTAAACAAGCTCATATTCAGATCTAGCGTTTATTCGATTTTTTTTTTTTAATTTAATAGGGCTTCGAGTGGCTTCGAGTGGCTTCTATACCCACAACCTTTTAAAGTGTTTATAATCTTTGACAGTTTATACAAAAAAATTTTAATTTTTTATGCCAAGTTTTGAAAATTCTGGTATACTGTGAGAAAAAATCTAAATTTCTGGTGCCGAAACGTTTAGAATGTTGGAAAAAGCATTCGGCGATGATTTTTTGTGCGAGCAAGTGTTTTTGATTGGTAAAAATTTTTCAAAAAGGATCAAGAACGCTTTGACGACGAATCACGTCCAAAACGGTCATCAACATATACTGATGATCAACACGTCTTTAAAATAAAGGAATTGATGAAAACCATTTTGAAAGACATTTGTAGCCAAAAAAAACTAAAGGCACGATTGGTTCCAAAATCAGTTAATTTTCTTTGAAAAACAGCGTCGCGTTAACGTCTGCGAAATAGTGCTTTCCGACTACAAGGAGGTCAGGAAACGTGTCACTGGCGATGAGTCTTGGAACTATGCTAACGACCCAGGAACAGAAGAACAATCGGCCGAAAATCGTGGCAAGGGTGAGCCGAAGTCGAAAAAATCACGTCAAAGCAGTTCAAAAATCAAGATAATATTAACAGTTTTCTTCGATTATCGAGGTGTGATGCACTCCGAATTCCTACAGACCGAACAAACTGTCAACAATGAATTCTATTTGAGTATTATGCGTCGTACGAGCGAAGCTATTCGTAAAAAGAGGCGGAAATTATGAACCGACAACTCTTGGTTTTTATACGACGATAATGCGCGACGGTAGTGCTTTGATGCTTGGTGAGCTTTTTGACAAATTTTAGACCAATATCATCCTACAACCACCGTATTCGCTTGATATAGCCCATCGTGTCCTCTGGCTATTCAGCAAACTTAGACGACAGCTTCGAGGAAACCGTTTTAAGACAACTGAAGATATTAAATTTGTATGACTATACGCATTGAAGGCTATTCCGAAAATTGACTTTAACAACTGTTTCGAAGGTTGGAAAAAAAGTTGATACAAGTTAATTGGAGCCATGAGGAATTACTGTGAGGGGGGAAACATGTATTTTTAAGAATAAATTAAAAGTTTTAAAATTAGTCTTACTGTTTTAAGTTCATAGTAGTATATCTCCATTGAAATCAAATTGGCAGGATTCCAAATGACGAACTGTTTGAAGTAAGCGTGCTGTTGGTATACTCTAAAAGCATTTTTCCCCCCAAAAGTTTTATAATTTTTTACATATTAATTGTTATTTATTTGTGCACCGGAAAGTGAAGCAGTTTATAGGCAGTGGTACGGTAACGCCCATCTACGAACTCCTCCTCAGGTGTTTGTCATATCTCAATTTTTACTCAAGTTACTGCTTCTACAGACAGACGGGCGGACGGATAGAGAGACAGTCACAATCCTGATAATTTAGTTCAGATGTAACCGTACATTTTATACTCTATGCTCTGTCATAGGCAAGAAGATACACTTTCTTCCAGAATTTTATTAAAAATGCATTCATGTTAACTAAATAGAAGTCAGCCGGAAGTTTGAAATCGGAAGGGTTATGGGCTACAGAAAGTATTTTATTTCACATTTTCATACTGCGTAATATGTATGACTGGATAGCTTTACATACCAAATTGGTCAAGTAATTCATTAGATTTCAACTGAATGTGGGTAACGCCAGCCCATTGTCCAATTTTTACATTATATTTTAATGTGGCAACATGCTGTGAGAGTATAAAAATATAATTATTTCTTCGATTATTACATTGATAAAAATCCCTAAGAATGTCATTTTGAAAAATTTCGTAGAATTTTTCCACAACCACTCTGAAAAGAATTTTTTAAGATATATTATAAGCACATGCAAAACCACTGATGTTGTCAAAAATAGATTTTGGACAATTTATAAACACTGTGCTAAAAAGCAACGCACATTGAAACCCCTTATCAGATAGTGGCAAAACAAAAACATTCACGCATTCCTCACCTCACTGAAACAGGTCCAAAGTTTCAGCAGTGTAAAAACTCAATATAAATCAATATTTTATATATTGAAAATAAATTGTAGAATCAAAAAGCCGTCTACGATCATAAAATGCTTGAATATTATAAATCAACGTCATATGACTTCGACACTGCAACTCATAATAATGAACACTCATCCGCACTGGCTGACACTGAAATCGCCTACGATAAGTACGCTCTTCAAATACCAAAAACCAGCCACCAATTCAGAGCAATAAACCGGAGTGAAAATTAATATGCACCGACGGAACGACCAAGGCGTCACCATAACTGTCGGAATTTTAAAAAGTTTTGGTCGATATTTTCAGCTCAAGCGGCTACGATACCAGGAGCGATTCTATTTGTCGTACAAACAGAAAAAAATAGATCATATGTACACATAGAAAATCGACAATTAACGCTGCTTTGAATGAAAGAAATAGCACAGTGCTGATCAAGAATATAAACGAAATTTTATATCAACATAAAAACAGAATTAAGATCATGCAGATCCCTGGGCATGCTGGTATTGCAGGAAACCAACTGGCAGACGACCGCACAAAAAAAGGCTGTAAAAGAACCACTACTTTCATTCGATCACTGTGCATTAAAAGATATTCGCAACATGATAAAAAGAGTAATCCACGAGTCAATATCGAGAGGTTGGTCAAGTTTTCAACACCATTACCTGAATATAGGTCACATTTTTAAAACTAACAAACATCTGTTTACCAAAACGGTTAAACCTAGCTGCTGTTATTGTAATTAGTCAAATATGCCAGTAAATCACTTCGTAAACGAAAGCTTTAAATACAACCGAAACAACTACTTTTGTTAAAACGAAACCATTTAAACTTTAAGAGACACCTAGTACTGACAACATACGAGCAATCAACATTTTTCTAAAATTATCAAAATTTATTAGATATCAAACTTAATTGAATTGTAACTAAACTAATGTTAGACACTGAAAGCGGCACATATTATTATAATAGAAAAACCGAAGATTGTTGTATATAAAAAAAACATTAAGCATATATAGGATATATTAACAGGTATGAGAAGTAATCCAAGTACAAACACAGTTTTTGGGTGTCGACTCTGTAATAGTATTAGACTTTGATACCCAGCTATGGTGTATTTGAACTATATTTAAAGCAGTTACAACCAGAAAGTGACAAAATGGCTTGAACAAAATATATAACCCTCGTTTTCAATATGCTTCTTACAAAAAATTTCATAAAAGTTATAACTATGGATCATCAGAGTGGAAATGTTCTTGGAAATTACACTTATATACGAATCGCTAAATACTCGTTTACATATCTAAGTAACAATAAAGTGGCAATCGCCTTAACTAAAGTTGTGAATTACAGCTAATTTCTAACTTCTGCCGCAAGATGTTGCCACCAACCACACGTCTGCGCACTGCCGCTAGTAATCGAACTTGAAAATTCGCCAAATTATGCAAAAACTCAACGCAACATACCCCACAGCGTCACGCTAAGAACTCACAAGAAAGTTTGTAAACTCTTTTCAATTTCACAGTTTAATGAACACGCTAAATTGTGAAGGGAAGTAAGGGCTCAGTGCATACAATTTAGTGTAAATGACACAAATGTTTAGCTGTTACATTGAGCCAGAATCAAAAAGCCAAATATTTTATGTCAGCAGTATAGTATATAGAAACTGGTCATCGACCAACATGTGCTAAGCGCATGCCAGATCCAACTTATTCCCTCTCCCTTGTGAGAGCGAGGTAAGAGTCTCCGGCATTCTGCAATGCCCAGAACCAAAGCGAGTCTGATGATAAAATAGCCTGATGCTATTTCAGACACTCCTTGACTAAATTTGAGCGCACAGGTTTTGAGTTCATAGCTAATATCGCCGATCTGATATCAGAGTGGATGCTCAGCTCTTTAAAGGAAGCTGCATTTATTAGCAGTAGGTATACCGTCATCTTAATAGCAGCCACTCCCACTTGAAAAACACTGCAGTGATCCAATAGTCCAAAGCTTAGAATGACGGAGAGCTTTTTGCAGAAAAACCGCATTCAAGCTTCTCTCTTAGCTTCGAACTAGAAGTAGGCGATATAATGTAGTCATCCACATTTTCAATAATGTAAATAAAAGAGGAAAGAGGATAGAATATGAGCTTACTCTGTTTGGTCTCCTTTATATCCCCTTTTTTTTTAGACTCAGAACGGGTTTTATGTAGAGAACGGTATTAAGTGTCACTGTGGATGTAGTCCGCCTAGTGCCGCTCTTTGTACCCATTCAAGTTTCTCAACGAGTGTTGGCTTTTCGAGCGCCTTCGAACAAATATCATAGGACGTAAAGGTAAAACAACGTCTCTTGTGTTCCGCACTTCTACCTAAATATTAGACCACCTATGCTTCCTTACTACCTCCCCCGTATTTGGCACCCTTGAAAACTTTCTATCAAAAACGCTCTATATATGTCACCTTATTAACAGGCTGAAGACTTGAGTCCCCGAATGAGGGAAGCAGCAAGCCTGAGATCTTATAGCCCTAGTGAATTGCAGCATTGAAGCTTCAAAACAGGTATTTTACGCTTGGCAAATATGGCGAAAATTCGACGTTTGAAAAATTAGGTCAGCAAAAACATGCAGAAGTTTCGTCTACAAAGTAGAAAAATCGCACAACTACAACAAGGTTTCGCATTAAAACACAATCCTTTGCAAATTATGTCAATCTTTAGACCTTTTTAATATCACTAAAATTTATTTCTCTCCATATTTCCGTCTTTTCTAAGTCAGCAGCGCAAACACAGCTACCAAGCTTCATGCTTAAGCGCCCATTTTTATGCTAACATATGTCGGCATATGTCAACATTTGCACTGAGCAATTCATTTCAGCTTTGCATCCTTTCCAACTGAATATGCTGATGATTGCTGGAGTTATCACTTGTCAACTACTGACTTTTCGGCTTCATCAAGCATTTATCTAACTCTCTGGGTATGTGTGTGCATCTACAACAACAACATGCATATGCACATGCTACAATGTATTAAAATTACATTGTCTCACATCTCCATGAGTTAGTAGCGTCAATTGTTTTAACTCTGTGATATCTAAATGCATAAGCATTAACATTGTTGCCCCGAATAAACAGTATTTGCAAGTGTGTGTGTATACATATATTAAGTGTATATTATATATTGTACCTTATGTCAATGCTCCAGAAATGCAGCTTTCAATACTATTCATCTAATTCCTGATATTACTAACAGTTTTACGACTTCAATTTGACTACGTCCTGAAGTTCGGAAATACCGTAAGTGTGCCTGCAATTGATGTYAAGGAGAAAATTTAGTAAAATTTATAAAAGTGAGAAAAATTTATTCAAAACACATATGGTATATTAAAAATAAAATTTTTAATTTTTTTTTTTTTTTTTTTTTTTTTTTTTTTTTTTTGTTTTTTGAACATTTGGTAACTTTCGGTATACAATTTTTAATTTATCAGCCTCCTCCCTATACAAGAAGCTTTGAGGAGATTTTAAGGAAATGGTAGTTTATTCAAAAACGGATAGCTTTATTCTTCTCTCTACTTTATTCACTACTCGTCAAATAGCTGGCAACCCATTTAAAATTTACATCCATCCCAAATATTTCTTAAAACGTCATGTTTTGTTGCCGGTTTTTTGAAATTTTATTAATTTCATAAATTTGATTGCCTACACAGTTTTAAGCATACGGCAACCCTTTTTGAAATATTTTGCATAGTAAGGTCCTTGAAAGTTTTTATTACAAGTCTTTATTACAATAGTTCGCTTATCTTATAAATTTTGATAAATTGAAAATTAAGAATAGGTGGCAACACCGTTATGTCAAAAGTTTTAACATAAACCATTTTCTATAGTTTTTACCCTGAAAATATTTTTAAATACTGCAGAATCTTTTTACAACAGAAAACCTTGCCAGATCGGTCAGCTTCTTAATCATATTGTGAAAATTTTTTATATTATAAAAAATTATTTTTGCACAATTTTTCACATCTAAAAGTACAAAAAAAAAATGTTCAAGGTAATAAAACTGAACTGAATATTTAAAATAAGTGGCACCCCTGTCCATGTCAAAAGTTTGCTTGTAAACCTTTTTGTACACTTTTACCGCAAAGTAAGCGCATAAACTATTTTTAGATAAAAAAACATTTTCAAAACAGACAACAAGCTACTTTGCCAGATCGGCCAGCTTTCTTACTTATATTGTAAACTTTCTTCCATGTTACCTAAAAAAAAAAAAAACAAATTGACTACACAATTTTTCATAAATTAAATTATATGTATATAAAAGAATGTTTCAATAAATATAAGTGTCATATAAATAACTTAATTTTTTGGAGAGGTGGTAACCCCATTAATTTGTTTTTATTTTTAGGGATATCTTCCTTACAGTTTTAGCGACATAAAAATATATTCAAATATCAAATTTATTAAATGAGTGGCAACCCTTAACAACTGCTTAATAACTTCTTAAAACTAAAAATTCATCAAAATACGTTTTAATGTGGTAATTTTAATGATTTTTCTAGAATAATTCATTTATTTTCTGTGTTTAATTGTAAAAAGTGGTAACCCCTTATATAAATATTTTCAAAACAAAACTTCTTAAACGTTTTTAAATTTTTTGATACTCCATATTGCAATAATTTCTTGAACACATAAATTTTGTTCAAATAAATATTGTGAAATTGTGTGCAAAAAAATTTAAGGGAAACTTTCTAAATCTTTTAAATTTTTTATCTGTATTATCCAGATCTGTTTGTTTTTTAATTTTAATTTAACAAGGTTGAAACCAACACTTTAATTTATTAAATTTTCTAAATAAGTGGCAACTCGTTAAAATCAGTAGGTATGTGTGAGTCAACATAAATCCTTTAAATAGCAGTTTGTTTGAGTTAGCAAATTAATTAATTTATTTTTTTCACTATTTAATAAACTAAAAAGTTTTTAAGAACTGTAATACCTTACAAAAATACTTTCAAATGAATACAATCATACATAAACGTCTTTATATTTTTCTGATAATCGTTTGACATATAAATTTTGTGTAAAGAATTTTTTAAAAAGGTGGCAACCTTCTATAAAAAATTCTGTAAACTCTGCTCACATTTATTAATAATTAATTTATCTTATATATTTTTGGTCAATTATAAAAATTAAAATTAAGTGGCAACCTCCTTTAAAACATCATTATTTAAACTTTTTCAAACTTATTTATTTGATAGACTCATAAATATTTGATTTGAATTGATTATTGCATAATTATTATGAAATTATAATTTTGGAAAAGTGGCAACTCTTTACTTTTTTTAATCAATATAACTTAAGAATTTTGAAGAACTTGCTGATTCTCGAAATCTCCCCGGTTCTACGGTACGCAGCAGCAATCACTTTCTATTTTGCAATCTCTATACAATCCACTTAACTGCTGAGGCACCATAAATTCAGGTGTTAACTACAGCAACAAACACAACACAATGTTTTTGAGTGTAAGTATGCGTTAGCAAAAGCATTGTAAGGATCAGCAACGTAACTAAAAGGACAACTGCTCTGACCTATAAACGCAAACGCCGATAGGTCATTTGTCTAAGAGTATTTGTCGATATTTATATGTATTTGCAAGTCTGTTTAACATATCAACAACACATGCGTTTAGCTAAACAACATTAGACTATGTCAAGCTGCTGTAGTGTACTCTTCCCATACACACATATGTACATATAAGTAACAGTTGTTCACACACATACACACAAAGCAAACACCAAGTGGGAATATTAACTCCTTCAACGTCTCCAGCAGCTGGCTGCGACGCGTGGTGGGGAAGTGGTGGTTCCTGACTTGACGCTCATGCATAATGCAGCAAAGTGTTCCTTTCACTTAACGGAATGCTAATGCAATTTCACAATCACAATAACAATCGATGCATTGCAATTGCAAATATGTTGCTGTTGTTATCACTGTTATTTTAGTTGCTGTTCTCGATATCAATATCGAATTCGTTGAAAATGGAATTTGTAAGCCACTGAATGCGTTGGTAAGCAATTACTAGACACACGAAACAATAGCAAAGTAATCCGAAACCGAATTTATACATATTGAAAGCATAATATTCGCCAAAATGTATTAGAAATTTAAATTGTGGCAATTAAAGGTTAGTCTTCAAGTTTGCATAGACTTAGGGCACTAATTATTTTATTATTTATACGTTTTTTCGGTTATTCAAATCATTTCTGGGGTTGCTACTGCGCCAAGCAAGTCTGTTGCTAGCGAAATATTATACAATATGGCCCGCATAACGGTTGTTTATAACAAAGTGAAGCGGATATGTTAAACATAGGCTAGCTGTTGAACTGCTCAAGCCTTATCTATTAGCTCATATGCTTCTCAGCCTATAATTTGCATAGAAGTCAAAATGGAGATGTAATGTATGTTCATCTCTTGGAACATGCATTCTCATTGATTCGGTATTTGCCATTTGCAAAATTACAGCTTTTCTGAGCTTTGAAGGCAATACAGTCAAAGTACTATATTACTACTATTGTACTAAAAATATTTGTACTAAAATAACTTCAGCAAACCGTGAGAGATAGCGGAAACTAATATGGGCCAACTCAAGAAATTTCTAATCGACTCAAAACGCTTATTTATAATAAATTTTACGGGGATTCTAGCAACCACAACGGACCGGCCTTATAAGCTCTTCAAGCTACCTACTAAAAAAACACTAGTTTTTGCACAATTCCTCGAACTCATTTTCTTAATGTGAAATTTCTTTCATTCTACCTCTTAGAACCAGTTCGTTCTACTCTTAGATGTCTTTCAAATACTACTTATTTGGGCAAACTTGCCTTACTATTAGTTTGGACAAATGATACATCGTTCCTACTCCCAACAATTAACACTGTATAAATATGTAGAAATTGGATTTAAACATTAAATTGAACGAATTTCGGCGAACTTCGCTATTTTGTTCATCATTTTCTCTTAATAAACTCTTTCCATATTATTTTATAGCAAATCAAATATTATTGGTTACAACCGTGTTGACCCAAAATCTTGCTTTTTTCTAAAAGTTTCTTTCTCAAAAAGTATAATATGTAAAAAGATGCAATTTTTACATTGTGAACGAAAAAGTTTATTAAAGCTTTATATTTTTTTGTGATCCAAGTAAAGGTGAAGCCACTATCTGGGTCATTTTATTTATTAATTTTTTGTTTTGTAATCGGTTCCCAATATTACTGTTATCGAAGACTGCTGTATGATTTTATAATTAGCTCTAAGGACCTTTAGTTACTTATTGTCTAGTTCCAGTGATTTAAGGAATAAATTTATTTTCAAATATTCCTAAACACATGCCATAAACTATACTATAGGCCAGTTTTTTATAGTATTTCTCTTTAATGATTATTCTATTATAAAAAAAGCATTTTTGGATGTCAAGTGAATCAACAGTTTTTAACTTGAGCTTAATAGGAAAATTAAACTAAATAACATTGTACGTGGAAACAGGTATATTAATTTTTTGTTCTATGTCGATGACTTCTTTATTGACAGCACAGAGTCTAAAATTAAATCGAACCCAAAATCTTTTTGGAAAGAGTCTAGAAAAGAGAGTTGGGCGGAAATGTTTTTATTGAGTTTTCTCTAAAGCATTTGATCAAGTTTCACACAATATTCGAATTAAAAAGTTATTCTCTTTAGGTTTCACACTTCTCATTAGCGTTTCTCTGTCTATCAAGTCGTATTTGCACAATGGACATTGTGTTGTTATCAACAACGTTATGTGTTTTTCTATTGCTAAAAACATCCTTAATCCTTTTATAATTCTAGTTTAAGTTTTAATTTTGAAACAGTGTTTCGAAATAAAAGATGACATTTGAATCATTATTTGCGCGTTACATCAATGCCTGCCACCAGAAGAAAGCCGTCCAAGTCTAATCGGTTTCTGATGTCTATTTGAACTTCCTTTTGTGGACAATTTGACGTTTGAGGTGGTTTAAGCGGTAGTTGAGATTAAGGTAAAATTTTCACCTTAAATTGTTCATAGAGAATTTACAACGCTTGAACAGAAAGCCGTCGGCCATCATGACTCCTTTGCTTTTGCATTCATAACAGCGTCTCCAAGAAAGACATTTCCAAAATCGTGCCGACCAATATACCTCTGATAGTTGAGAACTCCTGAGAATACAAATTTCGGTTTCGAATTTGCTTATGCTTAACAAGATTTCCGTCTATATTTATACCCTGATATAAAGTTTGTCACCAATTTTCTAACAGCTAAAAAAAAACGTCGGGACCATATAAAAAACAAAGTAAAGCTAAGTCGATTTAACCATGCCCATCTGTCTGTTTATGCAATGTATCGAGATATCGACTTGAAATTTCGCTTACGCCTGTTTCCCCTAAGAAACTGTTCACATCTCGGAATTGGCAATATCGGTTTTCTAAAGCAATAAGCTGTCATTAAAACTGAGCAAACGAAATCAAGTGCTTGTATGGTGTATGCTTCCTGATTTAAAGAGGTATCGTGACGAAATTTCAAATAGGTTATAACCTAAGGCAACGAAATTTTTTGTTCATATTGGAACACTGTAGCATATAGCTGCCGTACAACTGTCCTATCAAAATCAAGCTGCAATGTAATTGTAGCTAAAATTACTTTTCTTATTTTTTATATAAATATGTCCACAATGTTCTTGTGTGTATTGAGTTATTGTTTAATTTCTGCTTTGCTTCCTGTTTGCGCTACAGTTAGTTAGTAGTCAATTTTATTTCTCTTTTATTTATGTGCACATTTGGAAGCGCGGTTCAATCTAACACATATTTCTTTTTATTCTACAATTTTGCAGCACCAACACCAGCAACTGATGCCCCGGCTGATATAGCGCAGCGTTGCAACACCGAAGAGTGTCAATTGCCATATTGCTTCTGCTCAAAGGATGGCACACAAATTCCGGGCGGTTTGGATGCGGAAAAGGTAAGTGCAAGCAGCGAGCAAAAGAAACAAAGTTGCATAAATGCTAAGCGACTCTTAGCTACGAAATAATAGTCAAATATACACAAGTTTGTATGTATATATCGGAGAAGCTATGCAATGTATGACAACAGCATTAAGCGGCGCTAAGCGCTGCTCTTTCAGATTGTTGCCATTTGCTAGCTAACGCTTGCAAGCCGTACCATAAATGCATAAATAAGAAACTTAGCGTCACGGGAGCGCAAGTTGCCACTGTACCATTTGATTTCCTGCAGTCAAATGCTGCAACTCTACCCTTTCACTTGTCGCTCTTAGCCAGGTTATTCCCGCTGTTTGGTTTATTGCAAATATTTGTTATATGAGGAAAGGTGATATTTAACAAATCTAACGGAAATATAGCAGCAACCGTTGCATGTTTCAATTCCGCCTTACTTAATCGATTTGGTTTCCCGTTTTATTAGCGGGAGAAAAGATTAAAGGAAGCACGATACGAAGTAAGAGTTCATAAGGACTGAAGTACGATATTTAATAACTAAAGGATTGTGTATTTATAGCACTTTGAATAATTAGCCTACGTGCAAGAAGGTGCTTAGCTCAAATTTTCTTCTGAGCATTTCTAGCAACTAATTTAGAATGTTGTTCTGCTCAAATGAGATGCATTTCTCGATTCGGATACTCGTGATTATATGTGAAAGCTGACAATACCATAAGGCCTGAGCTTTTCGTCGAAAATTGCCATACATTCAACTATTTATAACAACGTTCACTGCTGAAAAAAAGTTCACGTTCACTTCGAAGAACTCTCCCGTATCCTAGAAGAAAACAAGAAATTAAATTCTGAGATACCCGAATACAGATTGATTTCTTAATCAATATCGGAACATATTCCACGAATTCATATTTCGTTACGCCATTTCATGAACAAACGGTAACCAGACTTCAAAGACCATAACAAAGGTTTAGCGATGTCTGGACTGTAAACAGAAATTTTATTTTATAGTGCCTGGTATGTGTTTGTCCAGCGATCTTTCTTCTTCTTCTTTATTGGCGTAGTCACCGCTTACGCACTTATATCCGAGTTAACAGTGCCTCAGTCCTTCTTCCCTTTCGCTATTTGCGACAAATGGAATATTTCAAGCGTAGCCAGGTCTTTCTCCAACTGGTCTTTCCAACGGTGCGGAGGTCTTCGTTCTTCCTCTGTTTCCTACGGCGAGTACTGACTTGAATACTCTCAGAGCAGTTTTCATCCATTCGGACGACGACCCAGCAAGCGTAACCGCAGTCTCTTAACTCGCTAAACTATGACAATGTCTTCCGCAGAACCCTTCTCTCGAAAACTAGTAATACCGACTCTTCAAATGTTGTCATCGTCCATGTCTCTGCGCCATATACATATCAGGACGGAGAGTGTATTGTGGAATTTAATCTTTGTTCGTCGAGAGAGGACTTGACTTCTCAGTTGTCGACTCAATCCGAAGTAGCACCTGTTGGTAAGAACTATTCTGTTCCAAGATGGATGAAATTATATATGACTTCGAAGTTTGACTGTCAACAGTGAAGTGGGAGCCAAGTCGAAAGTGCGACGACTGTTTGTGAGATGACAGGAGATATAACCCCTGCCCCATGGAAGCAAACAGAATATCACAATATATTTTATGGATCAACTAGACATATTTTGTTTGATGGTTTAGCTATGAAGCATGTCAAGCCTAGAATCGTACCAATAGACCTGAATCTTTTGTTAAACGACGTCGTGTATAGGTCGTTAAAGATTTCCTATGCTTGACAACATAGCTGAGAATCTTAGATTAATTAAAGGCACCATTAACGGTGATTGACATCGCAGTATTGGCTCAGAAGACTACTATGAAAGCGGTAATGGAAATTACCACATAACAATATTTAAGAATTGTTAATGAAAAGAAGATTGATTCGCTTCTATTAACAACTAATGAGTTTTCGAAATTATTATATTTGAAGCAAATGCCGAACCTCCGTGAGTGCTTTAAAAACGAGAAAAATTTTTCAGGAAGTTCAGATCGCAAATGGATGAGCAGAAAACTGAGGTTAACTAAAGTCAAACTCTTCCCGCGTTTTTGCCACTTTGACTACTCTCTCTTTCCCTGTCTGACTCTGAAAGAGTATGGCTATCTCTTTCATCTTTCTCGCTCATACTATCTCTTGTCTCTCGAAGTCTTGTTTCCAATAAAGTACAAATATTCAAATCCTCTGCAGTGGCTTTTAGGTGAAGGAGCTATGAGATGATTATATTTGAAATCGGTTTTTCTACCTTCAAAAATTATTAATATACAAATAATAATTAATATATAAATATTCTTTTACTATTGGAAAAAGTTTTTATTTTTCAATATTCCAGTCTTAATCAATTAAGTTCATGGCCAAGCGAATAATCTCTTTTATAGTTAAAGTATTTATTTCGAATATTATTTGATATTTATTTCCAACGCCAACTTTCATAAGAACCATAACTCTTTAGTCTTTATAGGTATGTATGTACATGCACAAACACATATGCGTTGTATGGTGGCTGTGAGAATAAATAGCTAGCAGCAATTGAGAGCTAACAGTTAGATGGCAGGCAGAGGATTTATCGATGTACAAAATTAATCTCTTATTTGTGGTTAATTAAGTTATAATTAATAAGTTTCACAAGAAGCTTGTTGCAAAAACTATGATCCTAATGATGGAATAACTCACTTAACCATATACATACATCGATTGAGAGCACATTGTACATAGTTTGTGGGAGTACATGGCGTATGATTAATGTTCATATAAGTACGCAGTACGAACAGCGACAATATGACAAAGCGTTTCCGAATGCTATCGCCGGCATTACACATATACAGATAAAAATACACAAAGATACATACATATACATACATATTCATGTATATATATATAATGTGAGTAGTTATCATTCCATCATAATTATTGCTTCAGGAKAAGCGTAATCTTACCTCGCTTTGCTATCATATATTGATTTAAGGTGGTACTGCAGAAATGAAATTAACAATTTTTTTGGTCACATGTCTATCATTAATGACACGAAAGCCAAATATAATACATAAAGTTATTGGTGCTTTCTATAGTTGTGAAAGGCATGCACGGTGGGTCAGAAGTTGAGATACTTTTTCACAAAAAAAAAAATATTAATTTTACCTAAAATTAATGGCATACTCATAGATATTATTTAAATAAATTTTAGTCCTAAAGGAAAAAATTAATTGTTTAGTCCTTCCACAAAATATAAACGTTTTGTCGCATACCTTAATAACTTCGGAACGAAACGTCATGGTTTTATTTACTAAGCTACAAGACGACGGTAGTACCGCTGTCGCAAATGGATGGCATCCGCATGCAACCGAATATTGAAGAGATAGCAAAAAAGGCATCGATTGCCTTATACTGCTGTAGCGGAATGGCGCTCATCAGCATGTGTAATGAACTAAGGTTCATCCCAAACATGGCACTTGACGCCATCTTACACATTGTGCCATTAGACATCGTCAGAAAATATATGGCTGTGAAATTTGCTGTCAGACTTAGAGAATTTCGGTTTTTTAAGAACACTTGTTTAAACACGAAGAAATCCTCACACACATTGACGTCATACCGGATCACTTGAATCGTGAAGTTACCAAACCAAACACCGGCGGCTTCTTCTTTGCCAATATACCGGCGACGGAGTTGTGGATGGGAAGAAGCCGTTAGACGAGTGGATGAATTAAAGTTTATGGATGAATTAAAGCTTAGGGGATGGTTGGTGAAGAGGTTTACTATCAGGAGTTCTCTATAAACTGCAGCTTCATTGCAACTGACTATTGCAATGTTTTCCAAGCCAAGTTCCGAAGTGCTGCCTTCTTCAGAGAAGTGACCATCCACTCAAATAACAGGGCAGCTATATTAGACTAGAACTCATTAACAGTGAGTTCAGGGTTGGTCAAAGAGTGACTAACATCGCTACCAAAAGCATCTAGTATCTTTGTGATAATACTGGAATGGGTGCCAGGCCGCTGCCGAGACGCAAGAAATTGTAGCAAAGAAAGGCATTCTACAAGCGCTATCAGTATAATGGGAGCGAGTCGGTGCTCCCGAATCCTCTGGTGCCCTCAGTAAGGCTAGCCTTTCCCTAATTGTGGGGCTTTTGACAGACCATTGCCATATTGGCGTGTATGATGTAAAGGTGGGAATCTTACCAGACGCTTTTTGGAAGAAGACGAGTTGGAAAAAACTCAACACTTCCCTCTTGACTGTCCCGCGTTTGGGAGGTCAACACTTGGGAACTCATACTTTCAGACATCCCATGGAGCTGGCGGGAATGGAAATTACGCACCTGTGAACATTTTTATTGGCTACTAAGCGTTTTACTAATTTATAATTCGAACACAGTATTTCGTCATGTCTAATGCATCCGATGATTAAGAACTGCCCTACTGTATATATGTACTAACATATCTCAGGTAACTGATTACGGCATACTTCTATGTAGACACATCGTATTTTGTTGTCAGTTGTTGCCGGTTGTTTTGATTGCGGCTCTCGAATGCAGCTACTTACTGCATTACACTTCGCTACACTTAATTATTTTTGGCGCAAAGTTTGCCAAAGTAGCGGCGCTGCATCGTGCGCAAGAAGTCGCGTGTACGCCGGCAAATTAAAATTCGAATATCAAGTTGCAGCTTTGGCAGCATAACAATTTCGGGTTCAAATTTTTTACGTGCTTTTACAGGTAGTTATTAGCTGTGCTTAGAAGGAACCAGCTACTTAAAAACTCATTATTTAAGTATGGCAAGACTTACGCGCATGATGCACTCAGCTGGAAAGCACTTTAAGTTTATTAAAAAAGGAGTTTAATAGTAGTGAAAAGCTAAATATTTTAAAATTTACGAAATTTCGAAAATTTTATTCAATTCATTCGAATTTCTACGTATGCAAATGATTGCTTAGAATTATATAGAAATATAGGTCTTTAACTATTATTTAAATATAAGCCATTTCAAGCTTTAACAGTTTCTTATCTTTATACCAATTATTGAATTTTACGGCAAGAAAACTGCGCCAGCTTGGCAATCCATAAAAATAAAATAAAATAAATTATTGAAACCCTGTTTTGATGTGCACCGTTTTTCAGTGAACACGTTCTGTGTGGTGGGTGGGTCAAAATTAACCAGCGGCAATTTTCAAAATAGTTTCTTTTTGGCCTTACAACATGACATAAACAAAACATTATTTCTTCATCTCTAATCGCATTTTGCATTTAATTTGATGAGTTCTGAAGCATACGCCATTAATGATTTCAGTCTTCCGGGCACTCTAAATACAGATCATTAGCTTAGCGCCAAGGTATTCGAATATGCCCTTGATTTGGCGAGTAGATCTGATTAAAGATATGACTTTTTGAGTAATAAATAAATTTTTCATCACCAATCGTAATCTGATGCAAATTGATGGTCTTTCAACCTCATTTGGCTTCAGTTCAAATGGCACCCGATTTCCATGCTTTTGAATATATCCAGCTAATTTTGTAAGTTTTGAAATGGATTCTTGGGTGACTGCATTGAAAAAGATGCTTCCAGTTCCTCATATTGAAACTTTTTATTCGTCTTCCAAGCCAAATTCGCCCCTTTTACAAATTATTCTTGGCACTCTAACACTTCAAATAAAGCATATTCGCAAAGTGTCATGAATTTTGCCTGAGGTTTTCTTCATCTTAAAGTAATGAAGAAGAACTCCCAGCAAGCACAAAGTTTCACATATCATATTTGAGTGCAAAAATATGACTGTTGTTTACACTTCAAGATAATGACATTTACTGAAAAAGACGCACAAGCCAATGGCTTTTCAACGCAGGTTCGGAATATTGGAAAATGGACAAAATGTTTCTCATCTATTTGCAAACTGTACGAATATAGTTAAAGATCCAATACTATAGATTTACAAATTTCATTTTGTTTTTTTTTTTTTTTAATTTTGGTAAAATAATAATATTTGAAAAAAATGACCGGTTATTAGGTGCGCACCTTAAGTAGGTTAGGTTAGATTGCTGATCCAGGGTTCGCATTTGTCCTTTGATTAACTATAAAATAGAATTCTTGTGTTCGATCTTATAATGAAGCAGAGGGCCTAGTGACTGATACAAATTTGCACGTACGTTTACCTTCTATTCTTACCAGTTCGTCTACGAGTTGTCTGAAAATATGAGCTCCCAAGTGTTTAAACCTTGATTTCGCAAACGGGTAGATTCAAGAAGAAAGTGTTGAGATGTTCCCATCTTATCTTCTTTCATACAGCTTCTGTAGCTGGCATCCGGTAATATTATAAACCTTACAGTAAGTTCCTTTACACAGATTTTGAGCTAGCCGTAAATAAGCTCACTGTCTCTCTCCACCAACGGATTCTTTCAATTCAAAACTCCCTTGCAGGTATGTGAACAGAGAAAATGCCGCCACAGTTTGGTTTGGTGACTTCATGAGCCAAAAGATCCAGCATAATATCAAAACGTGCAACGATTTTCATATGCTTGAAGACACTTTGCTATAAATATATTTGGTAATGAAAAATTCAAAGCTCTAAAAATGTGTTCATTTAAACCAAGAATATTAAAGCTCCAAAGGGTAATAATGCAGTTATGATATAGTTTATATCATACTATATACTTGCATCAAAGATCTGAGGAGTTATATAATTTATTAAATTAATTTTTTTTATTTATTTCGAAACTTTACTCTTTTTTATATGCTATTTTATTTAATATTTTGAAAATACTTGACATTGGACAGTTAATAAATTTTATATATTAGGACCACCCTAATGTTAATTTCGAGATTATTAGGGGCACGCTCAGTATGATAGCCTAAAATTTTTGGGTAGTAAAAAAAAATTACTGTAAAAACTATTTTAAAATTTTAAGGATATATTGGTTGCCAAAAAAGTTTTGCGGTATTTTCGCTAGTTGGCGCTGAGAGCGCGTAGTTCTAGTTTTATTCGTCGCATCGGGTCATGCTATACCTTTTTGGAAAGCTCATTTCACGCGCTAACACGTTTTTGATTGATTGTTCTTCCTTTTAAGTCGTTCGTGAGTCATAGCGTCGCAAACATGGAGCAAAATAAAGAGAAAATACGTCATATTTTACAGTACTACTACGATAAAGGCAAAAATGCATCTCAAGCCGGCAATAAAATTTGTGCAGTTTATGGACCCGATACAGTCTCCATTTCCACCGTACAACGATGATTTCAACGTTTTCGTTCTGGTGTAGAGGTGGTCGAAGATGCGCCACGCTCCCGAAAGCCTGTCATCGAAAATTGCGATAAAATCGCTGAATTGGTCGAAAGTGACCGGCATAGTAGCAGCCGTAGCATCGGTCAAGAGCTGGGCATGAGTCATCCAAAAACATTTTATGAACAATCGAAAATTCAATGAAAATACCGCAAAATACCTCAAGACTTTTTTGACAACCTAATATTTAAGGAGTTTCCTGGGATAAAACACAGCTTTTTTTCAAAAAAAAAATTTTTTTTTCATATGAAAATGAAATATTTTATTCATATTCTCATCTCAGAAACTATTGGTTCAGCATGAAATTTTGGGACAATATTCTAGAGTTATTATAGAATTTAATAAAATAATAAAAAATCGATTATTTTGAAACCCGGAAACCCATGTAACCAATTAACAAACCCGATTTTTGAGAACTAAAAATTTTAGTGTTTCAGTTATTTTAAAATTTTAAGGGCTTATTTAGTGAAAATGAAGCGTTAGTGGATTGAAAAACGTGTGTTCATTATTGAACAATGTTTCAAATTTTTTCGTGAAGTAAATGCTGATTTTTCGACCGAAATCATCCTAGGTATGAATTGCATTTTCACACTTAGGGGTTTTTTTTTTTTGTATCGAGAAAAAGAGCACCTTTGGATTCGAAGCGTTGATGTGTATTTTGAACTGGAGGCATAATTTGGCCAAACCATTTTGAAAAAAATCTAGTCAAGCAGTGACTGTTACTGTTGCTCGATATAGCGAGATGATCATTCTGTTCGTTTTGCCAAAATCAGATGATATTGATGTGGCCAATACGGGATTTCAAAAAGAAGGAGCCACTTCTCATACAGCCCGCGAAGCACTTCAATTATTAATTAAGACATTTCGAGTTTGTGTACTCTCTGGTTTTTATGATCAGAATTGGCCCCTTGATCGTGTGATATAACTATTTGAAATACACTTTTTCATCTGGAACCACTATAAACTAAAATCTATCCCATTAAGTAGTAAAAATATAACCAAAAAAAAAATAAAATAATGCAGCGCTAACGCACATTAGTACTAGTACTTCTTTCCACTAACTCCATACACCAAAATCAATCGCCACAAATAAAAGCATTAAGTCGCCTTGAATTGCAAACTCAGCTTCCTTGCAAATGTACCAGCGCACACTGAGCGCTCCATTATTCCGGCAAACCACTTTATTGCCACAACTACTAGACACCGCTTACAAGTTCAATCTGCAACCAGAGCTAAGCGGCAATCGGCACAAACGCCGGCTACAGCTGCGTACAAACATTTCCAATCGACCATTAAATATTGCAAGTTGGCGGTGCCACAAATGCGACGAGCACGCGATAGTGTTGCAAGCGACGATTAATGACAGCGCTGTCTGACGGAGCAGCGCTGCAATTCACACCACACTTTTTTTCCTCCTTATTATGAACCGAGGTACTTGCAGTTTGGAAGCGTCGCGTACTTCTTACGAATTTCCTTGCTCCGCTCTGCATTTTTAGTGCTATTACTTTCTGCTTTCTTTAATTTTTTTTTTTCAATTTTTCCAATTTTTTCGGTTTGCACTTCCATTTGCGTTTAGGTTGACAGTTGCACGACGCTAAGTGCAACACAAATCTCTCACTCACCTCTCACTCGGTACCTCTCCTCCGCTACGCGTGCTTTGTCCTACATAAACTCACGCATTTTCATAGCATACTTAGCGGCGCACAATCAACCAACCAAGCAACCAGCCAGGCAGCCAGGCAGCCAGCCAAGCCACCGAACACTTGCTCACCAATCGCACTGATTATATGCTGATGGCGCGCTTTATTTGTCCTGAATTTTGCATAATATTGAATGGCATATTTCAATGCGCGCTTCCCCCAAGAAAATAAATCACGCTCAAACAGAAGAGAGAGAAAAAAAAATCAAAAAAAACACAAAAAAGAGAGAAAAAAAACGGAAAAAGCGAAAAAAGCGAAAAAAACGACACCGACAAACAACTCATAAAAATAATGGATGTGTGAAACGAAAGCGAAACGAATATCATGGCAGCGCTATGCGAAAGCCACAGGAAGCGCATAAAATCACCAATGGGTTATTTTTAGTTGAGCGCCAGCGATTTTTCAACAAACTCTTATCATTATTATTACGTTTTATTTTCTTTGTGTGTATTTTTTATTTTATTTTATTTAATTTTTTTTTTTTTTGTTTTTTATATTTATCGATTCCTTTTGTCATTTCACACAATTTGTGTGGCGCTCTTGCTTTATGGTCAGCTGGTGTTTGCATTTATGCACCGTTATGCGCGCTGATTACGTTCGTGAAGGAGGCGAACTACTCGTGGAAATCGTAGTAATCGCAGCAGCTGCGTTACGCTCACCGCAAATTGTGGATTTTAAGTGTCGTTGAATACCCGATAAGCGATTTATGAGCGTTGGCGTCATGCAAAAATATGTTGATGACAAGTGTTTAATGTTGTTTGCATACCTCTTAGCGTTGAATGAGAAATATGTATGTAATTTGTGTTGAAGTGTGAGTTTATTGGCGTGGCATTAGTTGGGACCTTAAAGCAGCGTTTACCAGTTATCTCTTTATTATGGCGCTACGGCACGAATAGCTTATTTTATTTAAAAGAAAAAAGTTAGTTATTTAGGTTAATAGTGGGAAAAAATTGTTGAAAATCGCTTTTGATGCAAAAATGTTTAAGCCAATGCAAGGCTAGTTCAACAAATGGAAATTTAGTTATATTGCGAGCTGGCCTTGACTTCACAATGTCAGCTAAATTATTTGATTCCAAAGGGGTTTAAAATATTCAGGGCGTGGTGATTGCACCCACTTATGATATTTGAAATTTAAAACTCATTAAATGCTTCTAAACGAGCTCTGTTTCAATTAAGCCCTCCTCTACTCTACTCACGAGGTTTTAGCACTATGTCCTTAACAAAGACTTTGAATTTGAAAGCTCCAGTAAAGCTATAGACGTGAGTTCAGTAAAATAAGTTATATAAAGAGTGATCCATTTCGAGCTTCTCTACAAACATTCGAAAAAACTTTTTTTGGCATTTAGTTTTTGAAAATTATCTCTTTCAAATTTTGGGCACGGCTACGTCTCAAATGGTTCATCCATTGAGTCCAATTTTAGCTGACTTGTTCGAGTATTTCGACTGGTAACTGGCTAATGGTACGCGTGATATTTTCCACAAAGCCTCTATCGAAGCGATACAGCCTGTACCCATCCTCACAGAAAAAAGTCTAACAGTGTAATATCACATAATCTTGGCGGCTTATCGACCGGCCCGAAACGTGAAATTATCTGCTCACCGAAGTGTCCTCCCAATAAATCCATTGATTGATGCGATGTGTGGGAAGTGGCACCGTCTTGTTGAAACCAAATATTGCCGAGACCATGAGCTTCAATTTCAAGCATGAAATTATCAGTTATCATGGTACGATAACGGGTTTTAAAGACTTATGGAACGATGATTCCACCGGCCCACAAACCACACCAAACCGTTTTTTTTTTCTGCGACAATTTTGCTTGTTTACGTAACCATTGAATCAGAAATGGTCCTCATCGTTGAACAAAATTTTACTTGAAATCTTCGGTTCTTCTTGGAATTTTTCAAAAGCCCGTAGAGCGAAGCGATGTCGTTTCAGAAAGTCGAGCGGTTTTAGTTCTTGCTCAGGCTGTATTTTGTACGCTTTAAATTAAGATTTCGACTTGAAATGCGTCAAGACGTCCCATACCTCAGTCTGAGTAACTGAGAACGGCGTCGAATCGACTCTCCATTGTTTTCGTGTACACTCTCAGCTACGCTTGCTATATTTTCATCACTGTCTGCTGAACGCTTACTTCAATTTGATAATTTATGAATTCACCCAGTTTTAGAAACTAATAATAAAGCACGCCATTCTGAGCCCACCAAATACTAAGCGTTTCTTTGGCGTCATAGAATCTATGACCTTACCTTTCAATCAATTTTACTGGTTGGTCAGGCTTTGATACGCATCCTGGGCTTAAAGTTATTGTAATGGATTAATTTTTCAACACCGGTCTTAAGCCGAAGCAAAAATGACTTCTTTTGTAGGGCTAAAGCAGTGTTTCTCACAACGTTCTCTCAACGTCCGTTGGCTTTAATTCACATGACATCTAATTTACTTGCTTTTGAATATATCTGAATGTTTTTATACGCTCTGCAATGGCTGCATGAATGACTTCCAAAAAAGTGGAGGTGCTTCTGTTGTTTGGTAACATTCTTCATTCAGGCACAAAGCTCGGTATATTTGAGTAAATTTAGTATTATTGTTGTCTGCGCTTGTGATGCGACGTTATATTGAATGTTTTCCAAAAATTTTCCATAATCTCATCATAGAATGAACTCTGGTATCTTTACTCATCTTTAGTATAACAAGAAGGAATAATCTCTACGAGCCGTCTTGAATCAACAGATGGAGAAAATATTCCGAGCTGCAGAACTGAATAGAGAAGGTAAAATCTTCTATAAGAGTGTACTTAATGGACACAAAAACCGCGCCGTTAGTTCTGCTTTGTCTAGAATGAATAAAGCAGCGAAGCAAATGAGTCAGATAGTGAACGAGGGCAAGACTAAATATCAAACAAACAGCCGCCGCATTCGGGACTTGGCTCGCATGTCACTGCTGACAGTCATAGCTTTGAAGTCGCAGATAATTTCGCCTATTAGTATGAGCAGCAACAACAATTTCAGCGTCGAAAACCAACGCAGAATAACTCTTAGCACTAGGTGCTACTTAGGACTGAGTAAGCAATTTATAAGTAAAGTCCTCACTTCGACGAACAAAGTCCAAACTCTATAAAACACTCATTATTCCCATACTGCCATGACATTTTCTGAAGAGTTGATCTTAGGAGTGTTCAAGAGAAAGGTTTTGAGGCAGATTCATGGTCCTTAGCGCATTGGCAAGGGCGAGTACTACAGGCAATGGCACAATGAACTGTACGAGATATTCGACGACATTGACATAGTTCAGCGAATAAGAAGACAACGGCTATGCTAGCCAGGTCATGTTGACCATATGGCAGAGAATACTCCAGCTTTGAAGTTTTTTTTTCGGTACCCATCGATGGAAGCAGAGAATGAGAAAGACTTCTTTTCCGTTACAGAAGTCATGTGGAAAAATACCTGACTGCACTTGGTATCTCGATTTGGAGTCAAATAGCGAAAAGAGGAAACGACTGGCGCGCTGTTGTTAAACACACTTTTAAATTACCCAAAACATCTGTTTCTCTACTTTCTCTGCTCTTTTTAAAGTTCAAAATGCTTGGCACACAAATTGCAGGCACAAACAATTTAAAACGCGCCTCAATTTATCGCACCGCAACCGACATTATTTCAACGCACCCACTCTTTCACTCAACCAACGGCTGTTAGTACGGTTTCGTATTGGTTTCGATTAAAAAAGAAAGTACAAGAGAACAAAAAGGCAAAATTGTGCTCATAAATAACTTTTATGTATTAAGCGAAATTGATATTTTACCATTTCCGATCAGCGCAATTCATTTTCATTCTTACATTTCCGCACTTTCGCTTCCCAGTCGTCCTGCCGACGACGCGGCGCACGCAATGTGCCACTCACCGCGCGCCGCCACACGCCAACGTGAACAAATCGTTCAATTGCTGCTCTTGCCCACTTGAAACTTACACTTGCCGCGCACGTCGCAGCTTTGCGGTCAGACGGCAGACGGCAGACTCCCGTCAGGACCAGCGACAAACCGCAAGCGGCACAAAGGCAATGCACGACGTAGACGACCGAGACGAAACCTGCGCAAAGGGAGATGAAAGACACTACCATGAAGTCTCACACACACTTGCTTGCTGTGCTGGCGTACGCGCGCCGGCGAGCGAGCAATAAATTATGTTGTGCTGATTATTTTAAAATTACTTGCAATTGATGTGACTTCTTTTTATGCATCTATTTTCCGTTACATCTTTGTATTTTATAGTTTTTTCTCTTTTCTGCGCTCCGCTCCCTTCCTCTGCTTCTGCAGTGCAATTAAACTTTTTTCTCGGCTTTTACTTGCGCATTTCTTTGCTGCTTGCTTTGTAGTTTTTTCTATCAATTTTTTCTTCTCTTGTGTGTTCACTTCGTGCCTTAACGCGATTTCTTAGTCAGCAAAAAGTGCCGCTTGCTCATCTAATTAAGCTCGAGCGCTTTGAATATCGCATTGCATTGTTGTTTTTGTGCTTATTTGTGCGATTGGCTGTGTGCTCGCTCTTCTGCGTTTCCAATTGATTGATTTTGCTTGATTTTCCCTTTGTTGTGTGAAATGCAAAATAAGTTTTTTTCTGCAATTACCATCATTTTCATTGCAATTACCGTTACTTTTATAATATTTTTCCTATTCTTTCTATTTTTTAGATTCCACAAATTATCCTGCTAACTTTCGATGGTGCTGTAAACTTGAATAATTACGATCATTATTTGAAAATCTTCAACGGCAAGCGCACGAATCCAAATGGCTGTGCAATTCGTGGCACTTTCTTCATGTCGCATGAGTACAGGTGAGTCGTACATAGCCGGACATAGTATTATAGTGTAAGATAAAGATAAAGATAAAGATAAAGATAAAGATAAAGATAAAGATAAAAATAAAGATAAAGATAAAGATAAAGATAAAGATAAAGATAAAGATAAAGATAAAGATAAAGATAAAGATAAAGATAAAGATAAAGATAATGATAATGATAATGATAAAGATAAAGATACAGATGGAGATAAAGATAAAGATAAAGTTAAAGATACTGATGGAGATAAAGATAAAGCTAAAGATAAAGATAAANTAAAGATAAAGATAAAGATAAAGATAAAGATAAAGATAAAGATAAAGATAAAGATAAAGATAAGTGCATAAATTAAGAAAAACGTATCCAAAAAACATATGGTTTGTTAGAAAAAGGAAAATCATTATATGTAATATGTGGGAGTTGGGCTGTTATCGATCCGATATTTTCTATTATTGCCAATACTTTATACCACTAACTTCGCATTACAAAAATTTTCCCTGGGTTTCATAAAGTACATCATATACAATCCCCAATCACATGGATTAAAGTCAGCCGGATGTTCGAAAATTCTGATATTAGTTAAGTCAGGGAAATATGGACCCGATTCCACCCATTTTTGGTACACCGATATACTATTATCAGAAAAACATTCTCTCTGAGTTTCAATTGTATATCCCAAACCTTGTTGTCAAAAGTCAAGTATAGATACTGGTTTCCATATATTCGGTATCCCGGGGATTGAACAAGTTTTCATGGATTTGGACAGAAAATTCACAAAATTACAGTAGAGTCGTCAAAGGGCGAAAAAAGGAAGGATACTTTGAATAACCGAGTAATAAGTAAGTTTCCGAAGACCTAGTCAGTTTGCTTTGTAATCGCTGATGACTTTAACTGGCACACAGAGTAGTTAATCTAATTTGCCGATAAAGCAAGCCAAAATTGTTGTAAAACCGTCATATCTACTGCAGACCAATCAAGTCCGGAGGTGGGTTCTGGTCGTTAAAACGAATATAGTGTGTTTATTAGAAGCCTTCAGGAAAAGGTGGCCGTTTTCTTAACTGATGAACAAATTCTCAACCTTTGTTAAATTTATAAGTAGTCCTTGGTACAAGATTTAATAAATTTTTACCCACAAAATAAACTTCCCAGTCACTCTCTCCAAATAAATCAATTCATGCAATAATTATTGTATACCATTTAAGGCCGTTTCTCCAAACGAAAACACTCATTTCCAAGCGCATTAAGCTTACACAACTCGCATTTGTACGAATTGTCTGCAAGCAGACGAGTTTGCGCAAACAGCAACACATTAGCACTTTTGACTGACACATGCTAGTCAGCGCCGGCAGACGTCGTCACACACCCACACTAGCAGCTAGCAGCAACGCACATGGTTCGTATCGCCAATTGAAGTGGCAACAAACTTTTCAGCACATCCTTCATATGAATGCGTGAAAGACAAAAATATCGCAAAGTTACTTATACGCCCTGGCGGCGCACTCAACTGACTTTCAATGAACGGCACTGTCAAGCATATGCAAAAGGGCTGGAGGCTACTACTGTAATAAATGAGTAAACTTCAACTTGTATGCAATATTTTGCATACAACCCGCACAACAACAACAATAAGAACAACTGCGATGTGTACAGATACAATAAAATAAGCTTAAAATGCTGGCAGCAAGCAGAAATTATTTTTAGCGCATAGCAGTTGAGAGGCAATAGTTGGAAAAATTGCTTGCATGGCTGGCAAAAACTAGAAATTTTAATTTTTTAAATGTTTGAAATTTGTTTTTGTTGCCATCTCTTTTGGCGTTGTGTGAGTTAATGCGACGACAAGTAAGTGGGTGGAAATTTAAAGTATTTATTGTTAAAAAAAAATTTGCAAAATAATGTTGCTTTAGGAAGCTTGTAGGATTATTACGCAATTTATATCAATATTGCAATTTAAACAAAAAAAAAGTATTGTTTGAGCAGTCCTTCATATCAGAAAATCCTGTTAATTAGATTTAATTGAGATAGATCAAGATGTTGAGTGAGCTAACTTAGATCACGGCTTATGAAGTCAATGACCGTTTTTATACATTTATCCAAGTCCAAAACTGTTTTTAAATTTAGCCAAGTCAACAACCTTTGTTTATGTTTCAGGAAAGTGACCCCATTTGTTTACAGTTTATGTGGTCAATGACATTTTTCTTTACATGTAGCTAAGTTAACAAACTTTAGTCAACATCCTCTAGAAAGAAATTTATTATAAACTGCAATAAGTACGAAATAGACTACTTTGGAACTAGTTCAGAGCTAATAGCTAATTTCCTACAGGTTAGCTCTCCAATGAGCATAAATTTGAATGAGCAGAGGCAACATTTTCTATCATTTGTAGCAATATGTGGTCTGTGGCCATAGCTGACCACAATTGGATTGCCCGAAATTCTAAATTAAATATTTTATGAATGCAGTCAAAGAAGTTGCGCTGTATCCAAAGCATATAACAATTATAAATGCTGTATAAGCAGGTTCATATACTTGGGCAAAATGTGATTTAACATAAAGTCAAAATATACACGGTTTAAACAAATTATAACCGGGTTAATGAAAATATGCTTCATTTTATTGAAAAAATCTTCGTTATTTCCCAACTGGATTTTTTTTTTTTTTTTTTTTTGCAGATAGCTCCCAAAAATACAATTCCTGCTTTAAAAATAGTATCCAACATAAACTCTTTCTTTATTTTCAATGAACATGGAATTTCTTGTTATTCAGCAACTGCGCCTAAAACTTTGAAAAACCAATATTATAATGCCGAACTTTTTGCTTTACAATGAAGTCTTATTAATTTTTTTTTTTTTCATAAAAAGATTTCTTTAAAAATTGTACAGAATTAACACTATACATCAAATGTACTGAGGATTCATTTAGAAATTCTGTGTTGCTCATACGACAAGGTGTACTTTCACCTTCAAAAAAAAAATCAACTTGACAACCTAACACCCTAATGTACACGTATCCATCTATAAAATTATAGTACATCATATTTTCCCATTCACCCACCCACACACATACTCCCACCTCCTCCCTCTAATACGTCACTTGTGTGTTATCTGCTCTGAGCGCACTTCACTTGAACTGCTGAAAAACGTCACGAGTCCAAAAAACCAACGCAAATGATTTAATGTGACTGCGTTTCAAATTGTTTCAAGTTATTTCGCGTTGCGTTGATGTTCTGGCGACATAAAATATGGCACTCCCTCTACGCTTTCCATTTTGTCCGCCACAATTTCTACAGCTTTTTTCGCCGGCTTCGGCTGTCAACTGCTCTCAACTATATTTCGGCGCTTTCCACACATTCAAAAAATTTGAAACAACAAGATTTATTTGATATTTCAAGTGTAACTTCGTTTCCATGACACAAAAAAGTGCGAAAGTTTCTCTGAGCTGTGTAAGTACAGACCTCCAAAAAAAAAGTCAAAATTCAAGAACTCTTGTAAAATGCTCTGAAGCATTAAGTTTGAAATGTGTGGGCTCTTGAGTACTTGTTCACTTAAGAAGCGGCAAAAGTGCGTATGTTGAGTTTTCTTTTTTAAAGAAAGTTTAACAATTTAAGCACTGAATGCCGCCAATGCTTTTCTACAAAGTATTTTAGTGCATAGAAGATGTCACATGGATGGCTGATTACATATGTATGTATATGGAAAAGTGAAGTAATTCTTTGACAAGTAGTAGAAGTAGTTTTGGAAAAGATGCTGCACGCAAAAAAAATATTTTTGAAAATGTCTTTAAATTTTACAATACAAGCATGAAAATGGGTTGTAATCTGTGATGTGAAATATACCCGGTATGGAACTTCACAAAATCTATAAATCGTGTTCGACTATTGAGAATACTGACCTGCTAATAACTTCTAAGATAAACTTTGTGGAATGGTTTTGTGTTAAACCATGAATTTATCAGCAAGATATCGCCTTGTACCCAATGCAGCTGCAGTTACTCGCCAGAAATGTAACATTAAGCGACTAGGCCGCCATAAGCCCTGACTTAATTTTTTAAACAAAATGCCGCTTTTCACCCTTCACTCTCTAATTGAGTTCATGTCATAAAATGCACTTAGCACAAGCTAACTATATTGGGAAAAGCTACTCGACAAAAAAGAGTTAAACCACTTTACACCCGTAAAATAATGGTTAGACCCAAATGGGAACTGACGGCTGATGTAACTCATTAGCTGTACACAGCAATTGTTAGGCTGTTTAAAGCATTCGTTGTATTGGTATGGTGGCCAATATGGAAAATATGGAAGATATGGCCAATATGGTAAGATGTATAGAAGGCACAAAAAGAGCAGCGAGTGTATGCAGTAGTGGAGCTCCTAGAACTACGCATTGCAAATTTACTGCCAATAAACTTGGTATGAATAGCTAATAGCTCTTTGACTGGAGAAATCTTGCCCAAGCCGCCAGTAATTAGGAGACTTCTAAGATACTTAGTAAGCTTCCATCTCTACCTAATACAAATTTTCACGTAGCGCAAATTTATGAAATCCTAAAAAATTTTGTTTAACTTGGATGTAGTCCTCCCTTCCAGGAAAAAGTGGGTAACCGGTGTTGTGGACAAGGACGCAGAGATAACCATTTCTATGGATTCAAACAATATAAACAAGTGTGGGTTTCTGTCTTTTCAACAAAATTAAATACTAGAATTGCCTTCCGACTACTAGACTTCCAAGCGGAGATCACATCAATTAAAGAAAGCCTTCATGTGCTGACAAGGAGTTCGCTCAGCCAAAGAATATATTTATATATCCCGATAGCCAAGCTGCTTTGAAATAACTAAAGTATCTTCAGGTGACATCAAATATAGTGAAAAGGAATATAGTGTCTAGTCCTCTTAGTGGATCTAACGATAAACCTGCAATGGGTTCCAGAACATAAATATATCCTTAGTACCTATGAAGCAGATAAGCTAGCAAAAGTGGGCACCATACTACAAAATTATTCCCAAAAATAGGAAATATTACTCTGACTACTTGTAGATTTCTAATCGATAAACATGTTTTAGTGGTAACTGAATCTCAGTGGAGACAATTCTTGACTTCCTCAACTAGCTGGAAACTTCGCTGCCGTCAAAAGGAATGACGTAAGAACTTTGGTGGGAGTGCTGGCAGGTCTTATTGGCAAACAAGCCAGCAGACTAGGGATACCGTAAAAGGGCTGTTGTAGAAGCTGTCAGGAGGTAGAAGAAGAAGGGACTATAAAACAAATTCTATGAGAATTTAAAGCATTTTATAGGAGATAAAATATTTATTGAGTTTTTGACAATATTTTCGAGGTTGAACAGTGAAAACTGTTTGTACTGATGACCTTCATCAAGACCACAGGCTGGTTCAGAGAGGATATAATAGACTAACAGTTTCACAATAAGGCCCCCAAAATCCACAGGTGGTCGTTAGACAAACACTCTATATACATATCTACCTAACAAACCTTCGATAAGGCGTCATAAGAGAGAATAAACAATCTTCAATTTTGTATGTCAATTTGGACATAAGTTCACTTTTTTACTGCCTTAGGCAACGCTTACGCGGTTATAGCCGGAATAACAACAGCGCGCCAGTCGTTTCTTCTCTTCGCTATTTGGCATCAGTTCGCAGCCAGGTCCTTCTGCACCTGATCTCTTCAACGGAATGGAGGCCTCCCTCTTCCCCTGCTTCCACCGGCGTGTACTGAATCGAAAACCTTCTGGAGTGTACTCTTCCATCCGGACAACATGACTTAGCCTACGCAACCACCGTCTCTTGATTCGTTGAGCTATGTCAATGTTGCCGTATATCTCGTACAGCTCATCGTTTCATCGACTGCGGTAGTCGCCGTTGCCACTGCGCAAAGGACTATAAAGCTTCCGCAAAACTTTTCTCTCGAACTCTACAAAGGCCGACTCATCACTTCATCTCATTGTCCTTGGCTCCGCACCATAAAGCAGAACAAGACTGATGAGAGACGTATACAATGTGGTTTTTGTTCGTCGGGAGGGGAGTTTACTTTTCGATTGCCTACTCTATTTAAAGTTCTCGCTGTATTATGTATGAATATAATCAACAATTATTTAAAATCTATTAATATGTATGCAAACCTTTCGAAATCTAACTTGCAACAAATCGAAATTGATATTCCTCGATTGAAATTAGGATTAAAGGAAATATATTTACATTGATTTAATTAGCTTTTAGCTCCGAAAGCTTTTGCTACACATTAGCTCAACTCTAAGTCCTTCTTTATTCCCAAATAACTTCAGCGGATTTCCCACTCTTCGAAAAGTTGGTGGGCCCCACTCAAAATACGGACAACATTAACCGGGAAGAATAAAAGTTTTGCGGCATTAACGGCGAAATAAAATTTTATGTTTGCATAATTTGAAACAAAAGAATCAACCGCATGCAATAAAGTTACACCAAAAACAGAAAACAGAAAACAGAAAGTAAAAAAGCAACAACAATAAAAACAAAAAACACATCGACTAAGCTGAAATCCAAACAAATCTGCCACAAAATTGAACACTATCTGCACTTACACACAGCCACACACATCACACTGCCCACCGAATGCAGTGAGTGAAGTGCGAGTGGCGCTGCGAACGGTGGTCGCCATTGTTGCATGCAACAATAGCTGCAGCACAAAATAGAAATTAAATTTGCAAACTTTTTTGGCTGGATTAGATTACTTGTTTACAACACGAAAGTAAAGCAAAAGCCGCAGCAACAGCAACAACAACCAGCGCCACAACAGAAGCAACTAAACATGAATGCGCGCAACAACACAAGCGCTTGAATTGCTGCATGTGTGTATGTGTGTGTGCGTGTGTTTGAGTAAGCAATGGCGGAGAAACGGTGCAATTTGAATATGTTAAAACCCTACCAAGTGCATTGTTTGATTTTTATTGACGTACACATCCGCTTACAACCACAGGCACACACACACGCACGTGCAACGAAAGCCATCACCACCACCACCGCCACATATAAGGATATCCTTTACTTTTGTTTAATAAATTATACTGCCATGTGAGTTTGTTGCTGTTGTTGTTGTTGGCTGCTGAATAATATATTATTGTTTGGATTTTCGGTTTGCAGTCGGCATCGCATACCTATTCTGCATTACAATAGAAATTTTATTATTTTATTATTTTTTAAAAGAGTGGCAAGAAGCAAGCAGCGTTGGGTGATTGGTAGTACATGGATACAATCATTGTTGTTTAGACCTATCGTGTTGTTAAGAGAGTGCCGAACGGAAACTCAATGTCAGATAAAATATCAACGAGTATATTGAGTTGCTTATTGCTGAGACAAAGAGTTAAAGACCGCATAGACTTTAGACTTTACACATCCCCACAGAAAAAAATCTAATGGTGTGATATCCCATCCACCAGACCAAAGCGTAAAATGATCTGTTCACCAAAGTGTTTTCTCAGTAAATCCTTTGATTGAGGCGATGTGTGGAAAGTAGCGCATTCCTGTTCGAAGCAAAATTTCGCCGAGTTTAGGAGCTTCAACTTCAGTCATTAAATAGTCGGTTTTCATTGCGCGTTAACGGTCGCCATTGACGGTTACGGCATTATTTTTAAAGAAATACGGACCGATGATTCTACAGATCATTCATTGCCATTTCTGGATGAAATAGAAGCTCTTGAATCTCTTCAGGTTGCTCATCGTCCCAAATGCGCCAATTATGCTTATTTACATACCACTTGAGTCCGAAATGGGCCTCATTGCTTAACAAACTTTGGCTAGAAAACGTCAGATCTTCTTGGAACTTTTTAAGAGCCGCTTCAGAAACTTAACATCTTTGAATTTAAGATCTCGACGTAAAATGTTCCAAGTCATTTCAAACATCAGCCCGAGTTGCTGCGAATGACGCCGAATCGACTCTCCACGGTCTTCGTATACACTCTCAGTCTCGACAGAAATATTTTTTTCACTGTGATGGACGTAAATACCAGCAGTATGATACCAGTCAGCACGAAGCATTACGTCAAATTAAAAGGTTTTGCATTTAAAAACTTCAAACTGGTATTAAAAACATTGCTCAACTTACCCAAGTTGTTTTAAAATGTCTTATGACGCAGTTTATAAAGGGTAGTCGAAAAAGTCCTTTCGTATTTTTAATCAAACTTCAACTTATTTTTTATAATTGTAATGAACTCTAATGCAAACTCATCTTACATTTTGGTCAACCACTTCCTTTCATTTTTCTTTTCATTATTCCATCAGTTCAAAACTTTTCAGGTTTCTCAGCGAAAACTGATTTTTCACAGGCTTCTCTTGAACGAACTTTACTCCATTAAGGGAGTTCTGCATTGACCGAAACAAATAGTATTCTGATGGTGCAAGGTCCGGGCTATATGGCGGATGCATCAAAACTTCCCAGCCAAGCTCTCCCAGTTTTTGCCGAATCATCAAAAATGTGTGTGGTCTAGCGTTGCCCTGGTGAATGATGAAGCCCTTTCTGTTGATCAGTTCTGGCCATTTTTTGTCGATTGCTTGCTTGAATTCCATCAGTTGAATGTAGAATCAATAGTTCGACCAGGCTGGAGCAGCTCATAGTGGATGATTCCTTTCCAATCCCACCAAACACTCAGCATAACAACAGGAGTAAATACTGACTTTCCGACCATTTGTTGAACTTCACCATTCTTGGACCATGATATTTTTCGCACATTATTGTTGTATTTGAACCACTTTTCCTCTCCTGTTACCATTCACTTCAGAAATGGTTCAATTTCTCTTTGCTTCAGCAAAGAATCGCATATTTTAATTGGGTCTATTAAATTTTTCACAGACATTTCGTGTGCTACCCAAAGAGCTTCTTCGATTATGATTTTTGATGCTGAATTTTAAGTTCCATAGCAATGTCATACTGGCTTATGTGATGGTCCTAGTCAAACTTTTCCAAAATTTCACCGACTTTTGCAACGATATGTCGATAAGAGCGAGTTTTATTTTTCATATCGAAATTTTCAGAACGGAAGCGAGCGAACCATTGACAACAACCATGGACTTCACAAATTTCATTGGTGGCTTGCGTGACATTCTTCCCTTTTTATACAAAAATTCGAAATATCGCGAATTTCTGCATTATTTTCACTCATCTTCGAACAGCTGTAACTTTTTTCAACTTCCCCGAATTTAATTTTTTCGGTTAAACGTAGCTTTAAAACTCACCTTTCCATGTGGTATAACACAATGGGATTGGTAGTACTGGAGATGTGCGACTGCAACGACATCTTTGACAAAATTCGAAAAAACTTTTTCATCTAACCAATACTTTGAGAGTAGTAAACAATTGTGTCAATGAAGTTCCACTTCTTCTTCTTGATTGGCGTAGACACCGCTTACGCGATTATAGCCGAGTTAACAACAGCGCGCCAGTCGTTTCTTCTTTTCTACGTGGCGCCAATTAGATATTCCAAGTGAAGCCAGGTCCTTCTCCACTTGGTCCTTCCAACGGAGTGGAGGTCTTCCTCTTCCTCTGCTTCCC
>NW_017534406.1:2371012-2427611 GCF_001853355.1 Bactrocera latifrons
TCGTTCACTGCCAGACCCATTTGTGTTGCTTCCTTGTCCAGTCTGGAGAAAGCAGAACTAACGGCGCGGGCGTTGAGGCCAATGATATCAATATCATCGGCATACGCCAGCAGCTGTACACTCTTATAGAAGATGGTAAGTCCCACTTCACAAAGCTTAAATTCTAATGTAGTATCAGACATAATTGCATCCTCCTTCATATATCACTTAAATTCGATAATTTTAATAATTCAAAATGCACGCCACACACTTCATGTCAATTAGATATTCGGTCCTATTTCGCAAATGGCTCAGAAACTAAGCCACCGGAACATAATATTATTAGCCAATCAAGAGCAAATTATACATTGGTGAAATAAGGCAGAAAGTGATTGCTGCACCGCAGGCAAATTTGATGCTTCACTATGCTCATCGAGCGCACTTTAAAGGGCCTGCGCCCTGCAAAATCACAACTTGCCCCACAGGCTTTTGGTGTTATTGCGGCTGCTTTGCAGCTTCCTGCACCGCCTACACTGCGCTGCGATGGCATTGGTGATAACGCCGGTGATAACCGCTGCGATTACAAGCACGCCGCCGCGTAGTAAACTGTCTAACCACTTCCTAAGTAGTTAGCTTTTAACTTGCCCCAAGGGCATAAAAGGGAAAAAAGCGAAATCAAAGTGTTGCGTTCTAACGCCACGCTGAGTTGTTCTGCCCACTCGGCAGCCTTGCGTTCGCCTGGTAATCATTACGGCTATCACAACAATCAGCTGCCTCACTATCACGGCGTCCATAATATCAGGGCAACAGCACGCAGGTAACATCTACAAAATCAGTTTAAAATTTACCGACTTCCGTTGCTGCTCAAACGTGACAACCTCATCTGCAATGCTGCGGGACTGCTGCGTGAGTGTGTGTGTGTGTGAGAGCAGTTATCGTGGCAGTCAGTCGTCGCCTAACAACTGTGTTGCACATAAAAATGTTAAAAGTTCGTGCAACAACGCTTTAACCACAAGCAAACGTCCATCCGCTCAACTCAAGCAAGTGCGCAGCAGTAAAAGCCACAGTAAAAGCAACAACGCAATAAAAGCAAAGTGAAAGCATTAAAATGCCAACAAAAATCAAAAGGAGAGCGAAAGGAAAGTACCACGCACACAAGCAACAAGAAAAACCCTCTTCCGTAAAAAAGAGCGCCATGAGCAAGTAAGCCAAGTTTGTGAGGTAACCTCTATTAGGTTGTGACTCAAATTCCAGTTGCTTTGACATGAAATTTTGGATATTTGAATACACTTGACCCTGCCGGATGAAAAATATATGAAAATATGGCACGAACACAAAAAACGAATGCCGAGTCAAATTTCGGTAGAAAATTTCTTCACCGATTTCCTCCAGTTATTCATAGGTGGGTTGAAAATATTTCCAAAGACGAATTCGGTCAAACTGTTACTGTTAAGATCGTGGAATCTACCTAGAACCTACCTTGAAAAAAATTTGAGAATTTTCTTCCATGCCAAAAACTCAACTACAACAATTTAAGCCTGGGTCTAAGAGCAGACTTTCTGAACATTATATTGCCGATTCGTACAACCGTAGCTCTTTGAGTGCGAGGTTATGCCTGTAGATAAAGATAGGATAGATCTCAGCCTATATATACAGACGCCGCCTCTTGAAGAGACCTCGACATTGATGCGAGTATTCGATCAGGTCGATGATGACAATTATAACATTTAGCCCTTTTTATTAAAGTTTGCAGTGGCAAGAAGATTCTTCAACGGCATATCAAGCTTTTTCAACAAATGTCACTTGGGACTGAGTATTGACCTCTCTACAAAGACCAAATTCTACAAGTCACTCATCATTCCCGCCCAGAGGCACAGACGATGATAACAGCCGGCATGATGAGTTTTCGAGAATAAGGTTCTGTGGGAGATTCATGGTCACTTGCTCATTGGCAACGACGAATACCGTAGCCGAAATATACGACGACATTTACATACATAGTTGAGCGAATTAAGAGACAGAGAGTACATTAAATAGATCATGTCGTCCTAATGGATGAAAACACTTCAGCTCTGAGAGTATTCGACGCAGCACCCGTCGGGAGAAGCAGAGGAAAAGGACCACCTTCACTGCGTTGGAAAGACCAGATGGGGAAGGACTTGGCTACACCAATCAAGAAAAAGAAAGTCCAAGCTTATCAGCTCAAGTATGGATAGTAGTTGATACTGGAGTGTTCTTCAATATGAAATTGAACAGACTCTCCATAAACATATTATTACATTACATGTGATATGAGCAAGAAACATACAAATATTTTTGAGTCAATTGATTGAAGGGACTTTCCTTAGGACAGGACTGCTTTGAGAGCGTCGGAATCGAATAATTTCCGATTGCGTAGATCTAATTGGCTTGGTAATGGCAAGACTGCTATAAAATCCTCAGTATAATGGGCCTCCGATGTCAATTTTGCGGCACTTTAACCTTTACAAGATTCTAAAGTAGAATAGATCTATATTCCTGTATTCGGCAAGTGGTTCGATAGCAGATATTCACCAAATTTTTTCACATATATTTCACACAATTTATCGAAATTCGAATAAATTTCCGATAGTTACGTGTACCTTACCTTTTTGATTCGCCACCAAAAAGCTTACAGTGTGTAGAAAAAATATAGAATAAACAAGCGGAAGCGTAAATGAAAACTGCATAAATGTTTCCAACTTTGTAATGACCTGTGCAGCCGCAACAAGCCAACCGAGCCGTCCGCAGTCTTTCAGCGTACAGTCACCATGAACAGCTGTTATTGCCAAAGCTCTTAAAGCATTTGCCACCCACTACGCCACGCCCCCAGCAAAGTACACAATGGCGGCAAAAGAAAAAAGTGCAAAAGCCGGTGGTAAAAATAATGTTATACTTTTGACATTGTGTTGCACGGAAAGATAAAGCACAAAATAGCCAGCAAAAAGAAAAGCACAGCAAATGTGGTAAGGCTTTGGCCTAAAAAGCATACAAACTACGAAGTGTTTGAAGTGCGACTGCTAGAGGCAAATGACTTGAGGGTTTTCGGCCAAAAATATGTCGGCAAGAAATTACTTGAACTTCAAAGTATGTAAATAACTCTTTGCATAACTCAAAGCAAAATGGCGAACCAGCCTGAGTGAGCTCCAAATACTTTAAGATACCATGTAGTTAACGACTACATGGCATTTAAGCAGGAAAAAGATGTTTCGCAAGAATTCACCGCTTTTAAAGACGAAGTCGCTTAAACTCAGAGAAAAAATTTAGTAGCTCCACATAATTTTTTAAGAAAATCCGTAGGAAAATTCGAAGCACATGCATATATACATAACTATCATCACTAGAATAATCAATTCTTACTTTGGTTGTCGTTATTATATGTTCCAAGTTAACAGTCCGTGTTCGGAGAAAAATCCGCGACCATTCCGGTTTCGTAGATCCGATGGTCGTTGCTAAAATTCTGTCTAAAATATCAAAGCTCATCAAAAAGCTCGTCCGAAGATATTGTTTCCTTCACATTGGGAGCGTTTTTTACGTAGCGGATCCAAAACCTAGCTTTTATCCCTAGGGAGGTGCTCACTTTAGCTCCCCTTCAAACTGATGTTCTTTGGTTACCCAGACGATGCTTGGTGTAAGATCGAAAGTCGAGCCATATGTAAAAAGTATTATTTCTGGCCACTACAAAGTGAATGGCGCTCAGAGAACTTTCCTCACTTCCGTGAACTTCTACATATGTCTCCATCTTCCTACGCCATTAAAGAAGAAGTACCGGAAGAGATGTCACCATGAATATTAATAGATCGTTATAAAAAGGATCAAAAAAAATATTCCGCAACTATTCAGCGGAAACAGCTGCCCCGTCATTTTCAAAAAAGTGCTTTCTAATGCGACAACCTCATTTAACCCTAAGCATGTTATGCAACATATATTTAGATTCAGTTACCTTGAAGTTCGAATCATAAAGATATTATGTGGATGTTTGCTAATAACGATAAGCCTTTTGGAGCTCAATTATATAATCACTGAGGCTAAAACCCTCTTTTTTGTTATGTCCTCTTTGATTGGCATCTTGCTTTTGATAAAGTTCACTAGTACAAGAAAACATCGTCAAGAACGGGCATGTTATCTCTTCTTCCACTTCCTGACAGCTTCTACAATAGTAATTGTGTGGTGTTTCCAGTATGTTGGAATGTCACCGGACTGTGATCTTTTAGTACTCCTACTAGATCACCCATATTATTCATGCCACGTTTACCTGCTTGTTGAGCAAATGAGCGATTAACTACAGAGTGACTCAGCTAAACCACATTTTTAACATGTTTATCTATTAGATACCTACAAGTAGCCAGAGGCATATTAATGCCCTCTTTTCCGCAGTCGAATTGTAGTGTGATGCCTCTTCTGACCACTTCATCTGCTTCACATGTAACAGAATAGACCAAGAGTATCAATATGCCCTCGAAACGATTGCAGATTAATCGTGAACTAGGATGTTACACACACTAAAAGATCAAAACATCTTTTCACTATCTTTGATGAAACTCTGCAATTTAGTGATTTCAAAGCCAAATATAAAAGTTAGTCAGCGTGAACCAACTTTATAAGGTATCATCATTTATGAAACAAAGATATGTTTACTGTCATGACCACGCCTTACTGTGCCCTTTATATAACAGAAAGCCGTTAAGTAAGTAAGTTGTCGACCAACTTTTACTGCTCTCGGCTGCTAATAATGCCCAAAAATTTGTTTTTTTTTTTTTTTTTCTTCCATCTTACACTACATTTAATACGCAGGCATCAAGCTATCATTACTAACAGAGATGTCAGTAGAACACTTGAAAGTTTTCTAGTTTTTCAACATTTGCAGAAAAAAAAAATTTTTTTCAGCGGAAAAGTTAGAATTAAACAAAAATTTCCACAATTTCATTAAAGAAAAACTCCTTTTGATTCGCAACCCTTGCTTTCCAAGGAAGTTACTATATTTACGAGGAATTAATATTTCTGCATCTGCCATTCAATTCTGACTGCATTTGTTCTTCGTGTGGCAATAAGGATCAACTTTGTATAGCTATTGTCTAAAGTGGTCATATGCATAGGTTTAAGTAAATATGTATACATACATAGGATTCGTTTCATTTAACTACGAATATTTTAGCTTCCAGTGGTCAGCTACAAAGCTTGTTGTTACTATTGTAGTTTCTCTGTAACGATATCTGTTCCTCTGCAACATATACAAATGTACTTTTCTATTCTATGCAAATATGCTTATCCACCTGTTACCCTCCCCCAAACCGCTGCATAAACATCAAACACTTACTCACATAAACACATACAAACATGCACATATGTATGTAGGTATGTGTTGTCATTTGCCAACAATAGCAATAACACTTAGGACTTTCTAGTCATATCGGCATCGTCAGTTAGCCAGAAAACCAGAAAGTCTTTGGGGATGCACAGGCGAGTGACCAAGTCAGAGCAGCACTCTATTACATAACCTCTAACAACACGGGTGAAGCACCAAACTTTAACTAAATATGCGCATGTGTACGTACAATACTTATGTGCTTGCAGCTGAAATTTCATAAATATGCCGTTATGTATGCATGCGCTTTGGAAAAGTGTTCAGTTCGTGCATGTGGCAACACTTTTCTATTACTTCGGCGTCAATCACATGGCTTTTGTGTGCTACGTTGCACGTGTTGTATATATAAGTACAGTGGAATGCAGCTGTTAATGATGCCGTTGTCGCTGGCTGACTGCTATTATGTCACCCTGCCCTTTCCGAGTCATCGCTGCTGCCGCGGCGCTGGCACTTTCATTGTTTTAAATTTTTGCTCCTTTCGTCTGCGGAAACGATCATTACATGAATTCCTTTGTTAGTAACTTGTTGTTGTTTTGTATATGTTTGTTTGTAATCGGCATTAAGGGTCTGTGGCAAGCGACATGCTATCCACTAGGGACACATATAAATTTGCATATGTTTGCAACTTTAGTGACCAAATGCACTTTCTAATTCCCCTGGTGGCCGACCGACAAACGGCAGAATTTGGTGTCCATTGCCGGTTTTCCATGTCAGCAATTGTCATGTTGCCTTGCAACTTATCAGTGTACATATGTATGAACAACAACAACATAATGTAATTTAAGTTGTTAACTGTGAATGTATGGAGCATACTTGCACCAAAACATTATATATTTACTCATATTTTAATGAAATAATCCCTGGACTACTCTTTTGCAATTTTCGTTTATTTAGAATTATTAAATATTATCTCTAACTGTGGACACTTCTTATACTTCTATGGAAATTTAATTATTGCGTACAAAAAGGAATTAATATGACAGTTTCTCTCTTGTATCTTCTTCTTTATTGCCGTAGACATGGCTTACTTGCTTATAGCCAAGTTTACAACCGCGCGTCAGATGTTCTACTTTTCGCTGGTGCCAATTGGTGATTCCGAGTATAGACAGTTGCCGTTGACAATCGAAAATTGCAAATGCCGAATCATCAGATGTTGTCATCGTCTATGCCTCTGCACTAGATAACAGGAGGGGGATGATGAGGAGTGACTTGTAGAATATGGTCTTCGTTCGTCCAGAGAGAATTTTACTACTTTATTGCCTACTCAGTTCGAAGTAGCACCTGTTGACAAGAATTATTCTGCGTTAGATTTCGAGGCTGGCATTGTTGTGGGTGTTAATACTAGTTTCAAGTTAGTCGAAATTTTCTACGACTTCGAAGTAATGCCTGTCAGCAGTGACGTGAGAAATAAGTCTTGCATTCGCTCACTATCAGACCCATTTGCTTCGCTTCCTTGTCCATTCCTGAGAAAGCAGAACTAACGGCGCGGTTGTTATGCCCAATGGTATCGATGTGAACTGCAGATGCTAGCAGTTGTACACTCGTGTAGAAGATTGTACCTTCTCTATTATTTCCTTCATTGTCGCTAGATTTGGAGTCACCTTGAGCTTTTGGTAATGCTTCACGTTAGTTTACACAGCCGTATTCGTTTTTCGGGGATACCAAGTTCAGACATAGCGGCATGAAGTAAGCTCTTTTTCATGCTGTCAAAAGCAGCTTTGAAATTGACCAAAATAGGGTGTGAGTTGATTCTCTTTTTAGGGAATTTCCCCACGATTTAACGCTTAGCGAATATCTGGTCACTGATAAGGTCGAATCAGTTTGTTGACGGTGGGCTTTACTCTTTAACAGAGTACGGTCGATAGAGCCTTAAATGCGATGTTGAGGAGGCTTATTTCACGGTAGTTGGGGCAGATTGTGGGGTCTCCCGCTGTGTGGATTGAGCAGAACACACTTAAATTCCAATCGTTGGGCATTCGACCACAAAAAAGGAAGAAACAAAGAAGTATAGGCATGCACCTATACAGTTCATCGCCGCCGTGCTTGAATGGCTAAGCTGGCGAATGGGAAATCAGGTTCACCATCTTCAGTAGATTCATTCCACAGGCTGAAGAAATGTTTCATTCACGATTTCAGGATGATGTTTCCATGTGTACGAGTTCATACAAGTGCGAAGAGTAGTCTGAGCGCCATTACTTGAGAGCGGCCAGAAACGATTCTTTTATATACGCAGAAGCAGGTCACGACTTGCGGTCTTAGCCCAAGTATACTTCAGGTAACCAAAAGATATCCGTTTAAAGACGAGCTAAAGTGAGAAGGGGAAACATCCTACCCCGGGGTTTCGTTTGAAAACATATATGAAGATGAAATTCAGTCAAAACTAGATACTAAAATGTATAAAGGTCGAAAATTTAGACCAATCGAAATATTATTTGGAATAATTTCCCTTCAAAATTCTCATAGAAGCCAAACTTTCGTCGGCAATATACAGACACTCTTGCGAAAGCCAATGAGCATGCTGCCCCACTAGCTTATGCAATCAAGCCAATTGTGAACATGCAAAACTTGGTAATAAGTAAGTACATAAATATTTGACTATTAGGACACTTCTTCACATATTTACAGTTGTAAACATGCATTTGTGTGTAGCAACATGAGAAACAATAAAATATAACTTAAGTGATAACAAAATTCCCTTAGCAACCAAATCCCTTTAGTCTTATGCAAATCTTAATTTGCACACAAGCACACACACACACACGCACTCAAATAAATATATTCATATATTTTTGTTGTATTTTACATTTACACTACATATACAACTTAAAACCACAATGTAAATATTTCAGGGTAACCCAAATGTTTTGCACTAAGAACAATAGTGTATGCATTTTATTAAAACAATGTTAGCAACAACAACCACTAAATACGTGCTTGTTGCAAATACAATACAAAAATGTATATGCAACAATATTAGTAGTGCAATTGTATATTTCAGAGATTTAAAATTTCGAAAAACTAAACAAAACTAAAAATGCAAACGAAAACAAAAACAAAATCAAAAGGGTCACCCATTCATTTGCATGTCTATTCGCAAATTCCCAAATGTGTGTGTAAAACTTTTACATTGGCGGAAGTTGCCACAACCGATAATAATAACAAATGCATGTAAAGCGAAATACTTGTAAAGGATATAAAATATTTATGATTGCATATACACACACATGTGCATATACATATACACATATGTTTGTATAGATTTATTATGTTCGGATGCATTGAGCTTTGTTAGTCGGAGCAAACTAATATAAGAAAATTAGAAATAATAATCAGAAATGTAGTATTGTTGTTGTTCTTAAAAATACGAATTTTTGTTGTTAAAAATATTATATAAAATACGAAAAAATTATCAGTACTATATCCGGTGTATGATTTAACCTAAAAGTGGGCGGCACCACGCTCACCAACTCGTATAAAGCCCTTTCAAATCAACTCAGAGGTAAAAGTGACCCTAGCATTTTTAGTATTCTTTATTGATTTGGTACTGATTTATTGCGCTTTAAGTAGTATTTAACAATACCGTTATATAGGGAATTGGCGGGGCTATCATCCACTTTCAAGCATTTTCAAACGGTCGGTAAAAGTTCCTATATAAATTTTCTTGAACCACCTATTAGAGTTCAGGGCCACGCCTACTTTCCAAAAATTTTAGCCCACAGATGCCTCTATTTATTGCGGTACAGTTTACTAGATTCAAATCTAATATATATATTTTATTTATATTTTAGTTATGCCACTTTTTAGGTTTTCATTTAAATGGTCAGTTAGCTGGATTCGCTTCTCTCACTCCATTCCATTGAAACCACTTAAGGCTATAGCGACATGAAGCGAAGCCAGGCCAAAATAACGCGGACACTTCGTGTTTGCATAGAAATGGAAGCATGGCTCTTTAGTAAACATTCCATCACATACATTTCGCTGTTGATTGTACCCGATGAAACAAATAAGTTGCTTATTTTGCCACAACCTCAAATTGCCTGCCACACAAGAAACTTCTTTCGAAATTTTGTCACCTTTTGGGCTTTGAATTAAATGTATTAAATTGTAAAATTCCTGTCCAGCTAGCTGAGAAAAGTCCACTAAAACATAGGTCTCGTCATCCATTACGCAGCATTCGAATATACAAAATCTTTTATCAACTTCACTCAGAAACGCTTTATTGGAACTTACATAGTTGCTAGAACCTGCTTCGTCCTTGATAACTTCTGCCAAAAATGTTATCAGAAAATTTTGCTCTTCAACACTTATTTTATAGAACACTAGCAATAAATCGAGGTGTCCCGAAAAAAGGTTTCAATTTGCTTGAAAGTGTAACAAGCGCTGACAACTTTTGATGAAGCTGTCTCGATTTTAAAACATCTAACAGTCTATCCGATCATATGCAAAATTTCTTTGGCTAACTTTTTTATTATACCCTGAACAGAGTATTTTAACAAGTTACGAGGCTTGTAACACCCAGAAGGAAACGTCGGGTACCCTATAAAACTAATATATATAAATGATGAGCGTTATGATCTAAGACGATTTAGCTATGTCCGCCTGTCTATCTATCCGACAAGTGAGGGGTGTCGTATTCGCCGGTATTAGACTACTATAGCATATAGCTGCCATACCAACTGAACTAATCGGAATTAAGTACTTGTATGAAAAAAAATTTTATTTAACAAATTTTACACGGAATATTGTCCAAGGCAACGGTGTAATGTCCGAAGAAATTATACAGATCGAGTCACTACAGCATAGCTACATAATAGCTGCCATACATACTGATTGATCAAAATGAAGTTCTTGTAAGGAATCTTATTTGTGAAGGATAATATAGCTTCGGTGTAACCGGTGCAATCGAAGAGTATTCTACATATAAAGAAATAGATTAACAGAATATTGAATTAATGTGAGTGATAGAATTCGCTAACAAACATACATCCAACTTTATTTCCACAATGAAGTAGACTCCCCGCTTGGCTGAGACAAGCATGCGTCAAAAGTAACCCCCACCAGGTGTAGTACTTTTATACCAACGATTTTTCCAGTCCTTGTAACACTTTTCATAAGCACTTTTTGTGATGGCCTTCAGCTCCCTCTGCGATGTTTTTTTTCCTTTTTTTTTTTTTTTTTTTTTTTTTTTTTTTTTTTTTTTTTTTTTTTTTTTTTTTTTTTTTTTTTTTATTTTATTTTTTTTCGGATCATTTTTTCCCTCCGTTCCGATTGTTGACTTGTTTGTGGAATCGGAATTTTTTCCGTAAATTTAAATTTATTTACAATTAAATAAATTAAGAAATTTAAATTTATAAAATTTCCAAAGAAACCTGTTTACGGTACTCTTTTTGAAATAAATTCAGCTTTAGCGGGATATTCTCTCTTGCTAACTCTCTAACACTTGCATGATGTTTTTCAAGCACCATATCCTTCGCCCTTTTAATATTCTCATTAGTTGAAAAGAACGTTGTCCATGTCCATGTTTTCAACGATCTCTCGACCATCTTTGAAGGTATTGTAGCCCTCGTATTCTCGTATTTTTGATAAATCTGAATCACTGATAGATTCCGTACATGAAATTTGGGTAGAAATGCATAATTTGAAATGCATAATTTCTTTTTCTGATATTTTTATCCATTGTATTGAGGTGTACCGACTTAAGCAGCTTCTAAAAGCAAACTGCTCGACAGATCGCGCTGATATTTGGTCTAAGAATTAAAAACAAGCCTACCAACTAATATTCGTAATGTATTATATTTTTTTTTATATAATTTGCTTTTTTGTCCCAATGCATAAATAACTCACGACATGTCTTTGAGTATAGGTAAATAATGTTGCCTAAATATCAAATTTCTGACTTAACACAAAAACAAAAACAAAAACTTAATTGGTTTATTTGTCGACGACACCAAAACCAATATCATATATATACACACATACATCACTATATCATATATATACACACATACATCACTATATGTATACTCCTCAATATAAAACTAAACACTTAATTCATTATTCCACCGTTTTATTCTGGCAACAAGTCAATATGTTTTCAATAGTGAATATTTTCGCAGAAATATTTATCAATAATCTTAACTTTGTTTGATTTTACATAATTATTTTATTTTATTTATTTTATTAAATTAATATTTCATATTTTTCTATTGCAGCAATTACCAACAAATTCAACATCTCGGCTATGCCGGACACGAGTTCGCCACCGAGAGTATTTCACAACAACAAGGACTGCAAGACAAGGGCTACGAGGAATGGGTTGGTGAAATGATTGGCATGCGTGAAATACTCAAGCGCTTCGCCAATGTGTCCGTCAACGATGTGGTCGGTATGCGTGCGCCATTCCTGAAGCCCGGACGCAACACACAATATAAGGTAAGCTGTTGCTGCTGTGCATGCAAATATTTACATATTTAAATAGAAACATTTATATAATATACAAAAAAGGACTGATAAATATTTAGGCCATAAAAGAAAAACGAGCGTTTTGCAAAATTTTCGATATATTACTCAACAAAGTCAACTTTTAGTTCGATAAACTTCACACTGCGAGTACAAAAGTGTAGACTGTGTAGTAAACTGTCCGAAAAATATCCCTGTAGGTCCTTCCTCCCATGTCCTTCCCATTCGATTCAAATTTCTGTCTTCTAAAGTTTCTTCAAGTTTGAAAACTAACAGCAGTCGCACTGCATCAAATATGAAGAATGTTTATAGACAAATGTTCATAGCCCATAGTTCATTTAATTTGGCAATAGCTACGACGGGTTTGCGATCTGGTGTCTTATCAATGGTTATTTCTGCGAATCGGCGTCTAATAAACCCAATAATTTGGTATACTGCATACCTGTGACTGTACAAAATAAACTTAGTCGAAATAAACATGTTCCAATACCTTTCCGACCGTTAAGACAGTCCTCGCCTTCTCTGTAGCAGGTTCGCCACAAGAAGTCCACTAATTCGACTGTTTCGTAGCCTTTGATATGTTCATGTGGCACTACGTTTTACCAATTGTCACGTAACGTCACTGGAGCTCCTATGGATTGTTCTTAGACGGCGTCAAATACTATTATATAGCGCAATGTGCGATTTCCCTTCCAAAATCAGTAATCAACCTTACTTTCACTTATAACGATCGTTTGTCCGATTTCATTTGAGTTATAAAACTCATGCGCATTCCTACCAATTTGTTCGATTCGACTTTGAGTACATTAGTCTACTTATTTCATATCAAATGGTAGTTTGATTCTCCTTTCATTACATAAATCTAACCTACTTTCTTTCGTAATGAAGGTCTTCAATTCAAGACAGCGAATATCAAGGTATATTTTCTTACAACGGAATCAGTAAAACGAGTTTTCGAATAGGGATGATTTGATTTCTAACTGTCATTTCGGCTGCAATTTGTTGATTTCTCAATAACTGGGACTATCTCAAACCATAACCCTTGGCGTACTTTGAGAAAGGGCTTGCATCCATATAAATTGCCTTCACTTCAGAACTTAAGTCATAGGACCACCGCAGGCTGATTTTTCCTTGGAAAAACTTGAAAACGATAACGATTTTTTTAAGAACATCATCTTCTCCGATAAAGCTCACTTTGCGAAGTTCATGAACAAACATAACATTCACCAAAAGTGACAGTTTGATCTGGTGGAATCATCGGTCCTTACTTTTTTTGAAATTGAGTTCGTGACACAGTTAATGTCAATGGAGATCGGTATAAATCGATGATAACCAACTTTTATGGCCACAATTAGAAGAAGTTGATCTTGGCAGCTTATGGTTCCAACAAGATGGGGCTACAACCGAATTATTGTGAGAAAAGTTTCAAAATCCGATTTTTTCAAAAAATTGTGACATTGAATGGCCTCCAAGAAATTGTGATTTAACACCAGTAGACTACTTCTTGCGGGGTTATTTGAAGTCATTTATCTGAAAAAATAAACCAAACTCTCCTCAAGCTTTAGAAGTCAATATCGAACGTGCTATTCATGACAATGCGATTTGATCTAGTAGAAAAAGTACTCGAAAATTGAGTTAAACGAATTAGTGTGTATTTTTTTAAAAACTTATATTACTCTTATTTGAAAACACTGTATAAAATGTAATTAAATAGCTATCATTTACAAATTACCATCTCACAAATATACATAGGTCAGTATAATCATCACAACCTCTATGAGTTCATGCTCAACTCAACTACCTTCACTCAAACACTTCACTCCAGTCCGCACCACTGGCCTAAGTGTAGTAAAGGTCAACTAAAAAGCAACATTGTCCCACATATTTAAATCTATAAATGAGATTTCAATTTTCTACAATTGTTTGGTACATATTTCACTTGTCTGCTTTGTTGGTCCTCCGCCACTATATGGGTATTTGGACTATTTTGGTTGTGAACATTCATAGAGTTACGCATTGAATATTGTTTGTAAACACTCAGTAACAAAATGCACTGCATGTTAGGGGCATTGTAAAGACAACTTGCCACACATACATACACATGCGCCCCCTCATGTCTACTCACATTACTACGAGGATTTGAGTGTACCCATTGTGGGTTACACACTTCAGCCACCAAATAATGCAGCTCTCTAGAATGAAATGTCACATACATTTTGTTGTTACATTGGAGAATGACATCAAATAGATTTTTAAGTGCTCCTGTAGCAAAGCCCAACATTCACTTGTCAACAACTATTTTCACTCAAAAATTTGCAAAAAATGTTGAAAATATGGTTCTTAGACAAGCACCAAATTGTATATAGGCCAAAAGGAAAATTTCATGCAATAACATTTTCTCTTATTCAATTGCTTTCTCTGCTCTAAATCGTCTTTCGATATCGCTTTCTTTATCTAAGTAATTATCTAATATTTATAATAATGTTTTAAACTCAAATTGAGAGTTTTATTTATATTTTATACAAATTACATCAGTCAGTATTTTGTCGTCAGTTTCTCTGCAGGGATGATTTGGTCATTTGCGTCTATGCTTAGACAAATACTTTTTGTCGATATTTTAGATTTCCTTTAGAAAAGATTGAGCTGGTGGAATAAAACAGGTGTAATGGAAAATATTTTTGCATACAGACTTAGATTTAACGTAGAGGAAAATGGTGGTAATTTTCAGGAACTGAGATATCTATCGAAAGCTTTCACTACATTGTCTGTTCAAAACTGTGAATCAAGTTTATCGTTCTTTGATCGTTATGCTCATAAATTTTAACTATTCTCATCTGTAGACATTTAATACAACAGGTGGTCCAAGTAGGGGCGCCGTTTGCAGCAACTTACAAAATACAGCTTGTGCAAGAACTAAAGTCGCTCGATCTTCCCAAGCGCTTCGCTCTATTTAGTATTGAAAAGTTGCAAGAAGGTTCGATGTTTAAGAGCCAAATTTCGTGCAGCGGTGAGGCTCATTTCAGGCTCAATGGGTATGTAAGCAAGCAAGATTGCCTCATTTGGGACGAAAAGCAACGTAAAGAAATTCGAGAGCTGCAATTTCATGCAAAAAAATAATGGTTTGTTGCGGCCAAAAATGAATTAAGATAATTTTTGATGTCGTTATCGAAAGTGAGCTATATTCCAGTGAGGACGTTCTATTTCGACCGAAATAAACGGTAATCAGAATTGGCTATATGCTGCGTGAGCCAAAAATTCTCAACCTTTCCAAATCGTTTTTAATCGATTTGATTGTTTTCAAGATGGTAAATTGTTGTCTTGTTGGCGCCAAATTGCTAAAAGAAGAAACAATTAGCGCGCTGTTGTTGACTCGGTTGCCTCCTATCTAGTCGCTTCTGTCGCTGAGTAATGCTTCTAATTCCTCATCTTCAAACATGTTTAGCCTCCGAGAACGTTCTCCGACTTCCAAGCGAAAATCACAACTTTTTAATCGTGTGAACCAATTTTACTCCTCTGCTCAGCTAGAGCTTGTTAACCCTAAACTTCCACCAAAATACAATGACTTTCTTCTGAGATTTTCATAAAATAAAAATAATTATTGGCCGACACCTCGACGTGGTATACTGGCTTAATAGCAACGTCATTCGGTTACTCCAAACCGGTGTCCGTGGTCCTGCATAGCACTTCTCAGACTGCTTGCCAGAAGGCCGCATTAGTACGATGATCAAAAGATGACATTTTCTAGTCCAGGATGTTAAGCGTTTGATTGTAAACGGGAGGTGTAGCAGTCTTGCGCATGTTGTTGTTGTTATAACGGCAATTTTAACTTATTGGCAGTCCTTGACCAGATAAAAAAATCCGCATCGCAACGACGCCATTAAACGCGATAAGTAACCATCCGATAAGGAGCCAACCGAACACCAAGTGTGGCTGACGTCAAAAGCACTCTAAGGAATTCGCCAAGAATGATTCACAAGTTAGAGTGCAATAAATATAGAACCACAACCAACAACAGAAGCGAAAAAAAGACATAACAGAACACAAACAGACCACTCTCAAATCGCAGCACGGCTAGTATCGGTTCTGGGGCAAAGACGTGGAGTCAGAGACATCGCTGTCGGCAGACGGTTTTGTCGAAGGGTTAGACGACTCGAGAGACCTGGAATGAGTGGAGCCGGTGAAAAATGGTATCTCAGGCACCTGAGGTTGAGAAAATCACAAGCAAGGTGTCTAACACTGAACAGGAACAGAGAAGATAATGATTCCACTCAAAGATCATAGTAGCATGAAGCCCTGCACAAACAGGTGCGCTCAAGCACAAATAATCTAGCAATTAAAAACCTGGTATAAATGACTAAATTACTAACAAAGTATTAAAATTAATATTTTTTCGAGATAATTGAAAGCTCTCTCGCGAGCGCTCTTTAGATCAGTTTTATTATCGGCTGCAGTCGGCAGTATTTATGTGATTTTTTATATTTTTCTAAGCAGACATATTTAGGAAAGCTGCTGAGTTGAGAGTACTTAATCAACTGAAATTGCGGCTCTGTTTCGGCTATACAGACCTGACCTTCGAGGGAATGAGTTTTCTTCTCCTATTCCCCAACTCAGCGCTCGTCTCGACCTTAAGCTTTTGTGCATATTTTCAGCAAATCTGTTAGATACAATCTGAATTATTTTATAGGCAATTTTTACTCTTCTTAATAGCTTAGTCACCACCTGGAAATAACGATCAAATAAATGCAAACCGCAGCAAGTCAAAGCAACTGCATAAATTCTGAGGCATTTGTGGCATGATTGTTATTTATTGTTTCGTATGACTTTAATTGAATTAAGTGCCACATGCAATAGTTGCTTGCAACTTTCCAATTCGTTGCACCGCAATGGATAAGAGTATATTTCTAAGCACTGCTGCTACCACTACTGCTGCTACTTTAGCAATACGAGCAAAATTAAATGCATAAAATAGACTAAACCATAACACCGTTAGTGTTGAGTGTTGAGAGTGTTGTTGAGTGCTGAAATCAGTGCCTGCACTTGAAATTGTTGCACATGAACAGCTTCCAGCATTCTGCGCATACAACCAATTACCTGTAAACAGGGCCATTAAACTAGCAACAACAATAAAAATAACCATAACAGCTACCAAACTGCTGTCAAACAAAGCACAGACCAAAAACACACACATACAAGCGGTGCGGCACGAGCTTGAAAGCCATTTTCATGTTCATGGTCACATTTATTCTTGTTGCAACATTTTGTCTGCTCGTTTTTTCCCGGCATTTACACCCACGTTTAACATTTTTACTGTTATTATATGCAATGTATTAAAAGTTTTACTCTCTTTTACTCGGAACTTATGCAGACAGACTACAAAAGGTAGTGTGGGTGAATGTGTGTGTAGCATAGTCGCCTATAATAAACACCATATTCAATTCTTCTGTCATGTTCTTATTTCTTTTTCATGGCAAAACCACAAACTACCGTTCGAACATATATCACAAACCCACTCAAACACTCACACACACATGCGCAAACATACAACGCTGCTGCTGCTGCTGCTGCATAATGGATGACTGCACTTGGCGCTTGGCTCTTACAGGTTATCGAAGACTTCGGCTACATCTATGACAGTTCGATCACCGTGCCACCGGTTAACGTACCCATCTGGCCGTACACGCTCGACTTTAAAATCTCGCATGAATGCAAGAGCGGCACGTGCCCGTCGAAGAGCTTCCCCGGCGTGTGGGAGGTGCCACTCAACACTCACTATGTCGAAGGTTATGAGGGCGGTCACTGTCCCTATCTGGATCAATGTGTACTCCACAATTTGGACGAGGATGAGGTGTTCGCTTGGCTGCAGGAGGATTTCACCCGTTACTATGAACAGAATAAGGCGCCTTACATGATGCCATTCCACACCAATTGGTTCCAGACGAAACCGCTAGAAAATGGCCTGCATAAATTCCTTGATTGGACACTTGAACTGTAAGTACCTGCTGGTCGCATATTTTAATTTATATTTACAGTTATATATACATATATACAATATGTAGAAATCTACTAACATTAGCACTTAAAATGTTTTTGTGAGTTTATGGAGATATGAATAGAGAGGGGTTTAAGTCGAACGAGTTAAATATTTAAGCGTTAAGGCTTGCTGTGGCCAGTAAATTTTCCAGGTCCGATTTGAATGAAAAAAGTAAAATTATCATGTATAAACAATGTCTTCAGCAATTCTTAAAGCTTTGGGAAGCATATACTGTTACCAACGAGAAGAAGACGAAACGCCGCTCATCTTCCAACTGTTTGATACTATTATATTAGTAAAGTTTATCTCTCGCAATTGATTACATTATGGACGATTTCTTTCCAGCGCGCTTTATCTCGAGTTCTGGGAATATGAAATAGGCACTAAGACCAACAACCCGAGTAAGAAGATCAAAGCTCATTTCAAATAATTTTTCTGTTGTTCGTACACACTTTGCACAGAGCTTTTACATAGCCAAAAATTTATGAGCGGTCCCACTCATATTCTTAGAACGAAATCTATATCGATTAATTCCATTTTACAGCTAACTGCATTTTGAAGCTTTCGTCCGTAAACAGCTCCATTGAGTTCATCGCCTTCAGTGCTCATATAGACTGTACGAAATTTAGGAAACCATTAACGCTCATTAAAACGAATCAGCTCTCCGGTCTCTGTAAAATCAAGCCAATTTGCAGTATATAAACGAAGTTTTTGGGGCTATCGTCAGTTTTTGAGCTCTCCTCTTGATCATTTATCACAATCGCTCAGATCGGGAAACTAAATCATATATCTCCCATACATCCTCTTATTCACATTTTTCAAGTTGTTCAGAATATACCGTAAAAATTTTCCGGCATATGTTATTTTAAAGAAAAAAATCGACCTACAGGTACATATATCTACCTCACAGAGAATTTTTAGTTTTAGAATAATTAAGATAGTCATCTGTATTAATCTCAACAAAACGTCTTGAACCTACCAAAAATCTGTTTATATGTTTCATTTATAATCCCGCTAGTTCACCTGAATATGTATAAATATGTATTTTAGCCTCAATGTCTCAAAGGCGGAACATTCAAGCAGGAAGTGTCAATTTGATTATATCTCGTGTTCGTCAATTGTCACCCTCAAAATTGTGAATCTTATCGCGTGAACTGCGATTGACCAAACAACACTACATCAACGGAAAAGAAAACTCTCCTTTGAGGAAAAAGCTCATTCATCCTCTTACAGATTTACTTTGGCTCAGGAATAATTGCGAAAGTTCTAACAAATGCTTGCCATCATATTGTCTGAGCAGTGTTCTACTAATATTTGGGATTAGTTTAACTAATTTAGACAGCAAGCCATGCCAATTAAAACAGTACCAAAGAAATGATGACATACTTGAGCGACATCGAAGCATGCAGCTTCAACAAATCTTGTTCTATACATATATAATATAATTCGATGTGGTAAAAAATTTTACAATAATGTTTAATACATTATCCTTATTCTTGCTCATGACAAATTCTTCCGAAAGTCGTCAGTAAGCTTCAGCATCTTCAACTACAATAGAGTTTTAAAAAAGTAAGGAAAGTTTTAACATCAAAGCGCCAATAGGTCGTTATTATATCATGAACAGGGAATATTAAGTGTGCCACGATAGTTGGAAAGTCTCGAGACCCTATAAAGTATGCATATATATAAATGATCATAATGCTTTATCTACCCCTTTATCATATACGCAAACCAGACACTCAATTATCGAGATATCGTTCTCAAATTTTGCACGCATCCGTTTCTCATCAAAAAGCTGTCAATTATTCGACCGACTATAGTATATACTGGGTATTCGAAAAAGTCTTTTCGTATTTCTAATCAAACTTCAACTTATATTATATTTATAATAATAAATAAATAAATAAAAAACAACAGACATTATTCCATCAGTGTAAATCGAAATTTCTAGAATGGAAGCGAGCGAACCATTGTTGTGCTACACAAACTGATGCAGCATCGTCTCACTAAACTTCACAAATTGCATCGATTGGTTGCGTCAAAATATAGCGAATTTCTTCATCAGTTTCATTCATTTTTGAACAGCTGTAACTTTTTTTTCAATTTCTCTGAATTAAATTTTTTTTTTGGATTGAATGAAGCTTGAAATCTCACCTTTTCAACACTGCAATGGTTTAACACAATGTGATTGTTAGTGGTCTAGTGACAAAATACAACAATTTCAACGATCGGAATCAAGGGCTTATATTGAACAATTTTTCACAAAGATATCTTGTAGAAATTTGGAATGGATTACTATCCAAGATACCACTACAAATATCACACAATCGGCCAATCGACCGGTCCAAAACATGAAATTTTTTCTAGAAGACATATCAGCTCTTGAGTCTCTTCAGGTTGCTCTTTGTCTCAAATGTATTTTGCTTGTTCACATACCTATTGAACCCAAAATTGGCCTCATCGCTGAAAACGTCGGATCTTCTTGGGTCTCTCTCTTTCTGGGTCTCAAGATAGGTTATGGTGTTGCGAATAGTATGCTCAGTAAGCCGATTATGGTGACCATAAGTTAAGCGAAGTCCGTGAAACACATTCTTAACAGAATGTGAATTTTCATAATAAAGTTAAATCGTTCAAACGTACGACTTTCCCTGATGAAATGTCAAACAATACTGAACAAAAATAACATAACAGCTTGACACGACTCACGCATGATCTGTCACGAAAACTAATTGGAAAGAATACCTCAATTTGGCTCATCTGTTAAAAGACAATAACTTTCCAATTCGGACAACTATAACATATAGCTGTCTTATAAAAGGGCTGGAATAAAGCAACAAAGTTATTTTACACTTTTTTATGCTATTAAAAATGCGACATTTTTTGTTCATGAATACAACCGAGTGCTTAAATTAGCTGTTGGAAGCGCTACAATTACTAACATTATATAATTTACAAACTCTTGTGCGCCTGCTTTTCAGCTCTAAACTCGCATAATTAAACATAACTCAAATAGCTCCCGGAAAGTACCGTTACTAGAAAAAAATGTGGCAACTTCACCACAGCAATAATCAATTGTAATTAATTACATTCTTTTAATTATAACTGCGCATAGTTTGCAAATCGAAAGTTGTATATACAAAAAAATATATATTTGTATGTATGAGTGCACGCAGTACTTACAGCCTGGCATTACTTGTTCCAGCACTTTGCCGCACTTAACGCCGCGCCATTAACCGCCAATGTTTTTGCACTCGTGCGCTTTCATGCCACTGACCAGCAGCGTTTCGCACGTTTTAATGAGAAAAGTTTAACGGAATTAAACTTTCATTTTAAAATAACGCAAAACATAGTTAGTGCAGGGAAAAAAATCGTTTGCAACAACAAAAACAACAGCAACACTAGGCGCTCCCCAAACAGAAAACAAAAAAGGGAAAATAGCAGTAGCATCAAAAAAACTCGGACAACAACAATAACAAAAACACAGAAAAAAGTCGAGTAGCGTAGAAATATGCGAAAAATTTACCACAGCTATGTAACGGATGCGCATGGTGTGGTGAACTTTGCAAGCGACATGGCCTAAATCGCCGCCATGTTAAAATGGCGCATATATTGTTGCTTAAACTTCGTTAATGAAGTTACACCGATGATGCCAAGCGCTACTGGCGCAACCGTTAGCACTTAGAATTAGACGTATTAGTCTGTCTTTGTTGTTGTTACAAATTCCACCCGCTTACCAGCCGAGTGCGATGCGCCCGATAGTGGCGCACTATAACTTTTGTAATTTTCACACATTTGCCAGCTTAAAGCTTCGACGTACAGGCTGGAGGAGAATTTTGGTATAGTGAATAGACTTGCCGAACAAGAAAGCGACTAGTAAAACAAAGAAGAGAAATAAATAACACAGTACAACAGTTAATCTGGGGGGTGAGAAATTCCAAGTCAGGGTGATGGTACTAGGTCAGTATAGTAAAACCCTCAAAGGGTTTGGCATTCGTATGTGTCAATTTTTTTTTTATGACCCTTTTAAATTTTTCCCTTATTTCCCATGGTTTTCCATCTTAACAAATTAATTTTTTCCCATCCCAGATATACGCTGATTAAAAGTGACGCATTCAACACTATTTTGATTGATATACACATATTGAATGCATGGCAGGCAATCAAAGAAGTAATAGAAGGCTCCAACAACTAAGATATTTCTGGTTTTTGACAAGGTCATAAAAAAAACTTACACATACGAACGCCAAACCCTTTGAGAGTTTTACTATACTGACCTAGTACCATCAACCTGACTAGGAATTTCTCACCCCCCAGACAATAATCCCAAAAATGTTCCACAGTGTAATTATACCAAATAATAAAAAAATATTTTCAAATTAAAAATGTATTTTTATAAAAAAAAATAATCAAAATATCGCACCCTCTCTTTTTATAAAATTTTTCAATTATTTTTCAGAGAAGACAATTTTGAGTAATATCCAGTGTCGGCTATTAATTTCACCTTCGCTACAACTTCTATAAAAATTATGTATTACATAATTCACAAAAAATATTCGGTATGCTATTACTTTGCTCGCCACTGCATATGCTCATATCCTTCATCCGCAATCCAGTTAAGATAGGTAATTGAAAATGACAACACCGGCATTGGATGTACGCGGAATTTATTCCATTTTAATGGCATTTTCACTACAATCAGCTATGCATGTAGTGGTATATGGCTAATAAAACTTTTTGTCAGCCCTTCAGACGCATAACTGGTAAATGAGGGCTAACGGTAATGAACTTCAGGAATTTCTTCTTGTTTACGAATAAATCAACGTATAAATTTTTTTCAATGTTTATGTGTTTGAAAATATTTGAGTTTGAAATACAAAAATATTATTTAACAGTAAAATAAGGTTTATGGTAAAGTCAGGGTCTAAAAATATGTCTCTCTAATGAAAGATGTTTGAGTAAAAAATCTTCATTTTATTGATATTAAGCAAATAATTTGCGGTTATGTAGTACTGACCATTGTCGTCTTGTCGTTTTTGTTGATAAGGCGGTAGAACTCCTCCAAGTCGACAGTCCTTAGCCGAGTAAAAGTGCGGGTCTGTTCCGATTACGTAAATCCGATCGTCGTGGGAAAAGAACTGCTTATCTTGTCGAAAGCATCGGTAAAAAGGTAAACTAGAAACTCGATTGGAGACAGCTTTTATATATAGTATACTAAATACTATAGGCTGGATATGTTTTCAGAACATGTTCTGTAAAAAAGAAATCCATTATATTAGTATTACATTGAAGGTTTTGTTTGGCATAGTTCGAATGATCAGATTTGGGACAAATATGAACAGTTTTGCTCGATAACTTGGCCATTTTGAAGGTAATTTCATAAGGTCACTCTCATAAAAACCTTTCTCTCCCTATTCGTGAATTCGATATTCTTAAGCTCCTCTAGGGGTAAATACGACAAAATCATTCCCCAGATACAAAACAACATGAGTAGTGTGTTTTCCTTATGCATCTTGCGTTGTATCTGCAAGAGGCGGAACGGTCCCCTATCTACTCTATATGTCTCAGTTTTGTCATGATTGAGGATGCCGCTTCGATTGACAGCTATCTAGTTCTCAGTTGACTGAGACGTGAGTGTCATCATTTCCAGTTTCAAGTTTTTAGTTTTCCCCTCTTACTTACAAAGAAAAGGCAATAAAAGAATACATGCTCATTCTCTTCAAATCACTCTGTACACGTCGGACAAGTCGTAATAATGTCGTGCTGGAGTCTGTACAGTTAGCTTCTAAATCACCTATGTCCACTTAGTATTTGCGTTAGGTGTCTATCCACAAATGGATGTCCGGTATTAACCATCCGTTCAGTGCGGTTTGCCACCGCTACTGTTATATTGTTAAGCTTTTGACTTTATCTTCCTTTTGGCTCCTATAGACGGTTAATCACCCTGGATTTCAGATGGCATCATACTGGCTATTACTTCAACAGAATTCTTTGATATTGCTCGGATAGCACTGATAACTCTTAGTGCCGACAGGCTGTTCCTTATTCCTTATTTGTCTTACATATGCTTTGATGCCTAGCGCCTGGATCCATATTACAGCGGCATATTATACAACTAATCTCATTACTTTTGAAGAAATGGCCGACCGAAACGCACGCAGCTTTTATTTGTCATCACTCTTGATAAGGCATCTAGGAATTTATTTGCTTTACCTGCAGTGTAATCCAGGTGATCCTTAAATTTGAGCCTTGAGTCTTCCAAATACTTTAGTTGTTGCTGTCAATGAATCTCGCACTCCGCTAAGGTGAGAGATATACTTTCCTCTACTTTTCTAGTTGAGCAAGATTTCTGTTTTTTGATCAGCCAGTTCTAAACTCATTGAAGAGAACCATTGGCGCAAACCGTTTGTGCACCCATTGCATTCGTTCCGGAGATCATGTACGTTTTTGTGCACTACCACTACAATAAGGTTGTCTGTATATGCACTTAATTTAACAGCTATTTTTTGCTGTCTCCTTTTCACCCCGTCATTAGGTTCCACATAAGGGGACCTAGAAGCGACAATTGCGGTGCTCCTCTCAAAATAGAGTAATCGACTGTTTTCGAAATAACTCATAATATATTGAGAAGCGCGTATGTCATACAGAGCCTTGATTATGTTGGCCAACTTTGCTGTGTTGAGGGCATTATGCGCATCCAAGGTAATCAGTGCGCAATATATTTTTTTATACCGCCTTTGAATCGCTTACCATATACGAGATTGCTTACTGCGTCAATGGTGGAGCTCTTTTTCATAAAGCCGTATTGTCTTTTTGATAATCTGCCGGCTTTCTAGATTGCTCACTCTAAGCGGTTTCTTACTATACTTTCGTACACTTTGCCAATATGATGAAGATTCCTCCGGAGACTTTTTTAAGTTTAGGAAGTAGAACCAATCGCTGGACTTTCTACGGATATTTTAAACACGCATTGTATATTTTTGCGAATAGTTTTGGTTTCAAAGTCATGGCTTACTTTGCGGCTCTGTTTAATATGGGATCGGCTGCTTCTAATTTATCCGGCTATGGCCAAAATTTCTTCTTCGCTAGCTAACAATGGTGGCATTACGACTTCTGTTCGTGGCTTTGCATTAGAAAAAAGTTGGTGCCACCCTTTTTAAGAATAGATATATGTATGTCATGCAATTAATTGAATAACGATCGCTGCTGACAACCTGCACACATACCAACAAATTAGCTTCATTCTAGCATAAACCAACGATTATATTTAGCCAACATCGTAAATGCAGCAAATTGGCTACTCTTTTCAGAGTCAGCCGCATGCCCAAAACAAACAAATGTCCAAGTATTTCGTACCACACATAAACTGCGGACACATGACCAAAGTTTTGCCAATTATGGCAAACGGTAAGAAAACTCGACGAGTCGACGAAGCGACAATTCGATTGTGACAAATTGCGAAATTCTAACATTTGCTTTATTTGTATTGTCGTTATTGTTGTTGTTGTAGCAGATTTTATTGTTATATACTATGCGATACTTTTCACACGGTGCAGCAACAATAACAATAAAACAGAAAGGTGCTCGAATCAAAAGAAAACTACAGCAGAAATAAGACGTAGGCGAAGGAGAAGGAGAAGAAGAGAGCGGTTGGTGAAACGAAATAAAATTGTATGTGTCAATGACATTTGTGTATCGTAAACAAATTAAATGCTTGTCAACAAAAATTCTCCAACTTTGCTACGTAGGCAATATACGAGCGCCTGCAACACAAAAACTTTTGCCATCGACGCTCCCGTGTCTTGTTAGTGTTGCCACTCGTTTATTTATATTTACAGCTATTCGAGCCGTTTTTGAGATGTCGCTTTATATGTGTGTGTGTGTATGGATGGTGCTGCTGACTTTTGTTAGCGATTGTTGCACAGAGTTCGATCTTCTGACAGCCAAGCTGCGCATGGTGCCAAGCACAAGACACAAGAGTTCAAATGCTTGGCTCTGCTTATTTCATGCAACAAACGAGCTCGTATGTATGTGTCTGTGTGCTTGAGCAAATATGGGAAAAGTTCTTTGCGCACACTTGTATGTGCCGACCTCAATAAACTTTCTTTTACGCATTTTTATACATTATCTTCTATTTTCTGCATGTCTGTTTTGTTTGTATACATGTGTTGCATTGTAGTAAAATCGTGTTAGTCCCGGTGTTTGACAAAGTTGTGAAGTATTTCTCACTTTGCGAGAGCTCTTTCAATTATATTACCTTGTTATTTAGTTTCGATGAGCACAACAACAATTATAGGTCAATTAGATGAGCGAACAATGGACGGAGACATGAAACGAAGACTGCAATAGACTTTTGGAATTGTGTATTTCAATATGAGCTACAACAACCAAGTATGGAACTTCTCTTGTCTTGGCACTGCAACCGTAGGTCGGTCTGGGCCGAAAACACAAAATATCGCCAGTTGCCTCTATGCTTTGCGAGATCACGCCAGTTGTACCTTTCAAATGCAGACAGGTTGTTATGCCATTAGTCGTTCCATTGAATGTGTGGGCGCCCTTGCTTTCTTAGTCCATCCATAGCACACAAATTGCGAATGACAGTAGGTTTGGTGGATTTTATGCGATTAACCATATTCATGTCGCCGTAGAGCTCAGAGCTCATACAGTTCGTGGTTCCATTTTCTTCGATATTTTTCGCCCACGCAGATGGTGCCAAAGATCTTAACAAGAGCACTTATCTCGAATGCTTCAAGTGCTTCCTCAGCTCGTTTCATCATCATCCATTTTACTACGCCGTATAAAAGAACGGTAATAATGACAGACCTTTAGAACGTGATTTTTGTTCGAAGAGTGATTCTACTTTTCAATTGCCCACCTCACACAAAGTAGCACCTGTTGGCAGCCGCTTGATGAGAAAGATTAGTTTTTGTTCTAAAAGAACTTCTTTTAAAGTTTTGTGAATACTTAACTGAAAATTTAACCTTACCAAAGAGAAAAAACGCCGTGGTTTACATCTTTTCTTCAAATAAAGTAAAAAACAAGCCCGGCGGGTGAAAATGTGAATAATATTTATGATCCTAATACCGTAACGGCCAAATATTTTGGTTTCGTCGATTCGCCGATAATTTCAATATCAAAGGGAATTATCTCTGGGCTCTGAGGTATAACTCTAATCTAATGTATAGAAATTTATATAGACTATATACTGGACGGGAAAAGGACTGACGGAAGAGAAGGGCGTAACCAAAATGTCCTCTATGAGCGTTTTGGGCGCAGCTATGAGAGCTGCCCCCGCCACGATATTTACATTGGCAACTTTAACTCCAGAGTAGGCAAAGAAAGTATCGTTGGCACCACGGTTTTTAAATTCAACAACCAAGATGAGACATTCCCAAACGGGCTGAAACTCATCGACTTAGCAGAGACCCGAAATATAGTTAACTGTAGTACCAGATTCCAGCATTGGAAAATTCAAAGAAAGCATAACAACAGGAGATGGGGAAACCCGATTCCCCAATCGATAACCCTGGAGCAGACTTTCCTTTGCCCGACCATGAAGAAGTTCGAATCGCTATTATCCGACTGTAGAACAACACAGCTGCGGGAACGAATGGATTGCCGGCAGAACTATTCAAATACGGAATGCCCGACGATTGGAGTTTAAGTGTGCTCTGCTTAATTCACAAAAAGAGAGACCTCACAAACTGCGCCCTCTACCGTGGTATAAGTATCCTGAACATCGCATATAAGGTCCTATCAAATGTACTGTGTAAAACATTAAAGTCCGCCGGCAACAAACTAATTGGACCTTATCAATGTGTCTTCAAGCCTGGAAAATCAACTAGATACAGGGTTTGTGCGGAAAGTAAAAGGACTGTGCGCAAAGTTTTAAGCTCAGACCGTCGACTAAGTATTCGCTTAATTGCGCAGATGTAAAATGTATCAAAATCTTTTGTTCATGACATTGTGACGGAGCACTTGAACATGGGCACGAAGATGGTCCCAAAAGTGGTCACTAACGACCAGAAATTGCAGCGAGTAGAAGCGTGCCAAGGAAATTTTAACTTCACGCGTGAATTTTTGAATAATGCAATCACAGGTGAAGAGTCATGGATCTTTGAATGTGATTGCGAGACAAAAAGTCAATCTTCCTTTTCTTTTGAGACGACAGAGTGAATCCAAGCGCATGCACCTCGGCTCTCAAGGCTATTCCAAAATGCTTGGAAATCGCGCTGGCAGCGCTGCATCGACGGAAAAGGAATTTTAATGAAAAATTTTAATGAATTGTAACGATTGATCCAATAATTTTTTTTAAATCGACTCAGTCCTATTTACATATTCTATTCAAAATCCTCATAATACCTTTTCTAGTCACCGAAAGAACGAAAAAATCATTTGTTCTGCGAACCAAATTCTAAAATACAAAGCTTATTTACATAAATTCACAAAATTTACTCACAATCGTTAGCTTAACGAGCTTCAAGCAATTCTTGCAACTTCCGCGCGAATTCCGCAAATTATTTGAAATTCAATATGCTTGGCATTAACCTTTACTTAACTGCTTTGGTTAAATCTAATTCAATACAACAACATTTTAAGTAGCCAAGTAAACAAGATTAAGAACAACTTTTCAACTTAACCCCATTTAACATAAACAGCAACAACAACAGCAACAACAACAACAACAACAAGAGTAAGAAAATTACCGGAAGTATTGCGTAATCCTTTCATCAACACCAGATGCTTAACCGCTATTTAACCTAAAATAATTTTCAATCAACATTGAAATTGCGCAAAGTTAATACACGCCGTCATGCGGCATTCGACACGCTCAGCGCACTTAACACTTTTGCTTAGCCTTTGCTATACTTTTATTTACCGATGATTTTCTTATTATTTTCGATACATTTTTCTACTCACCGCCAACAACAGCAACAAAGGCATTTAAATGTTCTGAGCAGCAGACATTGAAATACAATACCTCCAAACACAAACACAAACACATACATATACAATTCATGCACATAAATACTTCAATATCCCCTACAAAGTAAGTGCAAACTCATCCCGGTGCCACGCCACGGCACTGTATGGTTGTGAGCGAGGGGATGCTGCTGCAGACGGAGTGCAGTTGCGGGCGTTGGCGTAGCTAACTTTTGCTTATTTTGTTTGAAACTTTTGGAATTTTTAATTAGTGCCAATAACAGCAGCGCAGTGTGGAGGAGGGTGTGTGCGTATGAGCAACTATTTGTTTGTGGCCATCAATGGCGAGTATCAATGCGAGTTGTGCGAGAGGGTTTCATTTAATACACACTTTATTATATTTATTTCTTACATCGTATCCTTAGCTTGTAGCTTTTGTTTGTGGCTTGCAATGTCGGAGTTTAATTTAAATTGAATTCTGGGAAGTTTGTTGTTTGACACCTGTAAGTTGGTCCACTGCACTTAACACTTCGCGCCACTTTATCGACCTTATGCTGGACGAATTGTTGACCTTCGAAATGTTTGCGACAACATTGTCGCCCGCTCTTTGGGTATTCACTTTGCATATGTGCAGGCGCGAATCTGTGCATGTGTGGGTGTAAATGTATGATTGAGTATTCAAGGGTGCTTGTAAATATGTATGTGTATGTTTGTGCATGTCTGCTTACATTTGCAAAAACCAACTACAACTTTTGACATTTACAATGTAAATATGAAATATACATAGAAGCTATATACATATGTATAACAGGGTGATGCTAAAATTTTTTGCCAAAAAAAAATAAACAATTTTACTCAGGAATTAAACAAATTGGTGAAGATATCACATCATGAAAAAGTTTTCGATATAGGCACTTGATTTCCATCGTTCCCTTTGTATGCCAACCATCGTGTATGTCGTCCGTTATAAGCTGTTCCGAGAAATAAGCAGCTTCTTGGGGAGATAAGGACGTATGTGAAATTGCAGATCGTTATCTCAAAAATTGCGGGAATAGTTCGCATAGTTCGGATGGTCAGACGGACATCGCTAAAACGACTCAGATAATCAGATATATATTTTAAAAGTACATATATAACATTTCCCTATGGTCATTAAAAACTTCAACTCAAACTTAAAATATCCTGATCAGGGTATAATAAAACAATATATTCATAATAATAAAAGACTTGCATAGTTGCTAGAATCTGACCAGTGCTTGCCGAGCTTACCTAACGCCCAACCATTCAGCAGTGAATCACGAGAAGCTAATTTCTATTCAGCAGCTAATGCGACTGAAGTACTTGACCTACAAAGCTCAACAGCTTTGCAGTTCTTGAAATTCGACTTTGACTTGTCGTCGAAAATTGCGATAAAATAGCTGAATTGGTCGAAAGAGACCGTTATAGTAGCAGCCGTAGCGGGGTCAAGAACTGGGCATGAGTCATCAAAAAAAAAAATTTTATGAACAATTGAAAATTCACTAAAAATACCGCAAGACTTTTTTGACAACCTATTATAATGAGTCGATACCTTCACTGGTATCGATTGTATGGTCAGCGATTTCAAGTGTAATATTGCCGCTAAACCATCCACTCTGGTTACCACTTTCAAAAAAACTACGCTCCGGAACAATGGATCTACTGTTTTATTAATGGCAGACTCTTCCGCTTGGCTAACGTCTTCCTGATAGGAATATCAACTGGTCACTGTCTGGTGAAGCTGACAGATTGGGAGGACTGAATGTCTAGAACTGGTTACCTAGGAAACAGTCGATGTTGTGCACTTGTGTGAGACCGCAGAGTATAGTATGTTAAAATTCGCGTCAAGCGCAGGCATTCTGAAGCATGACTATTCCTCTTAGACCTAGCAACTGAACTCCATCTGGTATGATAAAGAACCAAACCTGGTGATGAAAGGCTCATGAAATGGTATCAGTTACACAGCGGAGAGATGCTTGTGCAGCTCAAATACTATTCTGACCTACGTTTTTCAAGTTTGTATAGACGAAGTATATCCTCTCTTTTTGATATCCCAATAACGTTGTTTGGTAGTGTCAATCTTTAAACCTACAACAACATACAAACTTTTATTAGTGCTATAGGAGTTTTCCACCCCGCCACCACATCGGACGGATACTGAAATCTATGTATAACTCTATATCTTTTTCACTCTGCTAAATGCTAAAAAAAATCGATTAAAAAAGTCAATTTCACAAATGCTAAATTCTTTGCCAGTGAATTTTCTCTTTCATCCTAATGCTTGCGGTTTAGTTCACATAAAATTATCGCTCGGTTAGCTGTTGAAACCACATTGACACGAAATGTAAGTGCAAACTATAATCAAATTTACAAACTAAAAAAAAGTTTCTAAACTCAACTCACATTAGCCAAAAATATAGCAGGAGATGAAAAAGTTATTTATCGTCTAGACGATGGTCACAAATAACCTATGGGAATAAACACGGCACTGAAATTGAAATAACCAATTTTAGAAGACCTCAAGCTTTTAGGTGCATTTTGAGGTCAGTTTTTTATCAACACGGCCCCAAAAGTTAATTTATTCAGAGAGCTTTATAGGTTATGTTATTGGTTAGTACAAATTTTTCGGAGTTCATAGGAAGAGCTATTGGTAATAGCATTTTTATCAATCTTAGAACTCAATAGTACTCACGATGAAGATAAGTCGGAAGTAAGCAACACACCAGTAAATTTCCTACTGAGAACAGCCATGTTCGAAAAATTCGCTATGCAAATGTTGAATACTAAACCATTTTGTTTTCCTAATGTTTTATTTCACTTTTGGGAAATGCAAATGTTTGTTATTGTACTCCCACAATATTATTTCGCTTACATTCAACATACATACATATGATACTCCCTCTCTTTCGCTGTCGCTCCCTCGCAAACACACAAATAATGTTATTTTGAGTTATTTTAACTTCGTTTGACCAAACAACTTTTTATTGCATTTCTAAACTATTTCATGATTTCATTATCACTCTTTCTGTTTGCAGTCCCGACGTCTACGTACTCACCATCACCCAAATGCTGCAATACATGACCGATCCCAAAGAGTTGCGTGACGTCAACACCATCGAATCGTGGAAGTGCGACAAGAGTGTTGCTGTTGCACCGAAACCATGCAACATCTGGAATACCTGCGCACTACCCTTCAAGATACCCGAACAGAATGTGACGGACACACGCTACATGGAGACTTGTCGCGAATGCCCTAATGTCTATCCATGGTTGGGTGATGCTGGCGGCACTGGCATTTCGGGACGTGACAATTACATTTTCTCTGGGCCAGCGAGCGGCGGCGAGGACGGCGATGAGACTGGCGGTGAAGAGGAGAACTAGAAACGCAATAAAGGGTAACTACTGTGGCAGGGCGATGTGAAGTTGTAAAGGTGCGCTAAGCTAGTGTAAGCTGTTAGCTAAAAAGTTTCAAGGGTCAGGTGACAAGTGTCAACTGACAGCTGCTGTCAACTGTCAACTGCCAACTAAGTGTGAAGTGTTTTGTGTTTACATTCTCAGTTTTACCCTCGGTTTTTGTTATCTCCTGTACACTTATATATATATTTAATTCAAGTTTAATTCTCGTTTTTTTTTTTTAGTTTGTTTGGGAGCCATTTATAAAATGTGCCAATTAATGTATACAATTTTGCACTTCTTTATCAATTGTACAGCTACACAGTCGTTTACCTTTTTGTTTTGTTCCCTGTGGAATTGTAAATTATTTTTGCTCAAATTGTTTTCAATTTTTTTTACTGCACTTTCAAAATACTCACAGTTCTTCTAGCTGTTTTAGTGTTTAAGCCATGAAATCGTGTCAATCGTAGACGTTAAGCAAATACAAATAAAATTGATTTTTTATGAAGTGAAGAGGTCTTCCTAATTTACAAAGTTTAAGTGCTTTCGTGGTAAGTATTTTTTTGTATACCTTTCTCTGACGACATTTAAGAGTACAACGTTGAGCGAAACGTAAACGGGTTTCAAAAAAAACAACGAACACACACAATTACATTTAAGTGAGATCTATTAAAATAATTTCAAGGAAGCAGAATAATTTATCCTGAGACGTTAAAGAATAGAACTTGATATTATATGTAGGTAAACATATAAAAATTACCAGAAACGATATCGGAGTGTCCGCTTTGTATAAAATGAGTCAGAAAAGTGGGTGTATTACATCTAGCCCTAGGTAAAATCATGTTTATGGCCCGATGGAATCATCGGTTCACGTTACTTCAGAAATGATGCCGGAAAAATGTAACCGTCAATGGCGACATTTATCGCGCCGGATAATCGACTATTTGGTACCTTAAATTGAAGTTCGTGATTTCAGCGACATTTGTTTTCAACGAGCACGAGCCACTTCCCATACATCGCATCAATCAATGAATTTACTGAGAGAACACTTCGGTGAGCAGATAAATTCACGTTATCGGTCATTCGCCACTTACTATTTCGACTGGCTCGAACGAGTCGCCGAAAATTGAACTCAATGGATGGACATTTGGAAGAGATAATCTTCTAAATATAAATACCAAAGAATGTTCATTTAAATGGTAGCAAACACTCCCCATTAAATTTGGAGATAAATAGAGGGAGACACTCAAAAGCAAGTTCGCATCTTAAAAGGCAATCGATCTTTCTCACGCAGTGTCTGCTAAAACGTTTTCTTTAAATTACTTTAGGCAATTAGGATCTATAGACAACACCTTTCCATAAATTTCTTCCTATACCGCACAAAGCACGATTAACAATTATCCCTGGATACTTCAACAGTTTAAACTCATTATGTAACTATGCTATCCGATTTCAACCCCGACTGTGACGAGACAGCATGTTGTATCTACTTCAACACCTCTAAATATTTATTTTCAATATTATAGAAAGTGCTATTACAATGTACTACTGTGCCCAAAAAATAAAGTGACATTGTATTTATTTTGAAAATTCTTTATTTATTCTTCCAAATCAATTTCATCCCCTCCCGATGCAATGCACTTATGACAGCGTATTTTCCAATCTTCGAAACACTGGTTGTAGTCACTTTCCGGGATGGCCTKCAGTTCCGTCTTCGCTGCGGCTTGAATCTCCTCTATCGTATAAAAACGGTGTCGCCGGAGCGGTCTTTGAGCTTGGTGAACAGCCAGAAGTCGCACGGCGCCAGATCAGGTGAATACGGTGGTTGCGTAACGTTATGGGTTGAGTTTTTGGCGAAAAGATCACGAATTACGAGGACAGTATGGGATGGTGCATTATCGTGGTGTAAAAATCAAGAATTGTCTTTCCACAATTCCGGCCTTTTTAGGCGGCCAGCGTTACGCAAACGACGCATAACGTTCAAATAATATTACTTGTTGACTGTTTGACCGGTTGGAAGGAATTCATAATGCACAACAGCACAATAATCGAAGAAAACAGTCAACATGACCTGGACTTTTGAGCGACTTTGGCGCGATTTTTTTGGTCTCTTCTCTCTTCTGGCACGATATTCGCTCATTGATCGGTTGTTTCAATGTTTTCGGTACCAGTCAAGATTTGCCGCACTTGAGGCCCAAAACATCCTTCAAAATGGTATTGGCTGAGCGTTTCGATATACCAACTTCATCAGTAAGGTCTCTAATTGTTAATCGACGGTTTTTCAACACCAAATCTTTGATTTATTGAACGTGAGCTTCGCCGGTTGAGGTTGATGGTCGCCCTGGATTCTCTTCGTCATCGACACGTTCACGGCCGGCTTGGAACTCACTATACCACTTGCAAACATTTTTTTTAGACTAAACCTCATCACCAAAGGCTTTCTGCACCATCCTCAATGTATCCGCAGCAGAAAATTGATTTCGTAAACAAAATTTAATGCAAATTCTTTGTTCAACAAATTTCGACATCGCAAAAACCGAAAAACTCAATTTTACCAGCTCACTAAACGACACGTATCTCAAACACTAATGAATATTTTAACATAAAATTTGACATAAATGTGACTGAAATGTAATGTAAAAAAGAAAATAATTCTCCAAATTCTTCGACGCGCGCAGTTTAAATTCAAATGTCACCTTTTTGGGGCACAGTACTTGCTAGAGAGATTGTACTAAATTGTATACAAATTGGTCGAATAAATACACACTCCTTAGTTTGTATAAATATTTCCAATTCATATTTGTTCTCAATATAACAAGTCTGACATTTGCAATATTAACAAATAGAAAGGTGCTGAAAGAGTGGCTGTGGAGCACTGCAGATTCTTTCTCTTTAATTACATCTCTAAAAACTTAGTCCACTCCATTACAGAGACTACATCCGACTGCTGTTTCTCTGCTCACATCCCGACAAGGATTATGTGGACGCCAAGAAGTCGTTGGAGAAGAGGTGCACCCTTTTCACGGATGGTTCGAAAGTAGGAAGGAAATTCAGACTCTTCTGTATGGAGGTCTCCCTCTATCTTAGCTTTTGGCTACCGGACTACTGTTGAATTTTTCAGACAGAAGTGCCAGCGATTAAGGTAGTAGACTTACTAATCCCTCCCTAATTCAGGAAGGCGAGCATTCATTCCGACAGCAGAGCGGCGATATTAGTGTTGAGCTCGCAAACTATGAGCTCAAAGTTAGACAAAATGTATTTTCACTTGAAATAGCAACAAGATACTTCATTATCAGACTGGCCACAACGGAATCGCTGGGAAATGCAAAGTTCACAACGGAGTGGGAACGAGTTGGATATCCGCTGTCATCATGCATTCTAACACTGAATACACATGGACCTCACTTACGCTTAGCAGGCGTTGGTCGACGACCAGCTTCTGTACGGCTGGCAAGCCCTTCTGGTCTAGAGTTAAACATAGAAGATCTATTGAAGAGTTAGCAGTCTTCATCTTGCCGCAATCGTAGGAGCTCATGCATTCATGCTGGACGACTAAAGCTCCACTCGAATGCAAACTGTCAAATCTATATGGAGAAAGGTGTAGTGGAAATATCCAGCACTTTCAGTTCCAACGTCCAGCGAATTTACGGTCGGCTCAAAGCGCTCTGTCGATTTATGAGGCTCTTTATAATCAATTGTATAAGATCTGTTCAAGTGAGATTCCTAATAGGATCGTCCATTTAATCTAACCTCAGCTTAGCTGGCAAACATATTCAATCTTGAAAAATACAGCCATATATCAACCGAGCATAGTTGAGTAAGAAGAATGGGCTGAATGCGGTAATTTTTTTTAAATAGAAAAACTCCTTACATTGATCTTCAAATCTAAGGAGAATGAAAGACGTTATAAAAAATACTAAATCAGGTATCTCAGATAACAGAATCGGAATCAGAAATATAAACGCAAATATGACAGCTCTATGTAATAGTAGTGTGATATCGGTGATTGTGAGAAATGAGGAGCTTCTTGATGATAAAATCACGAACGTAAAATGTCTGGTTCATATATCAAAAACTAAGAGACTTATTCGCATATATACAACAGACAAACATGCCTAAATCGACTCAGTTCGATAGACACATATATACTTTTTGGGATCTCTGACGTTTTCTTTTGGGTATTACCAATGTCATGGCAAACTAGAGCAGTGTTCAACGCTGCAAAGAATAGTAAGAGGTGCTATCAACGGGGAGTAACTTCTTATATGAAAGTAAAAAAAAAAATAAAAAATTCCAGCAGCTCTGGCTTGAAGTTAACAGTCAGTTGGAACCTTCCTTTCTTCCTTACTTATTTACTTACTTTATGTATATGATTTTCCAAATATATTGGTTAACTATTAAGTATAAGCTTTTCAACGGCAGCGTAACCAGCACGTGTCACATCCGCTTAAAATGATTCGATAATCAACTTGTTCTGCCAACACTCAGTTACAACATGATTTTCCATGCATTTAAGTGTACTTGTGTTTTTGTGTTTATATATGTACGTATTAAAGTGTGCTTGTGTAATACTACTACAACAAAAAGCAGCAATCGCTGGAAATTGAATCACGTCGTCAACACTTGGGCAACGCAGGATTTCGAAGTTTTTCCCTGAGTTTATAAATTTATTTACAGGAAAATAAGTGACTCTGGTTGTCGCAATGTGATGGCGTAAAAGTGATTTTGTTTTTGCTGTAATATTATTCCACTGTAATTGAATTATAAAACCATGTTGCATGCCTTCAAGCAAATGTGTAAGCCTTCGAAATCCTGTTAGCAGTTTAAATTAAAATATATTCGCTTATTATTATTGTTTTTTTATTTTTTTTTGACCACGTAATCAAAGTGACATTTAAACACTTAAGAACGGACTATATGCAAGTAAGAGAATTGTAAGTCCATTAAAGCTGCATCTGCTAGTTTCTCATATTGTGGTGAATAAATTTATTCACATTTTCAAATTAACTGTGCTAACTGGTGCAAATATAGATCAACTTCTTTCATATCAAATCTTAAGATAAGTTTAAGGATCGCTTAAACACCTGCCCGTTGTGGTACTTAAAACTGCTATATAACAAATCATAAGGCCCTTACAAATCGACAAAGCTCTTTGAGTCTATCACAATTTTGTCGAGACGTCTATTGTCATTTTCGGCTATGTCTTCTGGTTCAATATCCACTAAATAATTTTTACGACTATCGCCCGGTATGATTTTTAGCCTATGTAGACAGAGCCTAATAGACAGAGTCCGGTTAGAACCGATAGGGGCGGTTCCAGTGAATGGAGAGCAGCTTCTAGGGGGAATACAGGACGTGTGAAAAATATCATATCAACATCTAAAAATAATTAGAAAGCAGTTTGCTTATATGCAGATATACAGACAGTAGTAGTGCATTCGGCGATTTTTATGATGACTGAAATTAGTCCACAAAGAAGTTTCATTAAATTTTGTGTACGAATTCAAAATTCTGGTGCCGAAACGTTCAGAATTGTGGAAGAGGCCTTCGGTGATAAGTTTTTGTCCCGAGCAAATGTTTTTGAACGCGCTGACGATGAACCACATTCAGGAGACCATCAACATTAACTGATGATCAACACGTTAATGAAAAAGGGGCATTGGTGCTTGAAAATCGACGATTAATAGGCAGAAATCGTACAGGCATCGTTGAAATATCGCAATGATTAGTAAAACCCATTTTAAAAGATTATTGGGGCCTAGAAGAAGAAGAAAGCACGATCGGTTCCGAAAACACTTTATTTTTTCGAAAAATTGCACCGCGTTAACGTGTGTGAAACAATGCTTTCCAACTGCCAGGATATCATGAAGCGTATATCACTGGCAGTAAGTCTTGGATCTATGCTTACGACTAGRAAACAGATGATCAATCAGCCGAATATAGTGGCAAAGGTGAGCGGAAACCGTAAAATGAAAATCAAAAATCAAGGTTCTGTTTCTTCAACTATCGGGGTGTGGTTCACTCTGAACTCCTTCCCACCGGGAATAATAAGATAAATAATAAATACTATTTGAGTGTTATATGTACATCGTTTGCGCGACGCTTTTTGTAAAAAGAGATCGAAATTATATGCCGGCAACTCCTGCTTTTGCACCACGATAATGCATCGTCGCATACTCCATTGATTCTTTGTGAGTTTGTTGGCAAATTTTCATTTAATATCGTTACCTCTATTACCTCCAAGCTTCTTTTCACTACTCTGCAAACTCAAAGGAGTGCTCCAGGGAAACCGTTTTAAGTCATTAAACGTGAATCACTATGCGCATTGAAGGCTATTCCGTAAATTGACTTTAATAACTGTTTCAAGGATTGGAATAAAGTGTATTGGATCCAAGAGGGACTATTTTGAGAGAACGACATAGATTTTCAAAAATAATAGGAAGAATTTTAAAAATATGAACAAAGTCTTACTACTTTCTGCTCAAAATAGTATATATATACTTTATATGGTCTCCGACGTTTTCAATTAGGCTCTTCCTGGCAAACTTATTAGCTTTTTCAGTGTATTCGCATTATCTAAGATTACTAAGAAATAAAATACATGATTGAGTCTTGTAAAATTTATGAAAACTAGATTTAAAAAACTATAGCTTCCAAAAAATTTTCAAACATGAAAAATGTTAATTTAACCGTACACTCGTTCTGCCAAGCACGTAATGGTACAAATTTGTACATGCATGCAACCAGCGTGAAAATCTTTAAAGACAGCTATGGTGTAGAAAGAGCGGAGTGTGTAAGCACTTACTGGAGTCTTGTACATTGTTAAACCGAAATTGTGTCAACACTGTAATTATTGAATTAGTTTTACAATCAAGTTGCTGGAGTGAATATCCTACACTTGCCTAGCGACCAAGCAACCAAGCCCAATTGCTATACACAGGCAGTAACGCAGGTGCCATTACGTACATATACAACCAGAAACTCAATCGTATGGATACCAACAAACCAAATTGCTAAGACTCTCAAGATTGCTTTAATATATTGCAGATTTCTTTCATGAAAGCATTACATTTATTACCACCATTTTTAAGTAGTTGGTTTACACTAGATGGTGATTTGTTTTAATGGCGATCTTTTTATTAATAATCAATTATTATTGTTATTATACCCTGAACAGGGTATATTAAGTTTGTAACACCCAGAAAGAAGCGTCGGAGACTCTATGAAGTAAATATATGTATATATGATCAGTATGTTGAGCTGAGTCGATTTAGCCATGTCCGCTGTCTTTCTGTCCGTCTGCCTGTATGTATACGAACTAGTCCCTCAGTTTTTAAGATATCGTTTTGAAATTTTGCAAACACCATTTTCTCTTCAAGAAGCTACTCATTTGTCGGAACTGCCGACATCGGACCACTATAACATATAGCTGCAATATAAACTGAACGATCGGAAAAAAGTTCTTGTATGGAAAAATTTTGCATTTGACAAAATATATTCACGAAGTTTGGTATAGATTATTTTCTAAGGCAGCAATGTATTCTCCGAAAAAATTCTTCACATCGGTTAATAATAGCATATAGGTACCATACAAACTGAACGATCGGAATCATTCTCCGAAAAAATTCTTCACATCGGTTAATAATAGCATATAGGTAGCATACAAACTGAACACATAGTTACTAAAATAAATGAACCTGTGAAGGGTATTTAGCTTCGGTGCAACCGAAGTTAACGTTTCTTCTTGTTATTCTTCTTCTTCGGAAATACAGCCGTGGGTTAGTCCTTTGTGAAATCGCGCCAGTTGTACATCCGAAGTGGTCCTTCCATTAAATGCATGGGTGCCCTTGCTTAGGTTGTCAACCCAGGGATCTCGAATCGAATGAGCTTTTCGGTGCAGCATAATTTTTTATGCGAACGATGTGGGATAACCACTAAATTCTATAGATTTATATGCGCTGCGCAATATCCATGTCACCGTAAAGCTTGTACAATGTGTTCCATCTTCTTCGAAATTCAACGGCTCCAAAGATTTCGCAGAGAGAATTTTCACAAATGCCAAATGCTTTCTCATCTGAGTTTGTCATCGGCAGTGTTTCCTCGCCGTATTCTGCGGGCGGGAATAATGTGTGACTTTTAAATTGTAATTTAGCTTACTGGGATATGCTGGCCTCGTTGTGGTAACAAGTTCACTTTATTGTTGTTATTGCCTGCCTATGGTACACGTAAAGGCGATATGTTTAAAGGAAAGTACTTAATGTACATTTACACTTGAAAATAGAGATAGTTGAAGGTAAACGTGTGTGTTTGCGAGCGTTGAAGCTCCGACACATTTAGCCTATCCACAGGCATTCTTGCTTTTGACACTTTTGCGCTGACAAAGTGGCAACATCGTTTTGCAAAAGTAAAAACTTTTTACTATTAATAGTAGTAGGTGGAACGAAAGGTGGTAAGCAGCAGCGCCAAAGGGACGAAATTTTTAACAACAACAACAACAACGCCGAAGGTGTGTCATTTAAGCTGAAAAAGGAGACAAGACTGCGTTGTAAAAACTTTTGCGCCACATTTACTGTGGCAAGCATTAACCCCAACACAGTTAGGCAATGGAGCAGTTATGTGTTGGCCAACTTCTCACTAAGTTAGTCAGTCAGGCGGCAGGCAGTCACATATGGTAAGGCTTCCTAACCGCTTTGTTGGTTAGTTTAAAAAAGTTTCCACCCACCCAATGTGAGTGGCGTACAGCTACCTGGTGTGTGTGTGTGTGTGTGTGAGTGGAATGTTGCACCCACAAAAATTGCTCCGCATACGGTAAACACGTTTCAATTGTAAAGTTTTCACAAATTAAATTCAAATTAAACTTGTCATAATTTATTTGCAGATATATAATGTGCGACATTTGCTGTCCTCCCTACTCCAGGTTCCGGTTACTTTAGTAGCGGATATCCTATTTAAAGCGATTTCTTGGAATGTTAGAATTTTTGCGCTAAAAAAATGTCGAGAATTCGAGGACCGTAGAGGCTTGATTTAAGAGGTCAATAATCTCAAATTACCTAAACATTTAATCAAAATACCCTTAAAGATGTCTTACTGCCCGTCTACCTTAGTTCAATCATTTTTATGGAAGAAGCCATAGAGTGAAGATTCAGTCATTTATAATCGAAGAAATCTTCTAATTTTTGGGGTGCTTAAAAAAATTATTAAAAACGGGAACACTTATTGAAAATCTTTAAAATTCTAAAAATGCTTTCTTTCCAGAGACGCTTAGTTAGTTTTGTTTTCTGCTAATTGACCACGAGTTTGCTCTCTACATCAGCCAACAGACATGAAACTAATAGCATATGCGGACGATCTCATAATGGTAGCAGTGGCCAAACAATTAGTCGAACTAAGAAATAAATATGTTTAAATGGTCTATGCCAATGGGACTCTTCTGTGAGTCTGGAACTGACGGAGCACAAAACAGAAGTATTAATCATAAACACTAGGAATATGACGAATAGAGATCACCATAGTCGAGTGCATAGTCGAGTGCGGCTGTGAAGTAACCGCAACTGAAGTATCTATGAGTAATGTACGATTTCAAATTAAAACTTACGGACCACCTGGTCTACTTCCTTACCGAAAGCAAATAAAATTTATAATGCTCTGTCGAGAATGATGACCAATGGAGGCTGCGTTCCAGCAGGCGATTTTTAATTGCAAAGGCAATGAGTTCCATAATACTGTATGCAACACCAGGCAATGGATACAAAGCCATAGGCTAAAGAAATAATTGCACTGGCTTTCTTCAATTCGAATAATATGTACTTTTCGGACTATATCAACCGACGCTGCTGAAGTATTAGCAAATATGCCGCCCATTGATATCCAGGAAGACGAACTCGAGCGATTGTATCGGCAAAGACAGAGAAGAGGAACAAGAGCACCAAAAGGCATTAACAGAACATTCACTGGTGGATAGGCAGACGACATGGGAACCTGGATTTGCAAATACTTAGTGGACATGGATGCTTTTGAAGGTACCTTTACAGATTCCACAATGACATTAGTCCGAACTGTCCGACGTTTACAGAGTATATAGAAATTCTGAACATGTATTGTTTCATTCAACTCGCTTTTCAAGTATAAGGGAAATTTGGTGCGAGTTTTACGCTCGATAATTTAGTGACCCTCATGTGTCAGTCTATTGATAAATTCAAAGCTGTTAGCGAAGCTCCAGCATTAATATTGACAAAACTGAGACTTTTTTGTACAGATTAGGCTCCCGTCATTCTGCACAATAGAGGAGACTTAAATATAATGTTCCTCCCACGAAGTAATACTTAGACGGTGGTTCCGTGGGAGAGCCTTGATTTGGGAGTACGTTAGATTTAGCGGATTAAAGTTGGACACTCCGGCTTCCCCTTACTATAAAAAGAAATGCCTGTTTGAAAACGCTCTTTCGATTTTAGTTTTTGCTTGGGTCCTTTCGTATAATGACTAAAAGTCGTTCACTTTAATATTTTTAAACCTTTCCATCTTTAATGAATTAACACAATATAAACTACTTCGCCAAAAAATAAAAACACTTTAAGTCCGCTTAAATTGAGTTACTCTAACAAAGTATTTCGACACTTCACCTTGTATACCCCGATTTTTCTTTGAAATCAAATTCCCTTCTGCACTTAAGCTCCATACTACTACAAATAACATCGATTGAAATGCAAATGAAATATATCATATTATAAACAACAATGTATCTAAAAGTATGGAGTGAGAAAGAGTGGCAAATTTTATATTCATTCCTGTTGCCTGCCGAGTGTAGGTATTTACCCTCACACCCAACAACAAAACATCACAGATTCAACTTGCCACTAAATGTAATTTAAATCGCTTCACGCACCTCGCATTTCCTATCACTTCACGCTATCTATCTACCAACTTAAGCAGGTCCAGATGGCCGGGTGGAAAATCGCGCACATACACACGCGCCTCATCCACAACAGCTTGAAAAGTTTAGTCAGTTTGGGTTCGCACTTGTATTATACGCACAGCACAACTTTCGACTGAATGATGCAAATTAGATGGGGCATGAGAGCAAAAAAGTGGGTGGAATATTAGAGGTGGACGGTGATAAATGGAAAGGTAAATGGCAGTTTTTCGAGTAAATCTCTAAAGCTGGCGGCATGTAATAAGCGACTGCAAAATCGATTAACGTTCTTGTGAACAACTTTTCCGCGGCAAATGAAACGCCAGCCGAGTTGTGCTCGTGAGTTTGTGTGTGGGTGCTGACGGCGCGCTGACTTGGCCTCAGAGGTTAAAACTTAAATAACAAGTAAAATAAGAAAGAAAGTTTCAATAGTATTACAAACAACTTAGGCGTAACGGCCGGGTGCTAAACTGTCTGCAGGTATTCAGTGATTTTCTACGAACTCTCGCGGACAGTCTATGAACTGTTTGCGTATATACTGAAATCTTTACAATATATAAAGCTATGTAAAAAACCGCACTTAGTATATGAGCGCTAAGCCCGCCTCGGAAAGTTGCTGCTGACATATTAATTGTGACATATTCTCACCGCGAAGCCATCTTACCAGGCACTACCAACGCCCTGTTTATTGTTGGTAAGCATGATGTTTTTAACAAGGGCGTTGTGGATGATGTTGTTAGGCTATCTCGCTGATTTTATTAAATGTATCTACCGGTAGCTGGGTTGATAATGTTATTGTAAGACAGCCGATGCTGTTTGAAGAATGCGCTTGTGGTAAAATAGCTTTGTCAGCTCAGTCCTCATTTGGCATCTTAAGCGAGCTCTTGATTTTACACATTTGCTGCATTGTGTATGACGGTTGAAAATGTCAACAGCAGTCGGACATATCTGGGAATAGCTAAACATGTGGAATAAACTGAGTAAATGTACAAATCTTGTTACGAGCTGTGGAAAAAGTCGTTATTGACTCACAGCTTCGCTCATTTGTCAAGATTTATTCAGTAGTAAGGGTGTTTTTGTGAGACATATGGTTTTCAAGACGGAATAAAACTCATATAATTTTTTGTTTAAGCCAATAATTGGCTGTATTATAAAGATAAGAGGCTGCTTAATTTTATACTCATGCAACCTGTTGCTACAGAGTATAAATGTTTGTTCACCTAACGGTTGTACGTAGCACCCAACACTAAGCTAGATAGATATAGGGCTATATATACATGATCAGGATGACTAGTAAAGTTGAAAACCGGATGACTGCCTGCCCGTCAATAACTGTAACTGGAGTAAAAATTGAGATATCTTGATGAAATTAATTGGTATTCCTTAGTACAAAAAAGAATAGGTACTCGTAGATGGCCGTAATCGGACCACTGCCACGCCCACAAAACGCCATTAACCGAAAACTTATTAAAGGACATAATTAAGCACTAAGTTGAGATATAAAACAGTACAGAGAATCGTAGTAGCTAAAAACATCTGTAAGCAAAAAAATTTTGCAAAAGTGGGCGTAGCTCGCCCTCTAGTAAGTTTTATGTACATATCTCCCAAACCATTATTAACTGAACTCCTAGCAACAGTGTAAAAATAGATGAAATCGGAAGATAATACCGCCCACTACCCATATAACGGCACTGTTAAAAACTACTAAAAGCGCAATAAATCAATAATTAAATATGCCAGAGACATTAACTTTTACTTCCGCGATGGTATGAGAGAGCTCTAAAGGAGACCATATTTGGACGCTCGTATCTCGGTACCCGACTGACCGATTTGACAGAATTTGGTACGTGGCATTCCTCTCATATTTCTATATCACAGTATGAAAATGGACGAAATCGGATAACAACCACACTTACTTTCCACATAACACTATTTTTAATTTCACTTGATTATTTCAGATTGCAATGCATAAATCAAAAAGCAATTATTATAACGGGATAAAACTTTGCATGAATGATGCCCTTAGTGTATGCTATCTTATGACCGAAATTCTTTTAAATTCCACCAAAAATGTTCAAACCCTAGATACCGAGTATATGGACCCCACTATCTATAATTGACTTTTGATCGAAAATATTGTTCAATGACATAAATAATCGAAAATCAGGGGTGATCCTTCTATGACAATAAGATGTCTGTAAGTCGAAAATGGGTTGAATAAGTCAAACACTTCCCTTTGCCGCAGATTTGCGAACTATCAGGTGAAGAAGATAGCGTATTTTACTCATAACAGTGTATCTTTGTGCCTAAAATAAATGAATTTCAGTGAAAAATTGACCTAGCCTCAATATAACTAATATCAGGATGTTCGAACATCCGGCTGACTTTACTCTATGTGTTTAGTCTTTTAGTATGTGGCATGTTAATAGTATGTGATACTGCGAAAAATAGAAGGAATCGGGTCAATACTATCCCAACTCCCATGACTACATATAGGGATTTTCTGTTTGCAAGATAAAAAAATGAAAAACATTTTTACTATCCATTTTTTTATATTTTTGACCGGTTGGCGTGATTTCAACCCTTGTAGAGATCTAAACACGCCAGAAACAACAAGATTATTCATTAGTAAGGATATCGTTAAAAAAAAAATAACAAAATGGTAGAAATTTTTTTTTTACCCGATTTTTTCGATATTTTTGAATTTTTTAAAAATATTTACTTCATATCAAAATTTTTGGAAATCCAAGGCAAACACGATAGAGCATTGTATTAAGAAGATATATACCAAATTTCAAAGGAATCGGTTCAGCAGAACTTGAGATATCACGTCAACCACCCCAAACAAAGTAGTGTCGAGAAAAACGCGTTTAAAGTTTAGGATACAGTTCTAGTGAACACGGGCGCCACGTCAAAATATCGGCTGTATCTCCGAAAAGTCGTATTTTGATAAATCCTTTCAAAATATGCAACAAAAAATCGATTTTTTCAAAATCCTAGACCAGAATACCCCCTTAAAAACTTGTTGGTATTACCACTTAAAACATAATTAAATACAACTTTTCACAAATTTTTAAAGTCAGTGAAAAATTAATAATTTATCTTAAGAAAATTTTCAAGTTAAATTTTTAAGTAAATTGTTAAATTTTATTATAATTTTTCAGCATTTTTGAAATTAAAAATGATACTATTGAAAATATGCAAATAATGAATTCCTAAAATGTATTTAATTTACTGAAAAAATACAAACACCCTGTACTTACCTTTATGTTCTATAGCAAAAAATGTATTACTCTCCCGAACCAATATTATTTGTTTGTTTATACGAGCGACATTGTTGGTTAATAAGAAAGCGACGACTGTAGACGAACATCGAAAAACGAACGCTTGACTTCATATTTGATGAAATATATATAAAAAGAAATTAATTCACTAATTCACTACAGCACTATTTATGAATGATACACAATATTTGATTTGCACACACTTCGCTATTAACACCATTAACAAACATGAATATATCATGAAAAAACAAAATCATTTATGCACATTATTCTATTTCCCTTAACACACGTTTTTTGCTTTTTTGCTAGAACACTAACAACTTTATTTCCCTTAACACACATTTTTTGCTTTTTTGCTAGAACACTAACAACTTTATTTCACTTTACACCTTTTTTTTACTTTAACACTTATAACACATACAACTTTTCACATTCACTTCACCTTTTCATTTTCATTTAATTTGCAACACTCTGACTCAAGCTTTGAAATTAAACAAAATAATTTAAAAAGCACTTTTACCAGAAATTTCTTACGCGTTTATTACTATTTTTTCCGCAACACGAACCGACGCGCAATTTTACCATTGACCGATCGCGATTGAAAAATTCCATTGACTGACTCTGAGCAAACGTAGTGAGTGTGTAGATTTCCCCACGACACGAAGTAATGTTGTTGTGTTTGTTGTATGTGTTTTTTCGGAATGTGGAGAAGACGTCCGTTGTTTTTGTCCACCTTCCTTTGCTTTTACACATCGCAGCATAGCGAAGGGGTAATGCACTCGCTACATGCCTACTATATTACAGTAGTTGTTGCTTGTCCTTGAAATGTTGTGTGTGAATTAGCAGCAATTTGACGATAAAGGTGTCAGATGAAATAACTCGCATGCGATTTTTAATATACTCTGAATATATTTTAAATGCCTATTGAATATAAAATGTATAAATATAATAAGGTACTTTGAAGAAGAACAATTAAAATTTTTTTATTAAATGAACATTTGTTTTTAAAAGTACTTTTATAAAGTAAGAAAAAATCTTTATGATGACATTTAATTTTGACTTTCTAATTTTTTAAGTATTTTATAGGTAACTTATTATTATTTTTTTTCTTTCTTTTTTCATACAATAAAAGACAATAAAACTATTGTATTTTATAAATAACGACAATGATCATAGGAAGAAGAGCACTATGGAACAAAAATTGCAGAAAAGCATATGCTGCTAGTAGACCAAGGTAGATCATTTTTGAAAATCGAAAAATCAGATGATTTTCGTTTTTCTATCAAACCTCTGGTTGACGTTTTACACCTGGTTTTAATTCCTGCAAATTGCAAGAGTATAATATATTCGGTTGAACCTGAACTTAGCGCTTTTTAATTTTTTAAAAATGATTTTGGTCTAGTAACCGCCGCGCATGACTTGAATAAATTCCAACGTGTCAATAAATCATTTTTATTGGCTGTATGGCATGTAAAAACGTCTTGTTTTGACCAAAGATCATCCACAACAATATCCTTCAACTCAAGCCCGAAAAAGTCATTAATAATGGCGTTATCGCATTCCACTTGACTATAACATTATAAATGCCATCATTTTTGCGAAAATATGGACCAATGATTTCTTTGCTCATGAAGCATACAAAACAGCAATTTTTTGAGAATTTAACGGCTTCTCAACAATGGCTTTTGGCATCACTCCAAATGCGACTATTTTTTTTTTTTTAACAACGCACACATTCAACCAAAAATTAGCTTCATCACAAAAAAATTTTGTGAAAATCGGAGTCGGTGACCATCTCGTTTTGGGCTCATTCGACCGATGGGCCGAACATATGACACACTTGATGATCGTTCAACCGCAAAGCAAGAGGATGGGCTCAGCTCCAGTTGTTGTGAGTAACGACTCTGCTGCGCGATTATGTAGACTTAGCATTTTGGTAATCGATATACGTGATTTGTAAACGTTGTTGCAGAGTGAGTATGTTTCCTCTGAAATGACAAACTGAGTTCAAATACATATATCAAGAACTGTAAAAAAACCATCTCCAAAAACTGAAAACCAATCGTATAAAAACACATTCACACACCAAGAAAGTTCTCTAGAAGTAAGCATGCTGCGAAAACTAAGAAATGATCTAAAATTCAGTTTAACTGTCTATTAAAAAGATCTAAAGCTGTATATTAAGACTTGACGCAATCTTCTACATTAATAACTATTACTAACCGGGCTTTTTTTTTTCGAAGCAACTTAGTTGAACTAAAAATCGTTAGTTCAAAGAAATACTTGACGATTTCGTGTCTCCATTTATTAGTTTCTTTTCAACTCTTTAGTGACTCTTAAGCAATTATACTCAAACTTTCGAACTGAGTAGAACCATAAGCACCATGAAATACTATTTTTGAGATATCGATCGGAAATTTTGTTAACGTCCATTTCTACTCAAGTAGCTTCCCATTTGCCGGAACCGCCAATATCGGACAACTATAGCCTATAGCTGTCATACAAAGCAAGCTCTTCTATAAAACGGTTTTGTATTTGTGAAGAGGGCAACCGATCCCTTTGATTGTGTTTTTTCAGAAAGGGATGCTTATGAATATTTATTATTTGTTTTTCATTAACAACTATTGCAGTATTATTTTGATACTAAAAGCAATTGACACTTGAACCAAGAGTTGCCACTGTCCAAGAAGCAACTATTTACTACTTGCCTTGGCCAGCAGTATTATCTGTATAAGTGGTCATTAAAAGTGTACTTTACTCTGGCCAATTCTATGTATATAAAAGAAGTTATTAAAGCAATTGAAAGCCATAAAAGAGCAAAATATATACAACAAATAGAAAACTTTTAAATTCAAGTGCAAATGCACTACACTTAACACAAGTCAAGTTAACTTCATTGGCAAATGCCGTTGCGGCTATGGCAGTAGTAGCATTGTTGTTGCTGTCGTATTTATACACCATTGTGTCGTGTTTACTGTTATTGCACTTTATGTCGCACGTAGTACGACGTTTCCAGTACTCACACGAGCACGCAAACATACACATACACTGGCACACAAACAAGTGTTGTAAAAGTAACAAGCAGGACTTTGCGTGCGAGGTTGCCACTTTAAAAAATATGAAATCCGAATTTTTGAGGTCCACGCTTCGAATAGAAGACAGAGTGGAGAGAATACCACCTATTAAATCTCTCTTGTGACAAGGTAAGCACGCATACAGGATTTGTCCGGAAAGTAATAGGACTGATTGCCTTCCGCTGTGACTGGATTCGGTAGAGGGCGTTTGTAGCTAACAAACGAGCGGCTGGTCATATGTCTCCGAGCACCTGGAGAGTCAGGACGAACATTTTCGTGCGACGTCTTTCTGTGTGAAACTCGTTGTGTGAAAGTGACCCCCGATTTTGAATAAAGTAATAACAGCTGACGAGTCATGGATTTGTAAGTATGATCCTGAGACAAAGAGGCAATATTCCGAGTGGCAAACGCCGGCATCCCCTCGCGCAAAAACGGGAAGAATGGGCAAATCCAAAGTGAAAAGGATGTTAGTCGTATTTTTTGACATCAAAGGCATCGTCCACCATAAATTTGTTCTTCCTGGACAAACCTTCAATGCCAAGTTTTACGAGGAATCAATCGGGTCCGATAAGACTTCATAGCCGATTGGAAGTTGCACCATGACAACGCACTGGCTCACACCACCTTTCTTGTGAACAGCTACCTAACCAGGGCCGACATCCCAAAGCTTCCGCAGCCGCCCTACAGGCCAGATGTTGCTCTCGGGACTTTTTTTGTTTCTTTGCCCGAATAAACCTCGGCTCTCAAGGATATTCCGGAGAATGCCTGTAATGCTTGGAAATAGCGCTGGCAGCGGTGCATCGACGCAGTAGGAGCCTACTTTGAAAGTTTTTAAATAATCGTAACGATTGGTTCAATAAATTTGCTCAAATCGAAACTAACAAGGAAAACATTACTTCCCTGTTCCCAAACATATGAATTTATTAGAGTGTTCGTATTGGATGAGAAAGTATAAATAGGAGATCAAAAAATACCAGAAGTTGCTAACATAAATATATAGTACATTCTATTCCATTCTCCATTCGAATTAATGAATAAACAAGAAAAAACATTAACTTCGATAGCACCAAAGCCTTCATATACTATATACTAAAGATTCGTTTCGAGAACTTTTATCGGTCAGTTTGTGCGGTAGTTATAAGCTATAGTGTTCCGATGTGAACCATTTCTTTGGAGTTCGCCCCATTGTTCTCGGCAACAACTCATGCCGAATTTGGTGAATATTTCTCGTCAAATGAAAGAGTTTTTCATACAAGAAATTGATTTCGATGGTTCAGTTTGCATGACAACTATATGCAATATTGGTCCGATATCGGCGAGTCCGACAAATGAGCAGCTTCTACAAGAGAAAAGAATATCTGCCAAATTTCATATCGATATCTCAACAACTGAGGCATTAGTTCATGTATATACAGACATGGGGAAATCGTTTCACCCGTCACGCTGACCATGTAGCTATATATTTGATGGGATCTCCGCCGTTTCCTTCTAAGTGGCACAAATAACATTACAAAATTATTACAGCGTATAAATACTATGACTTCATTTAGCAAAATACCAAATGTGGCAACGCTGCAACGCAAAAGCTTCAATGGGCAGAAGTAAAACACCACAAAACTTTTGCTTTCACATTCGTTTTCATTGCATTATTTTATTTTATTCATTTCTCTTTTATTTTCTTAACAAACATTCTTTCGCTACACTTTTAATACACATTTTTTTAGACCCGCTGGCGCGACACACTGGTATATACGCTCGCGTACTCACCTTACACGCGCAGATAAGTAAAATTTAATGTACGCTTTTAATGTCAATGATGGCAATTATTTAGCGAAATGGACGCGTACGAACTTGTCATTTGACATAAGGACCACCAACTTTATACGTTCGCCTACATACTTATACGCACATACATCTGTATATATTTATTTATTACTTTGCGTTCATTTTTAAGTTCACCTACCTTTATGCGGGCCTTTACTCAGGCAGTAAGCATCTTTTGCCCACAATCACGCCGGCTAAGTTTCCATGGCAGCGCTATTAAGGTCTTAGGTGTTAAACTTTTATTCAAATGAGTACATCATTATTATTTGTTCAAGTTCGTTAGCTTGACGGTGGAATATTTCTTCGCTTCGTATTGTGATTTCATTTCCTTTTGAATTTACTTTCTGTTTGCTATTATGAAGAGAGAGAGAGGGAGCGGTTATTTGGAAAATCACCCTTGACTAACTTTCATTTGAACTTAATCTTGCATAATAGGCTTGATTATTTATCTTTAATGAATGTAATTTAAAGCGATTAAATAAAATATGGAGAATGCAAGTTCGAAAAGTAAAATATGGCCCCACGGCTGGTCGTATATAAAGGATGAATTTACTCCAATTCGCGAATCACTTTAGATACCATATAAAGAATTTTGTATTGAACTCCCAAAAAATTGTTTTTCATATATGTAACTTTCTCTCTCTCTCTCATCCAACATTAGAGGCCCTTTTTAGTTCATACACTTATGGATATAGTAACAGCTATTAGTGTAACGCCCTTGATATAGGAATCGACTGAGATGGTTTTTAGTTGTCTAAATGTACCTCCGTTAACCCGTTAGTACATGGAGGCAATACTTTTTTCCGAGTTGGCCTTTTGGCAGCTGTTGCTTTTTACAAATTCATAATGTACAGACTTACTCCGATTCGTCATTTGCAAGCCGTACAAATTCATTACCAAAATAATGCTTCAGTTCACGCTACGCGACGCATCGCCCGTAGAGTCAGTAATTCTAGCAACCATGGATCGGTTTCACATCACGTTGTCTCTATTAAATAAGGCGCATCCTCAGAAACGCTGTGGAGAGGGGTATCCAAGAAAACCCCGTTGTGCTCACCCTTTGGAGCTATGTTCATCCACTTTATGCAAGATTGTAAGAGTTTAAGGACGTTTGTAAAATTTCAGATTGATATCTTGAAAACTAAGGGTATAGTGAATACAGACAGACGGAGAGGCCAACAGAAATATCTATATCGACTCAGCTTGTCATGGATGTTAATGTGGACGATCTTTTGTTCCAACAAGAGGGCGTTAAATGCCTTAGAGTCAACGCTGTGATGTGTTCCTCAAGATGGTCCATTTAACAGCGTTGTTCTATTTATCTGTGGGGTTATGTAAAGCCTCCGATCTACGTAGTTAAACCCGAAACTGTTAACCGGCATAATAAAAAGTGTGTAGATAGAAAAACTCGCGATAATACCACTTGTAGAGATAATTAAATCAAAACTAAAAGATCAAGGGGTTTTTCAAGATAAGAAACAAAATTTTCATGTGCTCGCGAAGAAACAAAAGAAAAGTTTTAAATGGAACAATATAATATATTCATATGCAGATTTTTTTAATTTATGATTTGTACTGACTTTTAACATAATTGTGATATAAACTATCCTATCTCTTAAATTGGTTCAAACGGGATAAAGTGTGCTAAATTTTACTAAAATCAGTTCAGTAGTTCAAGAGTTTACCTCGAACAAAATGTGACACATACTTTGTATATATATATCAGCATGCAAAATATTTAAACGATTGATAATTCCCGTCCCTTAGCTTGCCACAATTCGTTCAATTCGTTACAATGCAATGGCAGTTAAGCCAACGGTATACGAAATCAATTTCTGATTAAGGTATACCAATCTATAATACATATGTAGATACACGCGGTACTCATTTACATATATGATTTTCCATTCAAAGCTTACATATGTAAATTTACGCATTTCCCGAAGCTTTCGAAACGCACACTACTTAAAGCAATAAAGCCAATGTCACATCATTTTTCACGCACCCGCTCACACAAACACCATCACCCATCCTCCACCGGTATGTCAAATCACGTTTGCTGACACTTAATTCGCGCAATTTAATTTTGACAGTTTGTTATTTGCAATCGTAGGTGGCTCATGTTGCATGTTACAAATTGTCATACAAATGACATAAATAAAATTCGAATGACAGAGAAACTGTTCATCGGTCATTATGTACTAATGCATGTATGTAAGCACATCAGGGTCGAATTAAGAGCGCAGCCGGTAGGACTAAAGTTCTCGACGGCGTTAGCTGGGGCGCCAGTTCTATTGATAGATAAATAAGAGGAGCAGGAATTGAGAAAATTATTATCAATCAGATGGAACCAGAAACCTTCTAGGTATAAATTTGTTTGGGATTCTTGTAGTATGATACAAATATACCAGTAAGGGTGCTGTTTTAAGACCAAACTTACTTGATGTTACGCTGTAAGAGTAGCGGAATTCAATGTTCAATACTGAACTTATGCTCGTAATAAGAAAGCCGAAATTTTTTCATATGAAATGGAGTGATCCACGAAAGAAAACACACTTGTAATGTGTTCCAGGGCATTGTTATAACTGTGAAGCAGATGACCTAGCCAGAATAGACGTCAACCTACAAATAAACCCTAAAAAGAGATGTTTACGTGCCCTTGACCACTTGTAGATGTTTAATCGCCAAACATATTATAAATTAGCTGAGTCTCGGTGGAGTCAATCCCTGATTTATGCAAGAAGCAGGCAAACGTGGCATGAATGGAACAGTGACCGCAAATGCCGACTATTAAATTCTAGTAGGGGTGCTAACAGGTCACTTTCTAATTGGCAGACATGCCAGCAGACTCGGAATGTAATAACTATTGTAGAAGCTGTTAGGATCTAGGAGAAAAGGAAGCAATAAAACATCTTAAATGGAAAGCTCTGTAAGGAAAAAGAATCGCCTCTTTCGAGGGTTTCCGGTTGAGCGTTTTCAGAGGTTGCAAATATAAATCTACATATACTGATGAACTACATTAAAAGCACGGGGTAGTTCAAAGAGGATCATAAAGGGCTTTCTAAAGGCCAGATGCGTCGTTACATAATTTTTCGAACAAAATGAAACAATCGATAAAGATCGAATTTGATGATATTGATAACGTTCAGGACTGACATTCACCATGTCATGCTGCGAAAGAACGTTGAGAGTTTCAGCACTCTTTAAACCCTAAGCAAGATGAAGATAAACCCATTCTCGAAATTAATGCTGAACCAAGGTTTTCATACGGAAAGTAGTAACATTTTCTACTATAAGAATCAAGGAGATAGGTAATTGGAACAGGAAAATTTAAGGACAAAGCAATATTCTAAACGATCTCAAAACAAATCTAAATAGATCAGATCTGAAATATCCTCCCAAGACGTGAATGAAAACTATCTGAACCTGTACCGAGAGGTTCGAAATGGACTATGAATTTGGAACAGGGGTATATCGTACTTCCAGGATCTTTCTCTACATCCACTTACCATACTCCGCTACCATATTCCAGTGGAAGTACTAGCCATTGAGAAAGCCTACTGAATAATTACGGGCAAATACAAAAAGCTATCATATTCACATAGACAGCTTCAAGTTCATAGAAATATTTACGGCAACGGAAAAGCAGACGAGTTGGCCAAGTTAAGATACTCTCTAGCCGAACCTGAGACGAAGACATTGCGGTACCTGCTAGAAACGGTCAAGAGGGAGCTCATACGCAGTTTTAACAAATAGCTCAAACCAGATGGAAACCAGTAACTAAATGCAAGATAGCAAAGCAGATATGTATAGCCAAAATATGGCAAGATAAGAACCAAGGACATATTAAATAGGCCCAGAAAAAGTATATGTGACCTGGTCTACGGAAAGGGGGCTTAGGTATCAAAAAATCGATTTTCACTTTTTAGTTGATTCGGATGGAGTTGTTTATTTTTAACAGCTGTTTCCCCAGAAAACTAGTTTCCGCACGTTAGCTCCCTTTTCGTAGACCAGGTCACATATATAGACTTACAACTACCATAGCAGGGCATTGAAAACAGGAGATGCTCCATAACATTGTATGCCGCAGGCGGAAACTCGGAGGGAGTAAGAAAATGATTCTACACTTCCCCTGCGAGTGTCCAGAGACCAAAAGAAGTGTATTTCAGCAAACAAAAAAAAGATGACTCAAAATCTTAATTTGAAAAAATTCTGTTGTTTATTTTATCCCGGTATACACTATATTATTTTATAGGGTATACAATTCAAGAAGGGCAATCCAGGCCCTATAAAACCCTAAATCGCTACGCACGTGTGCTACATGTCGCTTAGTCGCTAATATCAACAAAATCAAAATTTATTTGTGACGCTTATGCTTAATGTGCACTTATGTAACACGTGCTTATATGAGTGCCTGAGTCGGTATGTGTATKTGTGTGTGTGTGTGTGGGCATGTCCCAGTCTAACCGCATTTGTGTGCATATTCACTTTATGCAACTAACGTAACGCTAATAGCAAATTGTTGCTTGCATCATAATGCTGCTTGCCGCCTGTACGCATGCCACATGCCACACGCGACATATTCAACATGCACCGGTCATTGTGCCTGCGTGAAGGCAGGCGCGTGAATGTTTGTCCTTTGTGTGTCACATTTACATACATAATTGCCAGTAGAACTCGTAATTTTTGTTTGGAATTATGCAGCAAATTTTAACGGCCTGTCGAACGGCGCATCAGTGCGTGTCACGTATTACCAGTATAGTTATGTGGCACATGCCACAAGTACTGTATACGCGCGCACACCCCTGCGTGGTGGTCGAAAATTTGCATGCATTACGGCCACAATTGCGCAGATCAACACTGACCACTTCGAGCAGCCAAGCCACAAACAACAACGCTGTTGCACTTTATTTGGTGTCGCATTGAAATTGCAATTAAAGCATGTGCGTTATGTCGTTGCATATATGGGTTATGTATGTATGTACATATACGAAAATATTCAGTGTTGTCTAGTGAATTTTAACTCATGCAATATTTAAAGATTATTTTTGGTGTGCCCCACCAGGTACAATGCGACTTCTGGGGCATCCTCTTGCTTTTTTTTTATTATAAATATCATTTCCTGTTTGCAGTAAAGACGGCATTGGCTTTAGCTACAAAAGAATAAAGTTTTTTCTTATTTTAGAGGATTCTTACGTTCCAACCATCTCTCAACAATATGACCGTCTGAAAGAAGCACTGGCGCAGTAGCAGCCAGATGACTTTACCGATAGCTGACTGCCACCCGGCGCTATATAAGAAAAGCAGGCGCCGTGCCTGTCCATT
>NW_017534406.1:2427891-2440740 GCF_001853355.1 Bactrocera latifrons
CTCACGGCGCGAAGTGGTGTACTTTGAAAATCACGCGGTGAAAATAAGATAGCTGGCTGCCACCCGGCACTATATAAGAAAAGCAGGCGCCGTGGCTGGCCGTGGCTAGTTATCCGATCTAAGCAATTTCTTCTAAGATTGCACCGCGGTCTTCGATCATATTATATGCCAAATCTCGTGAAGATGCCTATTGTTGAGTTTGTACGGCAGTTGTATGCTATAATGCTCCCATAAATAAACAGCTTCTTGGAGAAAAAATGATGTGTGTAAAAATTTAGATCGATATCTCAAAAACTGAAAAACTAGTTCGCATATATACAACTTAAACAGGATTTAGTTATTATGCCAAGCTACCTCTGATTTAGATTTACAGACATGTTTACATATTAAAAGTTTGTACTCAGCGTCATTCGATGCATCTTTATGTTTTAACAACTTGTGTCTACAGAATTGATTTCGAATATCAAATGCTAATAGAGGAATTCTGTCAAAGGAATAGCAACAACAACATAAACACTCGAAATGTTAAACGAAATTGTGCAAATAAAAGTTTGAATTAATTCGTTTTTTAGTGTTTGTGAAAAACTGCAAAAATCAATTGAACCATTACCCAGTAAACCAAAGGAAAAAGAAAGAATGCAGGACACTGATTACCTATTTTATTATTAGCGATTTATGGAAGTGCTAAGCAATTTAAGAATATCTTTAGAATAATTACTCAAATTTAGCATTATCTGGCAATATGAAGCTTGGGTTTAAATAAAAAAAAAATAAATAAGAGCTCGAAGTTTCTTGCTTGCAGAGTCCCGTAAATTAAGTCGAATAAAAAGACTCTTTTGATGATTGTAGAAAATATTGCTGGATATGGTACTTGTTAGGTTCCTCTCTAAATTTTAATGATAGCAATGATAGAATACGAATTAAATCCTAAACAGGGAATTAAGAATTATATAAAGCTAATATATGTCAGCTAAAAATTTACTGTGCTTAGACTTCCCAGTCGCAAAATTGTTGTAGGAGCGACATGATAAATAGAGCGTATAATAGAGCGATAAATAGAGCAATAAATAGAGCGATCTTTGATCGCTACGCTTCATGACTACTCTCTTGTCAAATGAAGTAAATATGAAAGAAACAATGTGGCTGAAATATCAATAAAATATAATAAAATATCTTAGTAAAGTGATATAATCCTTTTTGATTATTTTCGCAGATTAGCTTTAAGCTAGAGGTTTGAAGACAATTTTTTTATTATATTTCACTTAATACCTGGAATATCTAGTACAAATATAACCAACCGAAAAAGACATAGACACATCTCTTTTTAGAAATTTCCTCCTTATTGGAAACAAAACCATCGTTCGAACAGAATTTCAAAATGAGCAAAGCCACACTTCAAACCTTCGAATGGAAAAAATAAGAGAAAACCTTGGAGCAGTCAAAGGTAATGACAAGTGCCACATAATGTGGAACAATAGGCTGGACGAACTTGTAGAAGGCGGTAACATTATACGCTTTATCCAAGCGAGGGTTATTCCACAAAAATTGACACTAAGAGAGCACAAAATTTAACTATTGATGTCAAAGCGTTCAACACAATAAAGGGAACGCCAAATTAAGGTAAATCGGGAATCTTTATAGATACCTCCGGCCCTAGACGGCATGCACGATTCATACTGCATGCTAGAGGGACACCCCTTCGTGACCACGCCCAGTGAAGATGATCTTACTAAGCTGGACTTGTGTAACAATACACCTACTTACTAAACTCCGACTACTGTTCAGTGGTCCTACGGGACCGCCCTTGGACATTTTTTCACAGAACTAAGCTCAGCTAACATGGGCTCCTCATGGATACCTTTCTGGACAGCTCTTCGGTAGTTCTTCTGCTTACACTACCGTCTTGTATTTCTCAATGGTGCCCAATATATTCCAGGGTTACACGTTCTTTTGTAAGAGGTTTTATACCTGTTCTCTCTACTATGTATTTTCGACAAGAATAGAAAATATGTTGCGATATGAGCACTCAAATATTCTCTGTAGCAGCCGTTCCGATCAGAAATAGACCCATGTAGTAAACAGTCTCGCCATGCTTTCTGCCCACCCAAACGTGTACATTTCCAATTAGCATGTACGTCCACTTATTTTTCTGCCAAGCCCCAGCGACTCTGCCACTGTCTATCATCGATTTGCTCTTCTGATTTGTTGCAAATTCTTTTGAGTTATATTGTCATTATGTCGGGCAGCAATCTTTAGCTTAGTCCACCAATACGGCCCATCATTCCCAATATTGCCGCTGTTACTCGTGGGGTACTTTAACGACTGCTGAGTGGTTATCTTATAGCCGTCGATACCAAAAAATGTATATCTCCGTTCGGCTTTTAATTAGCACTGCTTCGGTTTTTTGTCTCGCAAGTTGGAGCTTTTTTGCCATCGGCCAGGTTTTGATTTTTAAAGCAGTCTCGTCATATTGGGCATAGGTTCCTTTCATAAAACAGTCGCTGCAATATCGTCAGCTCAGCCGATAATTTGACCCACTTTTGTAAAGGGAATCGTAGCACTGCGTTCTCCAGCAGTAGGTCTTTTGTCCTCTTTATGTCCTTTCTCTGTATCATAAAGTAACAGCCTAAACGACTGGAGAGCACTCCGTTCCCATAATAGTCGGGTCTACATAACCGTAACGAACCCGAATGTTTTTCGGACCATGGGCTGACAATTCTACAGAATTCTGCGGCATTCAGCCGTTAGGACGACACTAACTGGAGACAACTCTTTGCTTTCTGCAAAGAACAGTCACCTTCTCGAGCTCGCGCTCCATCATTTGTATATAAAATCCATAAATCAACTAACTCAACAATGTCGTCGCGATATTCTCTATAATTCTGTACACAATAATTGCCAGTGAAAGTTTTGTCCGATAAATCAAAAGTGAGATTTTGATTCACTTGGTTCTGTGTGGCAGCCCCGTCGTGTGAGTCAGCGACAATTTTTCGCATACTTAATGCTACGAGTGATTTGAATTTGTTGTTTATTTGCCTTCTACTTTGGCTATTGGACGAGTATAAATACTCTAAACTTTGTTTGGTGTTGTTGTAGCTTGTTGGCGCAGCAGTTTGTATTCGTGTTTTGCAATTTAGTAGGGCAAACACTGGGCAACAAATAAGCATATCCGTTAACGTATACTCGTGTGCATTTGTAGCACAGTGAAGCGGTGTTTGCAAGGCGCTGACTAAATGCATGTTTTAATACGCACACAGACACACACGCACACACAGAGTGCATAGATGCTTGCAAAACAAACAACAACAACAAGAAACTACATGCGCTTTGCTTTGCTGCACTGGCGTCTGCCAGAAGAGGTTGGGGTGTACGTGGTCGAGTACAGTTCGCGCCTCCTTGCATGCAACACAAGTGTGTTTAGCGTTAGTTTGCTGTTTGTTGCACGCTCATGCTCCGTTGGAATTGGCGTGCAGCAGCCAAATGCAATATTACACTTAGGCTTGTTGTTGTTCGTTTTAAGCATGTTGTTGCAGACGTTACTACTTATGTTATAGCGAGTGTTGTTTTAGATGTTGTTGGCGTTGTTATTGTTGTTGTTATTATTGACATTGCCATCCATTTTCGAGGCGTTGCAACAACTTTGACAACATATTCGACGCTAACAAATACATCAACGGCTACCCGAGTAATCATGCGGCCATTCACCAGCCGTTCCAGCACCAAAATAACAACAAGAAAAACAACACAATACGAGTAGCTTAACAAACAACTAGTGGCTAGTGGAAATTGCATTGGGCAACTAACACATACACACACACATATTTATGTGAATACATGCATACATGAAAAGCATGCACAGATATATAAGCAAGATTACCGTTATGTCAACGTTTACACGCCACATCTATGCCGGATAGCAATTTATGCACGAATAGCACCATTAATATTTGTATGCTAGCGTGTGTATGTGAGTGTGTGTTAGATAGGCGCAGGATATTTGGAGCAGTGGGCGGCAGGTGGCTGCCGTCTAACAGCAACACCGTCAATTGGTGTAAACTTCAAGTGCAGCACGCGGCCATGCATGCGAACACCAGCGCAAATGTATGGGCTGCAGCTTGACGATGGAAGAATCGCGGTTTTCACTCTTTTACTGGAGCACAACGTGTTGCGCAAGGATATTCTGACAATGAGAGACTATTTGGTAGCGGTAGAAATGTCAAATTTGGTGGCTCCGAGCATTACTATTCAGTTAGGTTCGAGAATATAAGGTTTCATACGGCTGCTAGTTCACAAATCATTAGCACATAAAGAACTAACTCGATAAACTGGTCGATTTAGACCTTTAATGCTATGATAACCAACTATTACTAGAAACTCCAGCCAATCGCTTGATCTATGCAGAAAAAAAACGCTCGGTTAATAAAACAACCAATAGTTCTCACGTATGCTCTCTTTAAAAGTGTACATTAAAGAAAGAAGTTCATATTTCTCACAATTTGTAAAGGGTGTTCCATTTCGAGGTTCCTACTTTTTATAAAGAAAAAACATAGAAACTTCAAATTTAATGGGGAATGTTTATTATTATTCCAAAGAACATTCTTTGGCATTTATCTTTTTAAAGAGTATCTCTTTCAAATGTTGGCCGCGGCTATATCTCAGATGATCCATCCGTTGAGTCCAATTTTCGATAACTCGTTCAAGCATTTCGAAATGTTGATGTTGAAACCAAATATCGCCGAGATCACAGCCTTCAATTTCAGGCATCAAATAGTCGGTTACGATTATTGAAGAAATATGGACCGATGGTTCCACAGACCCACACATTTTACCATACCATTGTATTTATAAAATGGCAGCTCCAGAATCTCTTCAGGTTGCTCTTCGTCTCAAATTCGGCATTTTTGATTCTTTACATACACATTGAGTCAGCCTCAACGCTGAACAATTTTGGGCTCGAAAACATCGGATATTCTTGGAACATTTCACAAACTTATATAGCGAAGCGATGTCGCTTGGGAAGGTATAAAGGCTTCAGTTTCTGCACAAGCTGTATTTTGTACGCTTTGAATATAAGATCTGGGCGTAAAATGTGCGAAGTCGGTCCATATTTCATTCGTTTCACGGTTATTCGTGCAGATTCTCAGCTACGGCTGCTATATTTGCTGCAATCGGGTCTCAAGATGGGTAATAGCAAAGTTGTTGAGCAAAGCGCAGGGATTTGTAAACGTAGTTCAGGCATAAGTTTTTCCATGATGAAATGCCAAACAATACTTAACAAAAATTACATGACAGTTTGACACATCTCACGCGCGATCTGGCAAAAACAGGCTATTGAAAGAGGTGCCTCTACTTGGATCACCCGTTACCAAAGATGACGTGTATAATTTAAATTCAACAATTTGCGAAAGAGAAGATAATATTACGCAGTGTAGTGCAAAGGAAAAGTGATGGCCATATGGTCACTCTCTGGCTAGTCATGGCGTGTACTCTACAAAAGTGTAAAAAAGATTTTAAAATGCGATGAAGATATGTTTATTAGGCGCTTCACAAAAATTACATTAATATAAGTTAAGGCTATCTCCAAAAAATATACTGTTTATTAAAGTTATGCGTTCTTGAAATAGAGGGTTGCACAAAAGGGCACCTCATTGTCATCATGATTTCTGCCCTTGCAGTCATTTTAAAAATAAAGCAATGACGGTTTCTAACTCCAATACAAATCAACTGAATCAACAAATTGACAAATCTTTATAAAGATATTTTTTAATATATAAAAAATTAAAAACAAAAATAAAATTTCGACTTTTTCAAATTTTTAGAATATCGACCCCACAAAAGGGCATATTGGATTTATGAACTGTTGATTACGAAAAGAACAGTAGAACGAAGTGAACGCTCGTTCAAGATCTAGAAGTATACTCGTACAACCCACAGAGCTATGAAAGGTCTTGCCTAAGTTAGTCGTTAGGAAGAATGGGAATCAACATTGTGCGGTTTTCAAAAGGATGACTTAACTATATTTTAAATATGTTCACTTACTTCGAAATGATTTGGTTAACTAAATTGATATTGCGATATTGCGCAGATACTAACATGTTGAATAAAAATTATCACAAATCTAATTTTTCATCGCTCTTACAATTACAGCACCAATGACGAACAGCAGAATTATATTCCTTTAAAACTGGTCGAGTTGCCTTTCAGTCGATTTCACAACTCCCTTACCTGTTAGTTTTGTGCATACTCTTCGCTTTTGTTGTTTTCTATCAGCAAAACTTCGTGAAAAACTAGTTTCGACAGCTTTTCGTTGTTTTTGCTTTTGGTGATGCATTTCACTTTTCGCTTTCGCTGATATGACAGCAAATAGATTTACTGCGTGTCTGTATGGGCACTTGCGGCTTGCAACATTTTGCGCGGCATAATTTCGATATATGTCAACTGTGGCACAGGCGAAGCCATTAATTTCTCCACTACAAACAACACAGCCCGCAAAAAATGGCACTCACAAGAGCTCTTTTATGTACAAATCATACAAATTTGAACGGCTCAAAGGGAGATTGTTATTCTTACTACGAGTGTAACGAAATTATTGTAAAAAAGTAAAATTAAAAGAATCAAATATGGGAGCATCAATTCTTATTTTCGACGGCTGAGGAGTGGGATACATATGAAGTGATAAATTTATCAAAAGATATAGTAGTTCGAGCGGTTTTACCAATGCATTGGAGCTGTTATGAAATGTAGAAAAATTTAGCTACAATGGAATATCAATATGACCAAACGAACTGAATTCCGGGAATAATCGTTTCCGGCCACCCTCAAGTGAAAGACGCTCAGAAGACTTTCCTCACATGCGTGAACTTCTACACATGACTCCATCCTCCAAGTGTGGCATGCAACCAATACAAAATTCAGACAAACATTTACTCGATTTTAATTTTCTATCTAAACAAAATGTTGAAATCTGTTAAAACCATATATTAACGTTACATATAACAGCTGATATCGATGTCCGCAATGTAAATGAATATTCGCCAAATGTTGTATGCCACGTCCTTGTTTACATTTGCATGTCTGCACTTATGGCGCGCCTACTGCCCATTTATAGGTCATTTATTGATGCAGTGTATAGGCCATTTCAACATTCATTGCAGGTACGAAATTATAATTTACAAAAATAAAAGCAAAACTAAACTAGACTAGACCAACCAACCAACTAAGCAACCAGCCAACAAATTTCACTTTCATTCGCCGCGCGGCTATGCCCCAATACACACATACACACACACACGTTCGCGCATAGCGAACTATTGATCCTTTGGCTCATGGCCCCGATGCGGTTTTCCGTTTTGTACGCTGCGGTTTTTACATTTAGCAGCGCGAATTCACGCTTGACCACACTCAGTTGGAATTCATTTGCTGAAATATGCTCATATAATGAAAATAGCGCCCAGCCAAATGATAACATTTTCCCATTCTCTTTTCCTTTCGTTTTTATTTTTGTTGCCGCATTGCATTAACGGAAATATTGCTTAGAGACACGTTGAGCTATTGCACACCAATACACACTCGCTAGTGCAAGTAGTGGTGCATTACACCGGTAGTATCGGCATAATGATCCCTTTGCGGTAATTGCGCTGAAGCTCATTACTTACAGCGTGTTTGTTTGTATGTATGTATGTATGTATGTATGCATGTATTTGTAATATGAAATGAAAATTTAATTGAAAACGAAATAGTAATGAGCAACAGACTGTCATGTGTATGAACGGTGTATTTTGTTAGCGGTAGCACGGTGCGTATGAGTGACGGGCGAGTAAGTTAAGGGACACAAGTGTAACTCAAACTGTGCTTTTTTGGAATTAAAAAAGCTGGCTGTATCAGTTGCTTTAGAATTTTAAGCGTATATTTATAATTTTTTTTTTAAATAAAAAATAAAAATTTTGAAGACTACATTAAAATAAAAATCTCACCACTGCTGCAGAGATTCCGGCATTCTTCGAGAAAGAAACCTAAAAAAATGAAATGCTGAGAGAAGGAGATCTATGAAAAATTAAACACAACATTTCCATTTCCAAGTAGAGAAGAATAATTCTGTGATCGACAGTTCCTACGGCGAAATCAACATATTCATTGGCGTATCAAAAAGTGAAATAGAAACAGGAGCGGACTTTTTCCATATGGAATATGTAGCTTCATACTACAATTCAGTCCTTCAAACGGCAAAGGAGTTAGGCAAATCGTGGGCAGCAGGAAACAGGTTTCCCCTAAGCTGTCCCAAACCATTCAGCTCCTTCAACGGTTGTTCGAAGCAATAGAGCCTAGAGTAACACCTCAGGTTTTGGAAGACAATAGTATATCACAAAGTTCACAAAATTGAATCCGGAGGAAACCACAACATGCGCAATGATAAAACGATGGAACATTTTCTATATAAATGCCCTGCCTTCAGCCGGATGAGACGCCATTTATTTCACGGTTCCCAATGCTTCAATTTCAGAAACATTTGGCATTGAGGGCGGAGAAAAATTCAGATTCTTACCAATTCCAATAAGTTACAAGATAGTGAAGGCTTAAGCGCAGCCTCCTGCGATGTGGCGCTCATTCGCCTTCCTTTCAACCAATCAAATATACCGTTCGATGATAACTGCTCTTCTTCGATATTGGCATAGACATCGCTTAATCGGTTATAGCCGAGTTTACAACAGCGTGCCAGTCGTTCCTGGAATTGTAGATTCCAAGTATAAACAGGTCCTTCTCCACTTGGTCATTCCAATGGAGTGGAGGTCTTCGCCTCTAGCAATTTCGTACAGCTCATTGTTCCATCGATTGCGGTATTCGCCGTATCCAATGCGCAAAGACCATAAATCTTCCGCAGAACCTTTCTCTAGAAAACTCGTTACGCCTAGATGATAATTACTTCTCCAAATGCATGATTGGCACTGAGCTTAATCAGTCAGTTGCGGAACAAAAAGCTTAACTTCTACTGCAACGAAAAAGTAATATCCTTCTCAACGCAAATTCTTCTAGGCAGATATATTGTCAAATAAAAAATTCCCGATACAAGGACTTGATTTTGATTGTTCAGTTTATATGGCAGCTATATGCTATAGTAGCCCGATATTATCGGTTTCAGCTAATGCGCAGTTTCTTGGGAAGAAAAAAATTTGTGCAAAATTTCAGAACGATATCTCGAAAACTTAGGAACTAGTTCGCATATACAAACAAACGGACAGATGGACGAAATATAGTCATTACGCTGCACATTAACAATGCCTTCAACTCAACGAATAGAACTCTAATTATTAGAGCTCAGACAGAGTTGACAGTTTCTGACTATTTGAATTGTAGCAAGCTACTTCAAAAACAGAGTACTGTGTACGGCACATAATTTGGACCTGAAACGTACAAAGTTGCTGGCGTTATTCCGCAAGGATCAGTTCTCGCCCCTGCATACTGGAACTTAATGTACAATGGTGTTCTGATACTCACGATGCCGGATGCTTGACGAGGTGAGAAACAAGTGTAATGAGACTACTAATTTACAACCAACTGCTCACAAAACGGAAGTGGTATTAATGAGTAGTCGTAAGAGAGTTGAAACAATTGAGATTTGTATTGATGGGAATACTACAAAATCGAGCTCTCATCTCAAATTACTGGGAGTAATCTTGGATGACAGACTTTCATTCAAGCAGCATCTAATAGCCACAAGCAGCAAAGCGGCGAGGTCTGTGTCGGCAATTGCTATAAGAATGCCCAAAACGCGAGGCCTCCAATGAGAAAGCTGCTAACAAGTGTTGGTAGTTCGATTAATCTATGATCGGTGTTTATTTCTTTATCTGGTACGAGACATAGCTCGGACATGAGAGGAGTTGCTTCGATACACCGACTGGTGTCGCTCAGAATCTGCTACGCATTCAGTACAGTATCATTTGATGCAATCAATGTTATATCGGAAAAAGACTCCATCGATAGAGTAGCAGAGCGTTGTTCAATGCAAGGAGTGCTTTAGCTGTACAAACTCTGTACTATACAATGAATCGAGCATAATTGTTGGTACGGCCCATCAATATCTTTGGAAGGCTTGCACCCATCTTTGGCGTATTCATAAAAAAAAGACAGACTGATTCAGCGATGTATATTACAGGGTCTCCAACGATTCCATCTGAGTGTTAGCCTACTAAAGGTATAAATATAATATCTCAAAATGCCATCAGCCATCCGATGACGACTTATGTATGTAAGTAATATATGAGGCAATCTCACTCGGCTCAATTATATAGGAAATTATGGCGAATACCATGAAAACACTTATTATTATCACTAAGCACGTGTATGTGTATGTAAATATGTAGAAGGTACACACAGGTAATCGCCTAGTTACATATTTTCGCCTCACTATCAATTACACACACATGTTCGATGCAAATTTACACGGTTTGACAAGCGTGGTGCAAATGCCACATCACCACCTCTAAATGGAATATGCGCACACATCCACACACTGGCACGCGCAAAGAAATACGCGAAGTGTACGTGCACTTGTTGCCACGTATGCAGAAAAATTACAATAAACTCGTTAACGGTACCGTAGGACGCGTGCACGCATGTGCATTTGTTTTGTTTTTACCACATTAGGCAAACAAACAAACATATGTACAGTTATGTGCGTGCATGTGCAGCATATTTGCATGCAACGAAGCGCTAATCGAACCACAGTTGCATAGAAGCACACGCATACATATGTATATTGTATGTATGCATGTATGTATATGTGTTTGTAAGTGAGTGTTAATGTGTAGGTGTGTGTTGTGAACGCGAACTCTTGCCGCCCATGACGCGAGGTAAAGGCGCAAACACAAATCAAACCGGGCGTAAAGGCGTGACCCAATTTGCCAAACCCTCTTTTTATGCATCAACGTGCATATGCACACCGTTCTTTCTGTGCTTGCGTATGCATATGCCACATATTGCAGTTGCATGTGAACGAAAACCACGCATTTCTACCATTAAACGTTTTCGAAAGAGGAGGTTTTTCATAAAAAAAAAAAAAAAAAAAAATTTTTTAAACTCTTCCAAACTATTTTAGAGTACTCGCTTGGATAAAAATCCGGGTCCGTTCCGGTTACTAAGACCCGACTGTTATGGGAACGGTAAAATCGGAACCAGGAACCTTTAAGCTTAAAGCTCGATATTTCCAAAACAATCGATTTTTCTTCATAGCATACATACATATRCATATGTATGTACATATATTTGAAAATAAATATTCTCGGAAAATTTTAAATATAATAAAAGTACATTAATTTTTCTAAGATATTCTCTCGATTTTCCTCAAAAGAGGGTTTCAAGTCATTTACACTGCTTACACACTTTTGCAATATTTCTCAGTTCGACGTTTTGTCTTGCTGTAGCTCCTTGCGCTTTCCATCCCTACGTACATAAGTATGCATCATATGTGTCCACATAAGGTTTCGTATGCGAGTTGCATGCCGCACACGTTGGCGCGATTTTGAAATTTCTCCATTTAGCGCGCAAATGGGAAAAAATGGTTTACCTTAAATTGAAAAACTTGTCGCTTTGACTTGCGTTTTCTCTGCTTGCCGCATGTCATTTACGCTCCACTCCACTGTAAACCTTTGATGCTATTACATATACACGCATGTAAGTGTATTAAAACCTAGATACATTTTTAGAACGCTGTGACATTGGAATTTCTAATTACGCTCGAAAATGAGGCACAACAAAAACAAAATCAGCGCAAAAGGCGTTCATAAGGGGACACATATCGTCAATGTACGCAGAAATATAGTTTTTGTTGATGATATTGTTGTTGTTTTTGTATCTGATCAATACTGCCGTCTAACTTTATAAACAAAAATGCAATACAAAAAACTACTTCGAACATAAAACAAAGAAAACTTATCTGCTAGGCACATCTAAAGCAAATGAGCTAACATTATTGTAGCACTTATTAAAATTGAAAAAAAATGGTACATTCACAAAACAGTTAATTAGTGAAATTTTAAAAATATTTTTGCATTTGTAGCTAGTTCTAAGAACAAAAATTTCAGAAACTTATTAATATTAAGCAAATAAGTTTTGAATTGATTTCATAAGCTATATTGTATATACGTACATACTTTGCTAAGGGTTTTATTACAAAAGAAGTTTATGCTAAATTTTACACACACTCTTATAGATATTTTGGTTTATTTATGCATATATGTGTGGGTTTATAAAAAGGGCACAGCACGTTTACTTTGGAGCTCGCTTTCAATTAAGTTTTTGTTTATATATAACACCGGTTAATTCGCCATCCTTTTTTATGATGCAACGCCTGGAAAAAGAGAATTATAAGAATTTATAAATATATATAAGCGTTTAATTTGAAATATAATTCACAATCTTAATGAATTTATACCATATAGCAAGAAAGAGAAGCAGTACTATTGATTATATGCAAAACTACAATTTTACAAGATGATGCCATATTTTTGTTTAGAAGCAAGTTCTTGTTATTTATATTTTCTCAACAATTTACTTTGTAAAACAGTAAACTAAGATAAGATAAGTAGATGTACCGCCACCTAACGTCTATTGTTTTTTAAACAACACTTCGCAAAAAACTCATTAAAAACAATAGAAAACGTTAACTTCGGTTGCACGAACATAAATGAATCGACTCATCACTTTACGCTGATCATCTATACAGCATATATAAGTATTTTAAAAAGTCGCAGACACATTTTTTAAAGTACAAACTTTGTGGCAAACTTATAACAAACAGAGCACTAGAACTTTAAAAATTAATGGAAATTTTTTTTTTTTTTTTTTTTTTTTTTT
>NW_017534406.1:2440813-2464421 GCF_001853355.1 Bactrocera latifrons
CCCTCTACTCGTTTTGTTGCTGTTGTCTTTTTTGCAATGAATTAATTTTCTATATAATAAAATATATCTAAAGAAGTCTGAAACATTAATTTTATTGCCTTTCTACTTACTTGTTCCCACTGTACAGACAGATAGTTGGTGGATTCAAATTGGGTTCCAGTTTGCACACTTGCTCTGAGATAGCCATACCAATGCCCGATACATTAGGATTAATTTGACCTTTTGCTAACGGTGAATATGACGTATAATGAGTTTCGCTTTACTCCAAACACTTTCAAAAAATTACTTACCTCCCAGACAGAGGCCTTGACGATTGGCTAGCAACACACCCACTGTCTCCGGCTGTGACACACTGTGTAGAAATGAATATAGTAAAATCAAAACAATTATTTTAAACATATTTAAATCGCACTTACAATTCATTAAGTGCTTTCTCCAATTGCTGCTCCATGTTTTATTAGAGCTACTATATAGTTTTTATAAAATTTATGTCCTGAGAAAATCGTAAACAAATTGAAGATTTCCAAACAGCTGTTTCAATTTGCAAATGTCATCTCGTACTAGTTAGAGAACAAAAAGATTTATCGGTAATAATCGGTTTATCGATAAGCAGTAATCATCGATAAGAAATATCATAAATGTGCCGTTATATAGCTTTGTAGACTATATTAACGGTGTTTTATTAAAAATTCCAATATACTGCTAGGTTTCATTGCGGCGATGCGATCCCTATTTGGAAATATGGATCCAATGGCCTACATATTGCGTCTACCGACAATTAGCAGGTGTCCTGTCCGCCTGGGCGTCCACCAGTATATACCTAAGTATGTGCACAAGGTGAGGTTAGGTTAAGCTGGTAGGGAATAAGCCACGCATTGACCAGTTTTGGGCCTTTGCGAAGGCACATGGGGTTCAATTCCTAGGTCCGAGGCAAGAAGTCATCCTTTAGGATCGGAACCGCCGATTCGAACCATTAAAGCATATAACTGCCGCTCTCATGGCAGTTGGGTAACCGGAACGGACCCGGATTTTTTATGCAGCCAAGCACCGTCAACTCGGTACCATGTTCAAACCCCAAAGGAATGGTTTACATCGAACCACTATAACTGATCAAGCAAAATGAAGTCCTGTTATGTTAGTAAGAGCTTCTTAAAACTTGTTAAATCCCCATTTTAGCCTAACTAATAAGAAATACAACTTAATTTCATAACCTAAATATTTATTTATGAATATATGTATCTGTATTTTAAACCCTTGCAATCAATGCATACATATGTATATTATATTTTTGTATATGTTTGGCCAACAAAAAATCATTTTTTAAAGTTATAAATCAGATATATATATAAAATTATGTAGTAATATAAGATTGGAATTACAATATACTGTTAGTTTACAGACTATTAACAAGAAATACCGAGATTATACCATTTGAATGTTTACATTTTTCAATGGCAAAGATAGCCAGCTTATTTATTCCTCAACGCAACAACGCAACGAACATGTAAATGTTTGAGACAGTGAAAACAAACAGTATAGTACAGTAGTAAAATGGTACGAATTCATGTAATATGATCATCAGTAACTACGGTTACACGCAGTTTACAATTCTTAATGTGGAAAGTGTAAGTGATATAATATATACGGCTAACTCTTAAACAATTTCATATTTTTCAACAAAAAGCATCGTTTCGGTAGAATATTTTACTGCGCTATCGTCATCAACAAGAAGCACGTCCGTGGCGCTTAGAGCAGCATATGGCGTTTTCGATACAAAGTTAACCTAAAAACAAATGCATTATTGGTGTGGGTGTCGTTAAAACTAACTCGTCTGGTAATATAATATACCTGTAGTGGAAAGAAATCGCCTGAAATAGATGAATTGCAGCTGAACTCCATCGAGCCAGATGTATTGTTTCTGTCGATAATGGGTATATTCCACTGGAGTACATGCTTTCGTGCATCATAATTGTATGTACCATCATATTCAGCGACAGACGGCTGCACATTCATGCTGTTTATAAAAATATTAAACTTAATACATAAATAAGTATATAATTAAAACATCACTTACGGCAATGGTATGGAGATGGTTACATCTTGTAATTCTAAATGTTGCGCTTCTAATTCGTACTCGATGTTTACATCACAACCCCCCTCACCGTTTTCAGACGGCCAGCAATTAACTGTAATTAATTAAGATATATATTTACACGTACACAATATGAGCACATACGAAAAACAATATTTACTTGTCAACGGTATGGCAGCTTCATCCTGTGTAATAAAACGCCATTTCAATACACCGACATCTGTGTTTAATGGGAATGGTTTAGCTGGGTTTTTCAGCCCGATTAATGAGCGCGTCTTAAACAGCTCCTTATCCACATTAGGATGTGTTTGTAACTGTATGCCATGGGTATCATTATTACGTAATTGCACCTTAATACGTCCGAAATTTTCATCCGAAATACGGAGTGTGAGTAAACCTGACAGCTCGAACTGTTGCAAGCCACCATCTCGACCCAAACGCACAGTAAGCTTATCTTCCATCTTAAGGTGTACGCTATATACATGAAAAACAAAAAATATGTATATTATTAAAGAATAAAAAGAAAGAAAATATTATAAAAAGTTACCTTTCAGTGTGCACATCCGAAGCAATTTTAGTCTTGGCGACAGCCGCGCTGCTTTGGCTATTTACAGGTGTCAAAGCGGAAATCTTCTCACCCTCGCTCTTTAGTTGATCAACGAAACTGTCTACATCTTTCGTTTTGCCACCCAATTTCAAAGCGTTACGTGCAACTGGTTTCCTATTAAACAATTAAATATTTTTAAAAACAAATTATTATTATTYTTTTAATACTGCGACTTACTGTGCCTTGGTTACGGCTGGTTTCAAATCGGACTCAATTGATGGTGCACTGCTTATCGAATTGGAACTTATGCCAAAAGCATCCATGCCACTGCTGCTACTTCCATGACCACCTCGTCCGATTAGCGAAGAACTAACACCGCGTTTTGCCGCCTCCAAGCGTTGACGCTGCAACTCTTTAGCTTTTTCACGCATTTTTTGATGTGCCTCACGTTCTTGCGTTTGCCGAACTGCTTGATAAACCTTCTCTTCGTGTGAATCCATTTCAATAAATGTTTTGATCTGCTTCAAATTAACGCTCTCGCGATAACCAAGTGCGACAATTTCATCAAAAGCAAATATCAAATTGAAGGCATTCTCAAGAATTTCCTTTTCATCCAAACTGTGGCAATACTCAGGAATCTGTTACGAATTGTTTATATTAAAATTAAGCATGATAACGACATGAAGAGAGAACCTACCACTTTGGAGAATAAGCGCAGTGTCTCCAGATCTTCCAAAATATTACTTGCTTTTGTTGTGATCAACAACATATAAAGCTTTTCCATTGGCTGATACACATAACGCACTGACTCTGTTTCCACGTATGTATGTTGCTTGCCTGATGTCATAAGCTTTGGAAAAGCAGCAAGCAAGCCCTCAATTCGCGCTTTAGTCATCTCGACAAACTGTCGTGATATAATCACTGTTTATAGAAAATAGGACTTTAAGTTATTGGCAGATATATAGTATACAATGTAACTATTTTATAAAGGTAGATGTATGTATGTGGATGCGTACCTTTGCCATTTTTTGTACACACTGCCGCAGCTATCAAAACCTGCAAATATGACAAACGGAAAAATGTATTTTTAATGTATATCACAAACTAATGGTGTAATTACTTTACACTTACCATTTTGTTAAATTTGTTTAAACGATTTAGAACACTTTAATAGAGTCACAACAATAATTAAGACAATTTTTTACAAGATTTTGTCGAAATTCTCTCCCTCAGTAGCTGACGTGTTAGATTAATGTACAATGAGAATGTCAAATTTTCAACGATTAGTAGGGATCGATACTTTGTTACCGATAACAAACAAAAACCAATTTCAATACTTAAAAGACAAAAACTATTATTTTCAAAATTAATTCAAAGCTAAAGTTGTGCTAAACCTAATGGATTTTCCAATAGTTACGTCTGCATTATCTTTATTTTAAGTTTTCCCACAAAATTTTAAAAGAATTGTAAAATCAAATTATTCATTCTAAAATAACCGGTTCTCTTTCGATTGCAAATGTTAAATGATAGCCAAATAAGGGATAAACCTCCAATTGCCAATTTAACAACTACTAATTATACAACACTGTTTTCTCTTGACAGTTGTAAATTTGATTTGGCGCAATTGCAAAAAGAAAGAAAACAATTCGCACGAAAATTTTAGCAATTCCTATTTAAAGAAAAATATTTTCTTCACTCATGAGTTTTGACGATACAATAAATGCATATTTCGTTACTACCGGAACTGTGGAAGAGCGCAGCTCCTCAAAATGTGCTGATTTGGAAACGGCATTTTCCCATCTTCGCGAGCATATAGCTGAAGAAAACATAAGGCATATAAATGCCAGCGATGGGTTTCCACTTATTGCTTCAGGGCAACTTACAAAGAAGGATGTGTTCATTTTCGACCAGTTTGAAGGCGATTTTTTCAAGCAACTTCAATTAACGAAATCACTTATAATAGGACCGCGATGTCTTATAACTTGCCTGATAAGCTCGCAACCAGTGCCCCTTGGCCCTAGTCCAATTTATACAACGGCAATGCGTGATTTACACATTTGTGCTACAGGTATACCGGCAGATCAAAAGGAACGTGTGCGCACATACATTCAATGGATGGGTGGTTATTATTTTCAAAATCTAAGTCGTCCAGTTACACATCTTATATCAAATACAATTAAGTCCACAAAATACGAACATGCCACATTAAACGGCATACCAGTGATGCATGTTGACTGGGTGCAACGAGTTTGGGAACGAAGTTCGGTTGACAATGTGGCCGCAACTGACGAAGAATTTGACAAGTATAAGTTACCGATATTCTTTGGTACAAACATCACTTGCACGGGATTGGAAACTGATAAGAAAAATGAGGTAAATATCGAAAGTAATATTTTTCTGTTGACTAGATAATAAATGGACGAAAAATTGCAGATAATGCGCCTTGTAAATGAGAATGGTGGCACTTATCATTCTGCATTTCGCTCAGCACTTGTTGATATAGTTATAACCGAGCGGGGAAACACCAATTCGGATAAGTATAAAGCCGCTGTGCGTTACAAAAAGGACATACTGTGCCCAGAGTGGATATTTGATAGTGCAGAAAAGGGTTTTGCCTTACCTACAAAAGGCTATCAAGTGAAGTCCTTAAAGGTTTCAACGCCAATCAAAGGCGATCGTACTATCGCAGATTTCACACAACTCTCTGACACATCGCGAATAAGCGTTATGGGTGGCTCAGGTCGTAGCGGGCGAAGTGAACTTACAACCGTTAATGACACAGTTAGTAGTGGCATTAACGAAACAGCAATACAACAAAAAGATGGCACATTTGTTGCACCAATACCCCGCGCCAGTACGTCTAAGGACTTACAAAGAGAAATACACCGAAAACAAGTTGCTACTGATCATTATCGTTTTGTCTATGAAGAAATTTGTCCCAAACAGGCAAAGAAGGCGGGCAATTTTTTGGATGGTTGTTGCATTTATTTGAGTGGCTTTCGGCTGGAAGAAAGAGAAAAATTAAATAGAATTTTGAATGTAGGCGGTGCGACGCGTTACGATGTAGTGAATGAGAAAATTACTCACATTATTGTAGGCCAACTAGATGACGCCGAACTGCGAGCCTGGAAGCGCGATGGATACTTAACAAGTAAGAAACACCATTCACATATATAAAAGGACCTGTTTAGGCAATTTTAGTAACTAAAATTTTATGTTTTATACACTTTTAAAATAATTTTCTATTTTAACATTAAAGCCGTTAATATCGTTCGTCTCGATTGGTTGCTTCAAAGCATTAAGTTGAAACAACCGGCCAGTGAAGTAGTTTATCGTATGTCACTACCCAATGCACGTGAGCCTGATGCGCCATCACCATCTAGCAAAAAGACGCTCCGTTCTATGAATCATAGCTTTAAGCAGCCAGAGAAGCCGAAAAAGAAACTGTTTGAATCGGACGACAAATCAGAGCCCACATCTCCCAAAGATTCGCCATTCGTGGAAGAAGAGCAACAGCTGATCGCGCAGTACTCACAGGAAAATGAACCGGCTGCTCCAGTGCCGACTCCAATTGCTGAAGTTACAACAAGCAATCCGCTAGCAGATCACACCTTGTCTGGACCGGCGGCTTCATCAACTTTAAAACCGGTGGTGGGTAAGTTGCCGCCACCAGCAGCGCCTACAACGGTAGAGAATGAGAACTTGGCAAAGATGACTAGTGAAATCGACTTTGAGAATTTGGATTTCTTTGACGGCATGTCGCTTTACATCGATCGCGAACACTTTCCAGAAGAGTTCTACACGCAAATGCTAAGCGAATGTGAAGCTGCACATGGCGATATAGTGCCGGCAAATTTCGTCGATGTTGTTGACTATGCAATTGTATCGTTTGAGCGTACATTAAATGCAAAAAAGTTGCCGGTCACAGCGCGGCATATCGTAACGGATTTGTATGTGGTAAGCAACACTTACTTATATAAACAACATAATTGATATTAAAATATATGCAAATTATTTGTGGTTTCTTATAGGAAAATTGCATGAAACAGAACAAACTTGTGCCCATCGAATATTTCCATCGTCCTGTTCCGCATACTGCCAGCGCGCAGCCACTTGAAGGCATGACCATTGTTATTTCTATATATACAGCTTTGGAATATGACTTCATTGACTCCGTCGCGCAATTATTGGGTGCCTCTGTCAATCGCATACTGGCTAAAAAAGAGCGTCCACTTCTGATTTGTCCACGCGCCGAAGGTTCCAAATATGAGGGTGCTATCAAATGGGGTTATCCGGTGGTAACCTCTGCATGGTTGGTGCAATGCGCAGTCGAGGGCAAAAAATTACCATTCCAACAGTACTTAGTTGGCAATAGCCCATCAGATTTTCCAATATCACCCACTTTGCGCGAGAAAAATCTACCCAACCCACTAGCGCGTCCACCCACCACTCCAATCGTGGAACCAATGGAGACGCAAGAAAATGCAGAAAACGACGTAAGTATTCATAACGCATTCGTTTTTTTTTTTTTAATATTTTCAATTTATTTTTCTTTTTAATTTACTAGCACACACACAGTGTGGCCGCAGCAACTGATTTCACGCCACTGCGCAACAAACGCGTAACCGAATTGGCAGGATCCTTTTCGCGCAGCAATCGCACGTCACTCTCCAATATACCAACAAATAACACGCCCGTTACTACGCCAGACTCACCACATACACCCACAAACGCATATGGTCGTTCCTCCTGCAATTTCGAGTATCTGGAAGGTGTAGTGGCCGAACTGGATAACGAAGATGCACGCGAATGTCTTCGTGAACTAATCGAAGAGATGCGTAACAATCAAACACCCGAATTGGAACGCATACGTCGGCAAGCTTGCACACCCATCAATCGTAAATTGCCCACGCCGAAAGGTATACCCGATTTTTGCACAACGCCCGAGTTTCAAAAGCGTATGGCCGACGCCTTTGAGCGTCGTTGGCGTTTACCAACTAAAAAGCTAAAGGTTGACACACCCATCGATGAGCTGCGACGACGTGTGCTGCGCTCCACGTGTGAGACTTTGGGCATACCATATAATGATATGGACGACACACCCACTACCAGCGCCAAGGCGGCTAAGAAAGCTATGGCTGCCACAGCGGAAATGTCAGCATTAGCGCCACCAATGACAAATACGCCACGAAGGTCGCCACACGACACACTGAATGCTTTACAGCCAACAGCAAAAGGTATAGTGCCACGTGCAATCTTCGCCACAAGCATGGACCATAGTATGAACACGAGCGATCGTCGCACCACACGCATTTCGGATGCGGACGCTTTCGTACCAAGCACACAAACCCCTACCAGAGGCGGTAGCTTGGGCGGCGAGCCGTCGCGTATGGTACAGCAGGCAAGCTTTGGCAAAACAACTTTGGATTTTGATAAAATCAGTTTCGAAAACACCGAAGCAGACACTTTGGCAAACGTTGCGGCAGTAAACGATAAACGCGAACAAAGCGGCGCTCGCACCACATCTACACTGGCCGCCTCATCTCCAGAACTGCAAAAGATCACCGAGTATTTGAAAAATTGTGAAACACGCAGGCAGAGTCTGAAGCAGGCGCGACGCACTGGTGGCTCGAACAATGCAACCGGCAGTGGCGCCTCTGACGGCACTGATACTGGCACGGACGACATGGACATGGATGTGCCGCCTTGTGGCGCAGCTGAGACGGAAGCACAAAATTACGTTCAACCCTTCGAATCGGAACAATTCGGTTTGGGCACTGAGAATATGGTCGGTTGGCGTGATCCAGTCGAATTTGGTAAGGAGCGTCGCTCCAAAGCATCGCCCAGCATGCAACACAAAGGCACACCGCGCTTCAGCATTTCATGCGTGGACGAAGACGTGCGCAATGACGTAATCAACAAGATACATAAGCTCGGCGGAACGGTAAGCTTCATTTCACAAACTTCTAGATCACTTTATATATGTTTAATATCCCCCCTTTAGGTGTCTGAAAACCTCGTCAATTTCGATCCGCAATGTACGCATTTCATTTGCGAACGTCCGAATCGTGGTGAAAAAATGCTCGGTTGTGTGTCATCGGGCAAATGGGTGCTCAGTCTCAAGTATATTGAAGAGTGTTACGCCAAGGATGTTTTTGTTGATGAAGAGCTCTACGAATGGGGCAATACCAGAGCATTAAATTTGCCACAATTAACGGCTGATGAGCAGCTTTTGGCTTCAGCGGTGTACCGTTGGCGTAAGAAGCTCAACGATGCCACAACAGTCGATGGCAAAAAGCTTGGCGCTTTCAGCGGCTTTCGTGTCATACTACATATAGCCGAACGCAATTCGGAGGCCGTGAAGAATGTCTTACGTGCCGGCTATGGCGAGGTGTTGACCGTGCAGTCGCCGTTTAGCGCTTGCATTGCGTCGAGAAATGCCACGCATTGCTTCGTGGACGTGAAGAAAGCGCCGATAACGCGCGCTGATTATGATTATCTGCGTACGCTGGGTGTGCAGATCTACTCACAGATGTACATTAACTCTTATCTAATGTATGGCGAGGATGTAGATGCAGCTAAATACGAAATAAAAATATTATAGACTGAATAGAGAGAATTTTTGAAATGAAAGTGGCACACAAATTATGTGTAAAAATGTGACTCTGTGTTTTCAATGTAATATTTCGTTTGAAATTGTTGAAATTTGTTCTTTGAAATTCAATAAATAATGAATTACTTACCTAATTATTAAAAAATCACTTTTAATCACACTTATATAATAAAATCCAAATTTTACCGGCAGGAAGCAAATCCCTTGCTCGATTCCACAAAAAAATGGCTTATGTTGTTAAAAGCCAGGCCGAAATATCCTTATGTAGCATACACGATTCTTTGCATATGTTTCTGCCTTCCACTCGGCTCGGCTGAGATTTTGGGTGTGATTTTTGATTGTCCCCTTGTAAAGAGACTCAACGTACTGTTTTCAAATTTTAAAGTCATCTTATGGGAAGTTCTTTTTTTTTCTGTAAGAGCCATAACACTTTCTCCCCTGAAGTCCACAGCCAAGAGATGGCATAAAACTCATATAAACGTTGTTGGTAATTTACAAGGCTGTTGGCCGACCAGTCATAAATTAGGCAGCACCGGTTGATCGGCTGTATTTGTTGGGACGCACTCGAAGAAGCTTCAGTTCACACTTCTTAAACTTCTTTTTTCTAGACTGCATTCGTAAAAATCATTATGGGAGCCATTCGCTTGAAGCGGAGCCTTCAGCGCCTAGCAGCATCAAGAAATCATTTATCATTTCTTGATCATCATTTATGAATGAAATCATTTATCATTTCTTGATGACGTCGAAAACATTACGCACTTTGTAGATCAAACTGCTTACCCTACAAACTGAACGACATTCCCGATGTAGTCATTAAAACCTTCACTGACTCGCTCTCAGCGAATACCGCCCTTGGTGTCAAGGCACCGAAACAGAAAAGTTCTCGAGTTGCCTCGATCTATTGTAACCCCTCCGTGACTTCGTTTTGGATACTACCACTTATCTGGAATCGACGTCGACAAACAAAATATATGTTCTGGTTGTAGCGATAAAATTCTACAAGATTGGAAGTTTTGGCCGGATAGAAATCCGGGTCCGTTCCGCTTACGTAAACCCGAATGTCGTGGTTAAATTACTTGATGTGAATTAACTTTCACCTCGCTACGCGAACAATGTCTGGATAAACGTTTTAACAACAACCACATAGTGGATTTAATGGAGTATTGAAATGAGGTATAACTTGGTCTTGCCCATAATTAATGAAATCACAGCCGAAAGTATTTATATACCCCGAAGTTAAATTGCCATGCTAGTTGTTACATCCAAAATGAAACGTTGGAGACCTTCTATAAAAAAGATCATCCTGACGAACCAAGTCGATTTAGCCATGTCCGTTTGTCAGTATATTCGTGAACTTGTACTAGTTTTTGAGATATCGATCTGAAATTTTGCATACGTCCTTTTCTCACCAAGAAGTTGTGTTTTTGCCGAAATGGTCGATATCAGACTACTATCGCATATAGCTGCCTTACAACCCGAACGATCTCAATGAAGTGGTTGTATGGAAAACTTTTTCGTTTGACGCGATATCTTCAAGAAATTTGTCGCGAATTATTAGCTAAAGCAATGGTGCAATCTCCGAATAAATGGTTCAGATCGAGTCACTATAGCATAGAGCTAGCATACAAACTGAATGATCGGAATCAAGTGCCTGTATGGAAAACTTTTTCGTTTGACGAGATATCTTCATGAAATTTGGCACGGATTATCAGATGAAATCACTATAGTCTATGGCTCCCATAAGAACGGAACTGACTGTATTCTGGTTTCGGTGAAATAGAGTTAACGTTTTTTTTCTGTTCTGGTTAAAAATCGGCGTCCTTTCCAATTACCTGAACCCGGCTGTCATGGAAACGTATAGTTTTCAAAAATGCGTAAAGACTTGTTCAAAGACCTAAATTTAAATTCCAATAAAGAGTGTCGTCAATATTCAGTTACTTATGCTATTCGGTAGTAGTAGTAAGTTCACTACAAACTATCCACACATAGGTGTTTGTAGTTTCAAAAGAGTAGAGAGTAGCAAACGAATATACCATATACATATGTATGTATCTCTTTTATTTATATCTTTGAATATTGTACTACTTTCATATGTTATATTAAGTTCATGATTATGTAATTAAGAAAATATGTAATTAAAATGCTCAACTCTATATATGTATGTRTGTGTGTGAAGTACATTTACTGTCACCCTGTATTTGCTATTCATGTTTTGTTCACATCACTATAAAGAGTATACTAATGAATGCCGTTAGTTTGTAATACATATGGTGTATAGGTAAAGTATACTATGTATATATTTATATTTGCTTAATAAATATCAAAAAATAGTTCATATTATATATGTATGTATATATGTTCTTGTTTTTAGTATGTTTTATGTACGTAGGTATATAATAAGCCTTTATTTATGCTGTTTTTTCTTGAATTAATTATAACAAAATAGATACAATAATTACAACTTAAGCTATTCACTTATGCATATCGCCAGAGGTATGTTTGCAGATTTCAAAAACCAAACTACACATACACTTTCACGCTTTCATTAAACGAATACAACGCAAGAGATAAACGTAAAACATGCAAGTTTACAGATTTATGGTACATTTCGATATAAGGTTGTGTACTTAATTCCAATCAAACATTTATAAACTAATTGCCTTTATATAGTACATAAACAACAGAAGAAAAAACTTAACAGTTCAACAATTACCAACTCGATACATATACATATGTATGTATGTATATTACATTAATATTGCTTTAAGGATTCTCTTGATTTCGACCAGTCGACTAATTGAGACAACACATTCACAATATAAATAATAATCAATTTGGAATAGAGCTTATAGTTAAAAACAAAAAATTACAATATTTTCAACAAATTTATAACAGAAACCTTGTTTAGCTTATATGGATAGAATTCGCTCAATCCAAGTAGTCCATTGTTTTGATAAATTTCACCACGGAGCAGAAGAGCGTCCAATGGAATTGTTCCTCGCCTTCCAACTTCTCGCCAATAAAGCAAGTAATATATTCGACTGTTGACAGCAAGAAGGGTGGATTTGTCTGCGTACAGAAATGAGATAAATTTAATATTCTATTTTTACTGTTTGTTGTTAACAAAATACTCACCATGATCACGACGTAGATTAAGACGGGCAAAATGTCATCAGCAGCGGGCACACGACCGCTCGACATGTGTAACAAACTCATAATACTCGAAATGCACCTGCAATTTGAGAGAATTTTTTTTTTTCAATATTTAATCCCCATTTTGGCATTAAAAATTCAAATATTTCGGATTAAAAATTGAAAATTTTCTAAAAATAATTTTTTAATTAAAAATTAGCATACTAATAAAAAAAATTTTTTTTTTAAATTAAAAGCTGGAATAAAAAGTTAGGTTAGCGTGCTATCCGTTGTAAAGTCATAGAAAAAAAAAACTCCTGGGTTCGACCTTAATTTCCATGCCCCACAGTTCGGTGGGATGTCTGAAGCAGATGTTTATGCCTTGACCTCACAAACTCGAGACAGTCAAGAAAGTCAAGAAGAAAACACTTTCTTCTCCCATTCAGATTCTGGAGATGGCGTCTGATAATATTCTCAACCTTACAGCATGGTCGCCAATAAGGCAATGGACTGTTAAAAGCCCCGCAACAAGGGGAGGGCTAGTCTTACTGAGGGCAAAGAAATCAATACATCTCTTGCTAGCGAACTTGGGCCAAAAGGCTTTTGCGACAGCGCATGTACCGACGGTGGCCCAGCGCTGGCTAAGATTCTGCGAAGCCCAACTATCTTGTGGTAGAGCACAAGAGGATACGGGGGCATCGACCGTTCCCAAACTACCGATAGCGGTTCTAGGGTACCTTTCCTTGTTCATCAGCTTTACATTTTCCTGCGATTCCGCATATCAGTCTTATCACAAATACACTTGGAGCTATTGACAGCGAAGTTAGGCCCTCCCTTAATGAGTTCCAGGCTAGTATCGCGGTTCCGCTATCTAAGTGAATGGTCACTTCTCTGAAGAAGGCTGCACTTCGGCGCAGTTAATCTACTGCTACTTTAATGGCTGCAAACTCGGCTTGGAAGACATTGCAATAGTCAGGAAGTCTGAAGCCGGAGTAGATAGTGAGCTCCTGACAATAAACCGCTTCACCAACCTTCCATCCAACCTTTGACTCATCCGTAAAGATGCCCACTGCCTCACGCGAAAATATTATGTGTCGGTTTTACGTAACCACAACGAAGCTGAAATTTCTGCCGAAGAATTGACAACTCCAAACTCAGAGAAAGTTTCCTGCAGCTCTAACGACAATAACTACAACCTCATGGTTGCAACAACATTGTAAGTAATAAGTTAAGCAGTAACTGGAGAGGACACCACCACCACAACAACAAAAACAATAACGATCACGACGTAGTTTGCTTTTTGGTTACATAATGTTGCTGTTGTTGCTGCGAACGTTTTTTAATAAAAATATAAGGCTCGAACTATAAAAACCTCGCTTACCTAATAACACATTGCAATTTTTCTCGCGGTGTTTTATACGCCGATATATAGGAGAGCTGTTGCTGGGAAAAGGACCAAGGTGCCTCGGAAAGATATGCTTGTGGAATGCAAAGTGCCGGATGTGAAGGGCTAATCACACGCTGCAGCTTACTGATATGCTCCGAAAGTACGCTACAAACGAGTAGAAAACGGTTAAAATAAAATGTTTGCAGATGCAGTGCTTCGTGCACTTACGTGTCTCGCGACAAATCGGCATCTTCATTGGGGAACATCACCTGCTGGTATAGACGTGTTAGCAGTATACGTTCGATGGATAGACGCGCCTCCTGTGCCTGCCACTCTGGCATGCCATGCAATATGGCGCCCGGTGTTAGCAGCTCCTCCATGAGCCCCTCAACGAATTCCTCAATTAAGTCGATTTTATCATCCGAGACTGTGAGGCGTGCAAATTCCACTTGGAACTCAGCCAACTTCGCTTGACGTTTCTCAAAGAATAGACGCACACAAACCGCCATTAGGTAACGATTGCATGTGGCACTTTCGCTGCGCAAGCGGGTCTCGAACTGTTCGATATTCTCCATCATTAACAGTTGATTTTGACGATATCGCATTAAATACTGTAAGTAGTTTTGACGCTTCTGTATGTCCTGCTGCAATTCTTCGAGTAATTGGTTGTGCTGGCTGCGTTCGAGTGTGGAAATGCAACGAATGGCTTCGGAAACGTAGGAAATTTGTTGGAAATTTTGCAGATTCAACGCTTGCGCCAATTGGATTTGCAGATATGTGAGCAAAGGTGAGGCGTTAGTGTACTGAAGTACGAAAAAAAAGTTTATGAAAGAGAATGCCACTGATAGCTTAAATATATTTACAGTAGTATGGCGAAAATCGCCGGTGTGTAAATCAGTCTTTGACAGCACGGTACGTATCTTCTTCTTGATCACATTAAAAGCAAGCGTTTTATCATGCAGCAAAGTATTTGGTGATCTGTGAGATTTGGAGAAAAACAGTTCATTAGAAAAGAAAAACAAAAAACGGTTTCAAATTACTCACTTCGCTTCGACATCTGAAAGCTTGCGTTCATTCCCAGATGCTCCACCCACAGCGCTCGCCAAACAGTTGCCCATTGAGTCGGAGTTGGTCGCTTCGCTCGAGCTGCTAACTTTGCGGCGGTACTTCGCCAAAATATCCTCGTTAATATCGCAATAACTGGACGCCATGCCGCCAGTGGCACCAACATTGTCCGCAACAGCTGCAGACGTGTTGCGCGCACCAGCCGAGCCACCAACGCCAATCATGTCGAACGACATTTCCGAGGTGTTGGCGCTGAACGAAACACTGCGACTGCTGGTTGTGTGTGCGGCATACTCACCATTCACGCTGCCAGCATCCACACTTTCAACGCCGTTATGCAGATGCGTCGAATGGCGTGAGTGTGATTTGTTGCCACGTCTGTGCTTGAAAATGCCTTGCTTCAGCTTGTTGAATATACCGGAATTGTTATTGGCACTAGTGGAGATATGTGCACCTACATTAGGGTGTAGTACACGCGCTTTGCGGTGCGAGGGTAAATGGCGCGTATTGGCGCCGGCACTATTGGAGGTGCCTGCGGCACCATCATTATGGCTATTCGTATTCTTGTCGGCCGACGCGTCGAAACTGATGCTTTTCGGTATGGCGCCAGTGGATTTGGTCGGTTTCTGGCAGCTACTCATGCTGCCGCCAGCAATACTTAAGCTCGAAGTCGCAGCACTGGCGGTGGCGATGCCGGACGTGTTGTTCGAGAGTGCGGTGCGCGCAGTGGAAATCGTGACGTTTTCGCTCGTACCGTTATCGGTGTCATTCAGCTGTAATTTCTCGGTTTTCGCGCAGAGCAACATAATCTGTTGTTGTTGTTGACTCTTGGCGTCGTCAGTTTGTGACAAATTCGGTATCATTGTTAAACGTTTCGTGGAATTCACGACGTTGCTGATCATTAGTTCGTGATTTTCATAATTAAGGCTCTGATGGCGACGCAACATTGGCACCGTGGAGTCGGTGTGGTCGTTGCCCTTCATTGCCATTATACCGTTGCGTCGACCGTCGAAGCTGGCGTTGCGGGCCTCACTCGTTGTATGCCGATGTTCGACGTTTTCGTCGACGAACAAATCGATAAGCGGCGATTGCGTTGCAACAGCTGAAATGTCATGTGCGATTGCTCTTGCCGACATTGGTGGCTTTTCTTCCTCTCCGAAATCGCTAAAATCTATTAAATCTTTGTGACCGCTCGACCCGCTGTTGTTGTGTTGCTTCTTCTTCTTCACACCACCCTTGTGATGCGACTTTGTCGGCTTGCATGCAATCACATCCGCTGATCCAGCAGCATCTTCGAATGTGACACTCTGGTTTGAGATGCTGCTCTCGGCTGATGTTTGCCGACGCATGCGTGGCGCACCCAAAAAGGGTTCTTTGCAATCAGAATTGCCACTACTGCTTTTATAATCTTGTTGAAAGTTATTTTCGCCGCTATACTGATTGGTAGTGCGCACTGAGCTGCGCGCCAATGAGGAAAGACCGGCGTAGTGCGCTGTAGCATCCTGCTCGGCCTTAACGGCAGCTGCCGCCTCATCATACAAATTCGCCGCATCATAGAAAGCTGAATCATCTTGCGAGTGATCACTGCTACCACTACCATGGCTGCCATCAGCCACCACAGCGCCGCCATCTTCGCTACTTGTATTGGCAATAGCTGCTCGTGTCACCTTCCCAGCACCATTAAGCGCTGCACTGCTACCTGTTGGTGCATTGTAATTAGTGGTGGTCGCAGCACGGAATGTCCTTCCATTGCGTGCTGTATAGTACGGGGAATTCGGTATGCGTCGCGTATTCGCTGCAGATATTGCTGCAGCCAATTGATCTCGCTCCTGCTCCGAACGTGCGCCCGAATCCGTAATATCCGATTTGGCGGTAATGCTCAAATTATCATCCGTATCTACTTCGGCAAACTTTTCGGAATCACTGGCCAACACATCGGTGCTCCAATTAGACTCGGAACGTTGATCAGACACATCCAAGAAGACGGGACGCATGACGCCCGCACCAGTTAGCACATCAAAATTGTTATCTCCAGGTAGTACGACAGCTGATGGAATGAGCGGTGTAGAGAAATGACGATCACGTTCACGCTCACTGGCATCCACAGTTTCGGAATCGCTCGCCAGCACATCGGTGGACCAAGTATCGGATATGATCGAGACTGTTTCATCACCTTCGAATTTCTTAATTTCGAATTTACAAAACTTATCCTCAATATCGGAACGCGCTTTCGATATTAACTTCTGCATTTGTGGTGTTGGTAGCGCGTTATGCACCGATTCACCGTCGGTCACCTGTGATGAGGGTGTGTCGCGACCGCTTATATTGGGCGAACCTCGCCCAGAAACATTCGCCGACACCATGTCGGACAAGTTGTCATTTTGATCGTTCTCCTCTTCCAATTCAAGCGAACTGGTGACGGAGTGGTTTGACGGCGCCTCGCTAACTGCTTCCAGATTGTCTGAATTGCCGATCGACGCATCGTCGTGTGACAGTGAGAAACGTGTGGTTTTCGAATGCAACGGACGTAGAACATCGCTCATGTTGTCCATGCCATCGAAACCATTGGCCACGGAGGATGATTTGTCAATGGTGTTATCTAAATTAACACTGCCCGTATCGACGAGTAGTGCCGCACCGTTGGATATATCCTGGCCAATACAGTTCATCTTCAACACTTCCTCTTCGGTGAGCGGCTGTAATTTATGCTCGTCACCGTTATAAATACTGAAGACAAGTATTGGCTCATTTTCGAGAACATCATTCATATTTATAGCGCGTATGGGCGATGAACTATTCGAGCTGACGGATGCATTCGTAGATGCGCCGGCACTGCCATAATTACCGTTATGATTATCATGTGCGGGAGCTGTGGAATAGTCACGAACGAAAATTAATTTAAATTAATACAGAGAGGGTGCGTGTGCGACTAAATAACTAATAACTTTCAATACTAAAACTAGTCAGTGTTTTCTTAGCTTAGCCAACTATATTCTAACTAAGTGTTTAGAATAAAGATAAAAATTTCATTACGTCTGTAGAAGGTTATCCGCTTCTTTAGTACTGTAAATATTGTGATTAACAAGAACACAATTAACCTCACTTAAACGAAACGCAACCTACCTTGACCCAATCCCGCGTGACCACCACCATTTGTAAATCCATTAACATTGGCTGATGCTGCTGCGCCATCCACACCTGCATTACTATTTGTACTAAAGCTCATACTTTTGGCAATTTTGTTCTTTGTCACTTTACTTAGACCCATGAAACCTTGTTTGGAGCGCTCTTTGAGTCCACTTGCTTCGCCATTCACAGGCAATGTGCCGGCTACCTCCTCGCCATTCGACTGCAAACGCTGATTCAACTCTGTAGATTCCGGCAAATGCGCGAGTATTTTCTGTAGTTTCTGTCGCTCTTCTGGTGGCGGCTCGAAATCATCACTGGCCATGAGTATGCGATAGAATTGTATAAAATATGCGAGTTCACTTTGCGTACTCAGCAAATGGGAGCGATCAAAATCACTTTGTTGTGAGAGTATGGCCACCACGTCTTCACCGGATTGACTCATCAGCAATAGATCAATCAAATTTGAAACCATATTCGATTCGAATTTTGCATGAACCTGTGCGAATTTCGCATCCACATCATCGTGTTTGGCCAAGGCGAGCATTTGTATGATTTGTCCGATTTGTATGAGATTGAAGCGCACCTGCTCGGGTATAGGTGCATCGATGATGCCCATTATATCCGGACTGACTATGGCTGGGCAAATGAAATGTGTGAAAACCATATCAGTGATTATTTCATTGATGATTTTATCCGAGAAATGTGATTGCTTTAGTTGGTGGGACATGGTTTGTACCAGCCAGCGTAGGGTTGATGGAAAAAGTGACCAATTGAAAGTTAAACTGTCGATAAATGATTTAGCCATAACGTGCAGCTTTGTTAAGGTATCATTGTGGAACTTATTGATATTCTCTTGGTAGTTATTCGAGTCTTCAGCGCCAAATCTAGAATGTTAAAGCAAACTAGGATTAGTTTCAAGCAAAGTTCGGGATTTATAACTACGATTACATATTAATATTTGGAGGTAGGATTACTGTATACTGTAATCGAAACAAGAAAAAAAACCCTGACAAATATTTTTTTTTTATTGAAATCGATAGCGATAACGATTACAATAATTGTAATGTAAACATAATAGTAAATATATTACAGAAAATAAATTCAAACGCAATTCGAAATAGTCAGCTTACAAGTAATTAAATTGGTTCAAAAAATATTAATTATTCTTCGTATTTAAACTTACAACTAATTTTACCTTTTCAAGCGCTCTTTGGTGCTGAAATTCTCCACCACTTTGCTGGGATCCACATCCAGCACACTGTCAATATCACTTAATACGCCCATTATTGGCTCAAACAATGCTGCCGTTAAAAAGATTTTCGCCGAAAACATTGACTCATTCAAACGGTGATAGAGACGCGCAAAAGCCGACGAATTTGCACGTAGCAAATTACGCGGATTATCGCTAACCACAATTTGTATTTCAATTAGTTCTCTCAAAAGCTTCAAAATCATTTCCACATCCTTGGTATTGATGGCATTGCCATAGAGCCCCGCTGATATGGTGTGTATTACAAAGCCAAGGTGTTGTGGTGTTATCTCAGCAATGCGATCGCCGGTGGCCAGCGAAAGTGCAAGCAGATAAGGTGAACGATAGAGGTGATTGAACAGCTCTTCATAGGAAATGGCATGCTGCAATAAAAAAACGCAACAAAATTATTTTCTCCTTAACTAGCAACCAAATTAATGGGCTAAACAAATAATTAAGCCACTTAACTCACCTCATAGTCCAGCACTTTCTTCGCATCAATGTATTTAGCGTTTTCATAGTTCTTTGCACGCCGACAGCAAATACTGGGGCCCGCCTCTGGGCGAGACGTGATCAAATCATTAAGATTCTGCCTTTGTTGCGCGCATATATATGCCAACTGCAAATAAGTTATGCAAACATTAATTAATAATAGCAGATGTGCCAACAACAATTAATAAAATCAAGATTTTACCTTTGTTATGGCGGCCGAGTTCTCCGATAGTGATTCTGTGAATTGCGCAAAGGCGGCTTGTTCTTGTTGTATGAATAGTTGCTCTTGGCGCAAAGTACGCGCTAAATCCATAATCTCCAAGAGATTGTCCTCCGAATTCGGTTCCATTGTTATATTTTGTTGTTGTTTTCAGCAAGTTTGTATAAATATCCAGTCAATTTTAATTTTTCTTAGTCGCCGTACACTTCCATTACATTGATAGCTAAATTTGGCAGAATGGTTGATATTTTTAGTTTATTTGCACAATTCTGTTTACAATTAATCAAACTATTTAGGAATTTATGATTTTACTGTGCAAATAATGTGCTTAACTGAACTTGCAATTTGTTAAATTTGTCAGCTGTGACCAAGAAGAAAGCTTGCATAACGCCCACACAATTTTTTAAAATGAATGAAGAACACACACATAAGACCATACATAGTATGTATTTATAAACAAAGTGATAAAGCAGCATCTGTTATCTCTCGGATAGGCACAAAGTCACACGCGGACACCCCACAGGTTAAACGAATTTGATAATGTCATGTAGAGGGAAGTCGACCGCATTTTTTTGTTATTTGAATGGTTTATTGAAAAATTAAATATTATGTATGTGTGTCGGATGCGTCTTTGTCCAAAAATAAGGAAGTGAATACAATATATGTATGTAAATTAAATATTTATATTATATGTTAATATATGTACACATATATATTTTATGTGTACTTTATAAACAACGAAATGATTTTAATCTGATTTTCCAATTAATATAAGCACATATAAGAAATGTACCACAACAGCTGTTGAAGGTTTGGATTAAAATTCCGTTGAACGTTTAGGGGAGTGAGACAGAACACGTTCATATATTTATATAGGTTATAGAGTAAATAGGATTGGATATCTGCAAATACTAAAATAATAAGCCAAAAATTATTGTTGGTGTTGTAGCAGCATAACATTTGAAGCCAAGTAAGCATGCTTTGACAATATACTTAAATTTCGACTTCGTTTCGATTATTGAAAGCCGACTGCCATAAATATGTGTAAAGCAATAAATTATCTGCAAGTGTTTTGGTTTGAACACTAAAAATTAGAGGAATGCTGAAAACACTCGCTTCAATTGCTTACATTTGCTTTAGTGTAGTATGAGCGAGCATACAATTACTTACATACATATTTATAATTTTTACTCAAAATAAAAAGTGTAGTACTTGTTAAACAACTGTTACCGATGTCTGCAACAGTAACCTGTCTTGGCTTAGTTAAGAACTTTATGTTTGAAAACGTATTCACAAGGTAGTCAATAAGTGACGGCAAAACCCGATATTTATCGTTTTAATTTCAATATATACAAGCAAGTATATATTAAACTTCGTTTGTGTTAATATTTATATGTAACCATCACTTAGATATAAATCTGCGAGAGTTTCTTTTTGCTAACAATCTTGGAGCACAAAAAATTAAATTTGCGTCAATACATACAGATAACACCATATTCTTTAAGAAAAAGTAAGACTAGTTTACTAATAATAAGAATGTGAGTAATTACATGAACGACTCATTACTCAACAAATCATTTGTTTCACACCAATTCGTGACTTTGAATTATCGGCAATACGAACGAAAAAGTCAGATATCAATAAATATTTGCTAAACAAACTCAGTCATATGTATGTACTTAAGAATATACTTGAACATTCGTATTCGTATGGCAAACAATTATTTCAGTCGTAGGCCTTCAAACTTAGTTGTTACCTCAGTTTTAAAATTTTTATTAAAAGTTATCGATTCTACTCACATTTGGTATCCTGTAAACGAATTTGTTTAAAAGTAAAAATTATGAATACAGTAAATAACATAGCAAAATATTAGATATACATATGTACGTATGAATGTTTGACAAGTTGATAATTGCTGTTTGCTTAAGTGTTGAAGATATTTTCTCAACAGTTTTCACACTTGAGATGATTCATTTTACCTTATATAGATAACATCCTATTATTTTTGATCTGTTGAATGCCGAATAGAATTTTAATTCCGTTTAATTTCTAAACTTATGTACATTTAAACATACGTGGAAAATTTAAGCAATTGTCACTAATATATACATTAATCTATGTACTATATATAAATTTGTGCGAACACATATTTTCTCGTATTGTTTTTATGGGAAACTAAAAGTCAAATTAATTTACTTGTCGGCAAACAAATGTACATTTCACGGTTGGCTAACTTTGTGGTATTTTATAATTAGTAAAGAATGGAATTAGGTAGATGAATTATTACTTTACAGTTTTCTTTGACCTTTTGATTTATTTTGTTGAGAAATGTAAATAATGACAAATGGTTATAAAACTATGACCACTACACGAGGATTTTACACACATATATTTATGGGTCAATACCAGTAACCACTGAACCAATATGAATGAACAGGAATGCGGATGCAAGGCTATATTAGTAGTACTAACTATATTTGGGAACCTTTTGCTAGAGAAATAAAAACTTTTACTTACTAAATAAATTAAATCATTGTTTTGAATTACTAAAACATTAAATATCTTTAAATTATTAACTGGCATTAGATAATAATAAATTTGCTGCTTTAGCAGTTGTAGGCCAAATGATACCGAAGCTAAATATACATTTACATACAACAAACCAAATATTTACAAATACAACGTCATTATTTGTATACAAAGTGTAGATTTTTTCTATTTTCTTGCTAAACAATTGGATACCATAAATATATATGTTGGGAGATTAAAAACTAGTTTGGATTTCTTAAACGAACGCTGTGTGATTGTGCCGCAGTGTACATATTTGTAGAAATGTTTTACTATGACGACTTATGAATGAACTTATTAATATATACATGCATTGTTGTGGGAAATACATTAAAATATATTTCAATTATATGTATACATAAGTGACTTATATATATATGTTTTTGTATACATGTTGTTATGCATAAAAAGCTTTTGCAAGTTTTTAAACAAAACTTATGTATTACAGTGATAAACGAATTTATATATGTAGTTTTCTCAATAATTTTGAACACCAATTGCCAAAACAGGCATTTTTCACAATACGCAGCCACCACTTGCCATTGCACAACACTTTCACAAATTATTTGATATATTGAGCGTATATACACTTACATAATATATTTTTCGTTTATTTTATTTTAAGCAGAATGCATTTTCGAACGATTTGTAAATTAAAATTGCGATTTTTTAGGGAAAAAATAAATTTTGCAAAACCTCGACCAGACGAACTGATGTTTTTGACAGATAATAGCAATTATAGGAATTAAATTGTAGTAGGCAATAAACATTGGAACGTAATGATGTTGGAATGGCGCGTATATGAGGAACATAGGGTGGCTTCCAAAGTCAATATGTTCAAAATTAAAGAAGATATTCCGTACAATCATTTATGCTTATATATTTGGTTTGATCATAATTAATGAGCAAAATATTCACGAATTTATCGAATATATACATCTGTTCAAACAACTTTATGTGCTAATCTGAAGAACTCGTTGTTTTTTGCCAAAAATTAAATGATTTGATTTTTTATGTTTCATACCATTTTTTTCTTATCTAAGAGAATGTTACAGTATATCCTTCATACTTACCACCATTGAAATTAAAGAGTATACCGAAATATTATTAAATA